>NW_012026904.1:1511500-1569270 GCF_000956235.1 Wasmannia auropunctata | reverse complement strand
GTGACTCAATACATTTTGAATATTTAATAATACTTTTTTTTCTAACACATATTCTAACACATAGCCACTACAAGACGAGACGAGCAAGAGAATCGTTTCCATTCTCCCATATATAAAAGGTACAGACCGTTTTGGCAGAAATAAATTCTGAAGAAAAACACAACCAATCTGAACCAATCTTCGAGCCCCTTAAAAAAAATAGGACGCGTTTTAAGAAATCCTGAAGAGCATAGATCCTCCCTCAGCTCTGCAGAAGTATATAAAGTATTCTGCTCTTGCGGAAAAGTATACATTGGGGAAACCGATAGAATGGCCAATCTACGCATGAAAGAACATCAACGTGACGTCAGACTAAAACACAGTCAACATTGTCGGAAAACAACGCTGAGGCAGGACACTAAATACTATTTGACAAAACGCCTACGGTAGTCACTACTTATACATATTCCATATTTCCCAAGGAAGTACAGAGATGTTCTAGAAAGGCAGAAACATGATATTCTAAACAGATACAATTACTGTAACGTGTATATAGAAAACATTAGTTGTACACAAATAAGGTATCGTTGTTCGGACAGATATTTGAACAATATTGATTTATCTCACAAATAAAATGTCCAAGTTGAATAACCGCTAATTTTCGCGAATCGTGTTTTTTAAATAAATCTATAGCTAAATTGTTAGTGGTGTAAATTTGTTTTATGTGCATACAGTTTTATACATTTATAACTTTTTTCATAATATTTTTATTCCTTTGTGAGACGTTTTATAATAGATCATTAATTTTACAATGCAAGCGTTTGTTAACATCGAACACATTGAGGAATATTCGTAAAAAAAAATGAAACAGAGATACACAAGACAACTAAATGGATATGATGAGATAAACTGTCACTGCACTTGAGCGAACCATTGCTCATTATTCACCATGTATGCTCGTTGAAACCACAAGAGAATCATAAATTCAAACCTCGTGTATCGCGGATTAAGAGCTCTCGCGATGAAAACAAATCCTCTTCCAATTACGGACGCTTCATTATATTATTCTACCCACATTTGTTGTTTTATGCGCAGTAAAATCATTTTCCCGACTAATTGCGGCTTATTTCTCGACAGTGTCGAATTACAATTTCTTGAAACTCTTAAAACGTTAATGAGAAGCATATGAGTGAGCAACAATGTATAAGTAGAAATAGAACGTTTTATAAGTTTTTGCGGAACAAAATGAGCAGAATCAATTATGCTGTTCAAAATCGTTGTTATATATGTATATTGTTCCGCTAACTTAACCTTTTTTTAGCGGAACTTTTTTTTTTAACTAACAGAGCAACTAATTTTTTTCTTTGACAACTTTTTAGCAATAAATAACTATATTAGTTAAAATTGATTTTGCTTATTTTGTTCTGCTAACTTAAGACGTTGAAGCAGACCGATATGTGAATAACACAAATAAATAAAAAGCACCTTTTTGATCGAAACTGAATCTTGCCTAATAATATTTTTATGTGAATTTGTATATATTTTCACTTATTATTATTTACGTCATCTTGAAATGTGCTTATATATGAATAAATTTAGTTGAGGGAGAAGATGCATTTCAGTCTCAACAATCTTATTATTTTGCAGAATATTTCATGAGCATTAAAGACCTTGTGTCTTGAAGTTTTGTACTTTAGAAGCGAAAATCAAGTCCGTTTTCTAGCATTTTGTTATATGGCGCAAGTACTCTTTACTTTGTGGCAGATTACAGCTCTCATAACTTCCAACTTCTCTGCAGAATTGCGAAATGGCGTGTAATTTGCGCATCTCGTCATCGTCGCGACTCAATGCACTGCATTAAATTCTTTCAGAGAGCGTCAACAGATTGATTGCAGCAGAGAAAACGCTTTTTTTGTTAAAAAAAAAAACAAATATTGTTTACTCATCCTGAATTTTCGCGAGTATTTTTACCTATCGACTTTAAATTTTTTATTTTCGTACACATGCAACACATTTTTTGGACAGCTACAATCGTATCGGTTATCGCTAATCGGAAAAAATTTACGCAATAACTTTCTCTCGTATATCTTTTCACGAGATATTTGACAAAGTGACTTTTGTAGAACATAGATAGATTTTCAATCAACAGGAGCAGAATAGAAATTTTATTCGCAGCTGCCATATGTACAATATATGTATAAGCTGTCTTCCAGAGTTCAATGTCAATATTGAAAATCTATAGTACACGTGACGTAAGCTGTAAGTCCAGAATTTTGGAGCATAGCCGGAATAGCGGCATAGCGGAAAAGAAAAACGTGGTCGACGTATGGCTGAATTGATGCAGCGTTCATCTTATTGTGAACTTATTGGGTCGCACAGTTATTTAAACAACATTATAAAATAAGATATTAAATTTGACGATCAGAGACGAGATATAGAGGCTCTCAAGTTTTTTGATATGCGTTTACGATGATAACGTTGTAACGTGATATAACTGTGCGTGCAGCGATTCTATCTGATACTATTTTAATGCCCTTCTATGAAACTTTTAGGGCGGTTTAACGACGTCAATTTCAGCCCTGCAACGGCTTTGTCGATATCCCTTTAAGACTCGAACGCAATATGGTGAAAGCTACCTTGTCATCATGTTTAGTCAAAAGATTGCCCCTTGCTTGCTCTTTCTCTCTCTTTCCATCTCTCTCTCTCCCCTTCCTTTCTCCCTCTTGTTTTTTTCCATCGGAAAACATCAAACACAAGCGCGCGCGTGCGGCGAAAGCTAGCGTAAATAGCGTTGGAACATCGATACGTGTGGAAAAATGAAAAATGCATATCTGTCGCAACATTCACACGTGCATCTGACACCGCGGGGCGGGGCGGGGCGATCTTTTGTTTCGCGAAATTCGAAATTTGCGAACGTAACAGAATCACCCGCGTGTTTTTGCCGCACGACGCAAATGCGCCGTGTAGAGCAAATCGAGGGGGAGAATTTATTTAATCGACGCGATATAGGCACATATCGTGTGTGTTACGATGTGTGCTTTCGCACAGACATCGGCAAGCGGAAAGGCCGCAAGTTGGATGGATATGATTAATACGGAGGGGGCTCCGGTCTGAAACCGTGCACTTGGCTTTACCATTACTACATCACGCCATCGATCCTGCCCAGCGTCCAACTCCGCTCGACACACGGCGCAGAAAATGTTTTCAGCCTGTGTAATGGTGGTCGGGGGGCGATGTTGAGCGAAAGGGCGTATCGGCTATGCGCCCTATACGGACACAACGAAATCACATCACGCCTACCATCAAGCGGAAGATATTTATTACATTAATTACAAAATATTGTCAAGTTAATAACTTTCATTTAATTACATTGCAATTATTTAACAAATTATTACTATGAATCTGATACTATAAAGAATCTGATAATATAAAGAATATTTTATATTTTCTTTTGCGTCGTAGAATAGCTTATCTTGAAGAAGAAGAGATAGTACTTTTGTAATCGATTTCTCTACGTTTATACTGCCGACCGTGTTGCAGGAAAGTATTTTTCTGAGATTTTCTACTTTATTATATTATACTTCCTTATTTTTTCTTCCGTAACATGCAATTTGCGGACACACGGATGAAAGAAAAGCGCATTATTTTTTGCGTAAATATATCGTTCTTTTTTTTTACAACAGTTTCAACATTACGCTGCCGCTCCTTTCGCCAAGGGCAATTGAAAATACACGGTTTTACATCCTTTAACGTCGCGTGTTAAAAAACGGTGACCCGGTTTAAAACGAAGTTATAATGACATATAACACGAGAGTCGATGGAAGATTAAGTAGAGGATGAAATTATGTAGTCTCAATGCGTTAATTAAAAACTATGAAATGCTTGCGTAAATGCGCATTTCATTTCAGCTTTTGCTATCGTAATTTTGTAACTTTGTTATTCGATATGGCAGTGTACAATATGGCCACGGATGAAAATTCGAAAGTTCGCGCAAATGTAAATTAATATCCTTGTAAAAATAGATTCTTGATCTCTGATTATTAAACAATGCATGAGACAAGGAAAGTTGCGGCGGTTGAATATGTATGAATCGTAGTGATATTGAATTCCGACACGATTTCCGGATATATATCTTTCTCGCAGAATTAAACGTTCCGTTACAGGAAAACCGCGCGTTAACCGCACATGCGAAATTCAACATTTACAGGTTCTCAGGTAGCCAATTAAGAAGTTTCCGCCAACTTGACCGAGCACTGAACTGAAATTTCTTGAACGCGATAAATGCACATATGTCATTCTGTTTAGTAAAATATTTTATGATCCAGAAAAGTGGAAAATCCTCAATACATTATTTATATATATATATATATATATATAAATATAAAATCTTTATAATTATCTTATGAATTATTTTTATTTTTATTTTTCCGTTTATAATATACTAATTGTTTATTTCGAACAAATATTTAAAGACTAAATTTAATCTAATTTTTTACTTAAAAAGTTGATATATTTGTTATACATTAAAAAATATATGTATAATGTAATGTAGTATTAGTATTTTTTTAAAACTTATTGTGTATATTTTTAACTTTAAACTATTGATAAAATCTTGACAATAGCTTATTTCACAGAAATTATCAGATTTGAGATTTCTGGCTAGTGACCCGAAACTGCAAGGATCAAGTAGTAGTATAGACATACGGTATGCGCATGTCGAGTGCTCGTAAATCACAGACACTATAATTAGAAGTACCACTTAAATTAAGAACACATGCTTCACCTGCGTCAAGTTATCACATTTCACATTTTTCATGTAAAAATTATAGACACACTCAGGCAAATTTTTAAAAATTGGGCATATCGCTACGCGGTCTTTTGAAATTGATGGAAAGTCAACACGCATGTAACGTTATTCCTTGGAAAATTTAGTTTTTCTGTTTTGAAAAACGGACTAAATGTCTTTGTAAATCAAGAAATGTGATATTTTAATTGCAGATTCCACAATAAACAGTCGGGCACTTTTCTACTTCTAGCTTCTGTTAAGCTGTTTTATTCATTCTCAATTACGAGAACTCTTGTTTTTTTTTTCTTATAGAGCAATTATTCTAAAACCTTGCCACAATAACATTCTCTCTATTTCTGTCTCTCTCTCTGTGGGAACTATCGGAAAAATACTTTAGCACTTGTTAGATAATCAATGATAGCGTATCTCTCTCGGTGCGATTTACATTAACTTTAATGGTAGTATACGAGAGCGTATTGAACGAATTTTTAATTCGCGCTATAGACATTCTGCATGTATTCTATTCTATTTAAAGATGTTCTGTTTATAAATTTATACCATTCGCGATTATACATAAGTAATGTCGGTAATTGAGATGTACGATGGACGCTACACAGTGATAAATATCGTCAATATAGAACGACGCGCCAGGCGCATCTGCATTTCACGGATAATCGCGCGCAGCTTGCTTGGAAATTTCAAAGTCAGTCTTCTTACTGAGGTGCAAATGCAATTCCCGCGGATGCCGCAGTGGAATCGATGGTGACGCTTCGCTGGGGCTACGCCGGGGTAAACGCATCGGAAGTAAGAGGAGAGATACGGAAGAAACTAGGGCACCGGAGCAGGGACAAACGAGAAGCGGATATGAAGAGGGTTGAACGCTTTCGAAGAAGGAGAAAGAGAGACGTAGCGATAGACATGATTTTCAGAACTTTCGCGTCCACTTCTTAGACGTTTTTCCTTGGTAAATTTTTTTATGAAGGAACTTGTCCGCATCTCGACACCTTTAATTCGACGCACGTAGAGTTGTACATCTGCAGTTCGCTCACGATTCGTGCGAAACAGAAACGGTATCGTTCGGCGAGGCGTGTCCGCAGAACATTGCTTATATATCCAACTAGTAAATAATTTTATTTATATGTTATACATATGTTGATGTTGTGGTACATATCAGTTCGTGAAAAAATTGCTAGATTACAGATAAAAATAACGCGGTGAAGAAAAATACTATCTACCGAAATGATATCTTCCTTCAATTTACGGCTGATTGAAAAGCAATGTAGTTTCTAAGAACTTAATTTTTTTGCGAGAGATAATTAAAAATTAGTAATTGAAAAATGACAGCGATAATTAATGCAATTAATGATTGGGATTATAAACTGACGAATATAAAATAACTGTGTTGTAATTAAGTACATTTTTTGTTTGTATGAAATATGTTTTATTGTAATATATCATTTTTATAATTTATTTTATATCAAGTTTTTCCAATTTTTATAATTATTTAAAATTTTTGTTACTTTATAAAATATATATTATTATTATCTCTTAGATCTTTTCTCGTAAAATTTTACGGAATTAATGATAAATTCTAAAGGCAGTTTTTTTTTGCTCCTTAAAAAAGTTCAGAAGAAAAACACGCTTTGCGTTCTGTAACATGTATTTTTATATATTACTTCTTTCCCTCTCTTTCTTTCTTTCTTTCTGTCTATCTATCTATCTATCTGTCTGTCTGTCTGTCTGTCTTTGTCTCTCTCAATTGACTACATCCGCTTTTATCTAAAAATAATCTCCTTGGAAAATCGATGTAGTGCCATTGAGATACGCTCTTCTGAGAATTTAAATTCATATATATACTCCGTTTCATCCGATTTGGTTTAATCGGATAATCGGAAATATGCCATGACTACTTATTCATATCATATGGTCAAATTAATAATTCTCGATTTATGAAATAGAAAGATAATATTTACGGATGTGTGCGAATAATTATTGTTGTGAATTATTATAGTCACGGTAGGATGGCGTAAAACCGTAATCTCCGCGGTACCGTGATTACATTTTTATGTTAAACCGCAGTTGCATCAACTATGCTGTAGTTTGCACAGGATTTCCATCATCCAATATTGCATTTCCACGCTCTGAAGTGAATATTATGCGTGTTTTCCAAGCAGCGATTTCTTGGCTAACATGCATTCGAGTATCTATGCGTGAAAGGTAAACGATATATAACCATAATAATGCACGAGCTGAACACAAAATATTTCTCAGAAAAATTTTCCGGAAAATACTCTAACGAAAAACTGCAAAAAGCAGTGATGTTTTCAATATAGTATAAATTTTATGTACATACGTCACGCAGTAATGTTGCCTTTCAGTAATAATATATCGCCATTAAAATGAAATAAATTCAATACCTATATATCTTGCGATTACGTTATGCGTTCATTCTAGCTGCTAAAGATATTTAACATTTTAAGCAGATTAAAGCAAACTGCCTTGTTAATGAAGCACTTTGTATTTGTAAATTATTATTATTATTTATCGGATAATCGATAAACTATAGATGAGAGACCCGTGAAGAGACCATGAACCGACGGTGTGAATCTCGATGCTTGTACGCTTAATTGAAAATCCGTGCATGTTACACGTCTTTGTTGAACTCTGACAATACATGTCGATCAAATTTCGTTTACATACTCATTATAAGTACATACTTGTTTACACGCGCGGAGATATCGCATGAGCAACAACGGAAATTGCTTCTACGCGTTTCAGGAAACATGGTGCAGGCGGTGGTGGTACATCTCTCAACGGAGCGTCTCCCTGTCGGCCAGTTCCTATTCGCCAAAGTTAAATCCACTTCTGATGAAGCAACTCAAAGAGCCTAAAGCCATGGAGAAAGAAGCGAAGAAGACTGCGAGGATTACGTCAGCGGAAAAGGTGGAGACCGGTGAGAATATCGGTGAGTTACCTGCTTACCCCTCTATTAGAATCAAGCAAACAAACGTATTGTATTGCTCAACAGGGCACAATAGCGATTGCGAAAAATTACTTTTCTTGACTTGATTCCGTGATGGATTTAACATAATCCAGAAGCATATCAAAGCTCGCAGGATCTCTCCTAATGTGCAATAAATCTGAAGGATACATCCTTTGAGAATTAAATAAAAAATCAAAATTACTTTACCTGCTTTAGTTGTTCGATATATTTGACAGAATTTTTAAAATTTTTGATATCAGAACTTTGTAAATTAGTTACGCAGCGTACAATCTTAATGTGCTTGCAAGTGTATTGCATGCGAGAATATTCGTGCTCCCGGTATCATTGGCACATTTTCAAGTTATGCTGGTGCATTAATTATATAGGTATATACGATACGAAATATGCAAAATAGTTCTTATCATATTACATACATAATAACTAAAACATTAAATCAACGTCTAATTCTCGTGCGAAAAGTTAAAGGGACTGAAACACGTATAACGCAATTAAAGTTCGACTGCGCGAAGCAACCGAAGAAGTGGAGTTTTTCAATTTCACGAATAAAGGACACTAATAGAAAGCGAGCTCTGAACGCGAGCTCTTTCGCACGGACGTGGAAAAGTTGCCGTATATAATACTACTCTTTACTCAAAGTCCAACAAGAGCATCTATACGAAGATCACTTTACGCAGTGTCCGTCATGTCCTGTACATATAAAGCTCGCAGTGTACATTTTACAGCACTGCTCGGTCTGCAACCAGTGTAACATTTGACGCTGGATTCACACCGAAAGCTTTTACGCTCCTCGCAATTTACGACTGTGCTATATACACTCCAAAATAAATCGATAATTGCGCCGCTCCTAGCGAGCAAACTGGAACGTTATTGCGCTTAAATAATCACGCCGCTGTAAAAGATATTTAACGCGTATGACAAACATTATATTCGTTTACATATAGATTAGGATCTTTTACATTTTGCCGATATATTTGGGAACTTTTCGTTAACAATGTTTTTTTTCTTCATAGTAATAACGAAACACTATTCTGGTATTGTATCACTAGTTTTACACTTGCAATTGCAGTAATGTTATTTAATGCGAGTTACTGTGAATCCGCATTAAGACAGACTACATAATCCTGACTTGCCAAGATGCTTTGAAGTTCACGGTAGTTAAATCTTCAGAAGAATCGATAACATCAACATCACTGTTCCAAGAATATGTAATGTCGAAAATAACATCGCGTCGTCTGGGCTTTCAATATATCATTTAAATCGAGCGTTGCAAAATATGACATTAGAGCTAGATTTTGTGACTCGAATTTCCTGTTTTTGGCTCAGCATGAGAGTTTGAATACAGATTGCAGATTATACGTTTGGAATAATTACAAAGCTCTTTTTTTGCTCTAACTTACATCACAAGAGTAAAATCAGAAGATCTGAATTTAATTTCAACAATAAGAAGACAACAATCTAATAATTATAACGATCTTTTGGAGAGAGGAATTAAATATTAAAATATTAGTAAACACATTAATAAATAAGATTATTACATATAATTATTTATTATACATTTAATATACTCAAATTACGAGTCGATTTCGTGTGTGCTTTGTGCATTATATGCAATAATATATTGAATCTTTAATATATAATAATGTATTATATCTTAATACGTATCTCAATATTTATCACCTGCTCTAATATGACTCGTGTGGACTTATCCACCTGAAATAATAAACTATTTGATCGATAGTACTTACGTACCCAAATAAATATTTTGACTATCAACGTACTCTCGCGAGATTTTCATTACTTGCTGCCAGAAACATTCGTTAGAAATATCCTTAAAAAATTCTTTGTTCTATTTCTAGCAACGTCTATTCGATTGCAATTTAAATTTATCGTTCCGCAAACTGAATATCATTTTTCTTTTTACAAAGAAAAATTATTTTCAGTAACGCCAAGAAATATCTTTACGCAACTTTATTAAAAATAATAATCACGTTGTATGTCTTATTTTTGTTCGCGCGCGCGAGTTCCAATTGCATCAGAGAAAAATAAATATACAATAGATTCCCCGTTTAGGATGCCTGCGCGCATTGGTTTTGCTCATCGATCCCATTGAGACTATCCTCGAGCACCTCGAACTCCTCGAACTCCATTTTACCGAAATCATTGCCGACCTTCCAGCTCGAATTCACCTCCCACCTCGTCAATGCGCTCGGCATGAATTTGCTCGGATAATTGGATCTCGAGTCGTCCAGATCGCCCAGCTTAAAGTCAGCTTTGAAGATCTTCCTCGATTCCTTGGATTCTTCTTTCTTCGGCTCCAAACCAATCACCACCGGCGGTTCCCGTTTCACCTGCTCGACTTGCCCGACACCCCCGTTCCTCTGCGCAGCCTCGTCCTTTTGCCTGCTGTCGATCGTTGTGATCTCGATGCTGGGTGTCTCCGCGATGGTGCACTGCCTGAGATCGGCGCATCTGTCGCGATTGCGACGTGCAGAAAAGTGTGACGACTGTCCCTCGACGAGTCTGCCGGTCAGCTCCAGCCTGCTGTCGCAGGAGTTGCTCTTCACCAACTTGAACTTCACGTAATCGTTCGATTTGTCGATTCGCTTGAAGCCGTTGCCGATCAACGGCGAGACTAACGGCCCATTGTGCATATTGACCACCTTTCCGCCGTAGTACGTTACAGAGGTGCCGCAGTCGCGGATCTTACGCAGAACGTCCTGGGACACGTAATGCCCCGGACCGCTCGCGTCTGCATCGTCATCGTTGCAATTCACGTCCTCGTCGTCGGACGACGTGCAGTGAGCACCGCTCCCGGGATCGGTGTCGGGATAATCGCTGGACACGCCGGAACTGACGCTGCCGGAATCCCAGTTTTGATGATGATGATGATGCTGGTGATGATGGTGGTGGTGGTAACGGCCGACCTTGCTCTTAGAACAATTAGAGCCACTCGGCGACGTGTTTCCGCTCCTAGCTTCGAAACTTTGCGCGAGAATTCTCGTTTTCGACTCGCATCGCGGACTTCCGAATTCCTCCTTGGCTACGGAAACGGTCGATGACGCGGACTTGGTCTCGAAGAGTCGCGTGAGATCTTTCGCTCTGCTGGAACATCTGGATCTGAACATAATAATTGGTTATGGCAGCTGTTCACGAATCGATCGAGGATGAATGGAGATTTTTAAAATTATGTTTAGTTATGTTAGTTGGTACCTTAATTTTTTAATTTCAACGACTTACTTTTTCTCGGTTAGGAACTCTCGCCTGTAACTTTAATGGAATTTCGGTTCAGGAAACGCTATTATCTTAGTCGCGAATAATCGAATTACATCAGACTATTTAGCACGCAGACGTTTCAACGTAAACTTCACCACCATTTGCCATCCCATTAAACTTAACATTATCTCGGGCTGATTTATCTAGCGTACCGTCACCTTGTATTTAATTCTTCCGCTTGAACTAACATATGTACGAAAAGCAGTTGGTCTGTACGGTTCTATGCTTATTGTCAAGACACTCGCATCCGCATCGTGAATAATATAAAAGTTTCCGTCGTCGACATTCATTCAATATTACGCTACCTGGATTCTTCGCGTGTCTTGTCCGACATTTCGTCGTACCGACTGTCGTCGAGGCTAGTCAGATCCTTCATACTGACGCTCCTCCTGGTCTTGTCGTCCCTGGAGAACTCGCTGTCGGTCGTGCTTTTCTTTTTCTCGAGAGTGTTCTCGAACATGCGTCTCACGTTTCTGACGGTGTCCGGATCCGGTAACTCCTCGTCAATCAGCTCACGGTTCACCCGTATCGGTTGATAGAAGAAGTGCTTTCTGATGGACGACTGCCTGGAGCTTTTAGTGCTTTTGGCGCCACCGCTCTCGGCTCGTTCCCCGTTTCTCTCGCGGCTCTCCATCTTCTTCTGGATCGCGCCGGCGATCTTGCATGTGGGCTCCGCTCGGGCCAACGGCGACGACTTCCGCTCCACCGGCTCGGCGCGCACCGGTTCAATGATAACAACGTTATTATCCATGAGCAATTCCTGAAACGAGTATTCGCGCAGATATTGCATCAGCCCCTCGTACGTGACGTCGCCTCGAGCGGTGCTGAACATGTTCTTGCTGAACATATGCGACTTGACGATCTTGTAGCGCACGTGATCGAACTCCGGACCGTCGTCCTGACACTCGATCGAGTCCATGCAGCTCATGGACCTGGTGAGATTAGTGTGCGACTTTTTACTGTCGCCTGTCCTCAACTTGGCGGAATTACCGGAGCTCTCCGCGCTTCTCGACGGCCGATCGTCCTCGATACCGTCGTCCACCGATCTTCTGCGGGAATCGCTACCGGATTCGGAACCGAGGCCGAGATCGGAGCTCTCCGATCTCGCCTCGAAGCCGAGACTGCCCTTTACGACGCTGCACGCCTTGCCGAGAATGTTTGATGTTTCCTTTACGATCCTCTCAAATCTGCCCTCGTTCTGCTTATTTCGCGCTGCCTCCTTCTCGGTACTTTTCCGCTCGAAGAAGTTTCTCGCGTCCTCCACCGTCGCCCCATTTTCCGCATTTTCCGGCGCCGTAGCTTCCTGCAAAATTAATTTGTCAATTGATTTAATGCGCTTTCGCTCCACTTCCAACATTGAGATGTCAGTTTTTATTTATAACGGAAAATTTGAAGGAGAAGATGAGGTCGTGAAATTAAAGTGCAACGCTATAAATTGGCAAATTACAATTACTTACATTACAAATTACTTAACGTAAACGAGTATCTAATTGAATGGAAAACCATTACGAAGATGTAGATGTTGAAAGTCATAACGCGATATCGCAGAAACTGTTCAATATTCCATGTGCGACGTGCATCCGGGGAATTTCAAATCTCTACTTGCACTTTTCTAAAGAAGATTGCGTTTGATATGCTTTAGGGAAATTGCTTTCGTTGTATTTCTTCGACGTCACGTTCTTACGGTCTCGAGACACAAAATCGTTGGAAAATTTTAATGTCACGAACAATAACAGAATAATTTAATTTATTGAGAGTAAATAACGTTTTTTTCTTATCAGTATGAATATAAATACAATTCCATCATATCTAAATGAATATAAATATGAATATAATTCCATCATATCTACTAACTTTCGCTTTCCTTCCGTGGCCTTCGTCCTCCTCGTTCATGTTATTAATCGATTTAATTACAGAGGCATCGATACGCTCGTTCACGTCCTTCGTAATCTCCTGCGATCTCTTATCTTTTGGCACGTCCTCGACGATGGCGTCGATCTCCACGACGGAGCGCCGATGGCGTCTCCTGGTGACGTCATTGTCGACGACTTTGAGAATCTGCGGCCTCCGTGACATCTCGTTTCGATTCTCGTCCGAGATCCAGACCGACTTGTAATCCTGCACCCCCTCGATCTTGTGATCCTCCTCTTCGCGGGAGATCACAAAATTTTCAACCTCAGCTCCCTTATGATCGGTCTTGGATGAGGAGGAGGAGGAGGAGGGAGCGTGCTGATCCACGAACTTGTTCGCTGAGCTAATCTCCGAATCTGCCCCGAAACTCCCGTCGGTCTCCCGATGCTTTCGCCGGTTTGAATCCGTCCCCTCGGATGAATCGAGGATGTTCGGGCGGACCTCTTTCTCGGCTTCGCCGTCGGCTCGGGCGGGATTATCCTCGTTCACTGTGTGCTCCTTACATTTCTCCTCGTCCGTGGCGTTGCTGCCCGTCGGCGAAACTTCGCTCGCGCTGCCAACGCCGCTCGGCTCGTTGTACTCGAGCACTCTTAAATCTCGCAAACCGTGTACCTTCTTAGGCGCGAAATTACCGTCCCTCGACGAGGCGGTCTCGTTGTATTCCAGCCGTATGTTGGAGAGAGGCAGCAAATTCAGCACGTCGAAGTATTCCAATTCCCCGTCGTCTTCGAAGAGGATGCTGTCTAAACTCCTGTGCTCCTTACGCTTGCGCTTCACCTGAACGGGAAAGCACATCTCAACACGGAGAGAATTTTTTTTTAATTTACCCTGCAAATCATGTTAATTGTGGAACAATATAGTATTTAGGCAAATTTTACTGTGCACTACAATAAGATTTTACAGTAAAACTTATTGTAGTGCACAGTAAAATTTGCCTAAATAACTATAATATATTGTCCCACAATTAATATGATTTGCAAGGTAAATTTAAAAAAAACATTCCGTGAACGCGTGCTTTTTATATATTCTCTTCTATAAAAAGTTTTTGTCATCCTAACCAATTTTCAGAGCAACTAATTTTCTTGTAAGATGAGCCTTTTATTATAAGAAAATATTTTTATGATAAACACAGTGACATTTGAAAGAGTCAACTCTTAATTCAATTTACCGTCCTCTCGGTTTGTAAAAGTAATTTTTGTTAAACTTAACAAAGTAAGAGTTCACAAGTAATGTAATTCTTTATTTCAGTTGGTTTTACGGAACTCACGAAGAGACATTATTTTACTATTAAATTTGTAGATAATCAATCTTCCCGTTGCCCAATTAAAATTTAATTAAGCAACTGTTAAAGATAATGCCGGTACTAGGGAACTCGTGACCGACTTAATGATCTCTATCATTTTAATTAATGTAATGTTTGGTAACAAACTTCTTAATCTCGCTACTATATTGAGGAGTCCCGGCACGGCTGATCTCAAAGACGATACATCGCTGTATCGAGTGAACTTTAATCAAATTAATAATTAGAAATTTTATCATCAAGCAGCTTGTATTATAATATGTTATACATCATCATTATCGTATCGTAAATTACGTTATGTACTGCAACTTATTACAATATAATTTAATTAAACGTCACAATTTGTTATTTTCGATATGAATAACAACAATAATAAGCCACAGTTTTGATTGATTGAGTAATTTATTAATCTTCTCGATAACTCTTGAAATTTCGAAAGAGATATTTTTCTCCCGCATGAAGTCGATTCTAACAGTTTTATAATTTCTTTTACTGACAAGAGATATGTTTCACCTGTGTATATATGCAATCGATGCTCCGATTGCCTTCAATCGGCCAGTTATCTTCGACGATGTCGACCAATCCACTTACGGTGTCCAAATTTTGCACGCTGCGGTATCGCCTCGGAGGATCCGGCCAG
Organism: Wasmannia auropunctata; assembly: GCF_000956235.1. Taxonomy (NCBI): domain Eukaryota; kingdom Metazoa; phylum Arthropoda; class Insecta; order Hymenoptera; family Formicidae; genus Wasmannia; species Wasmannia auropunctata. The sequence continues at coordinate 1,554,377 of NW_012026904.1, read as the reverse complement.
TCGAGTATATTCAGTCTATCCGGATCGGCGCGGTTTTTACGAGTGTAAGGCAACGGATCTGGAAGAGACGCGAGACCCGACGGGATCGAGTGAAGGCCGCACGTCGATCGCGAATGATAAGATTTTGTCTCGTTGAATCTCTCGTAAGAGTCGGAAAGATGCTGCTGACTCTTGGAGAGTCTGGAACAAAGTGGAAAATCTCTTGACCAATTGCCCTCGTGGAATAAAATTTGCATTCGTAAAACACTTGAAAATGCTTGTAAAATATAAGTAAATCATGGATGAAAAGAGCATTTGTATAAGTCGCTAGAAATGCTCTTCAATATCTTATTTGAACTTATCGGATTTGTATACTGAGTGGTGAACATTACTTGATAAAATTATTAAGTGGAAGAATATTGAGTTTTTTAAATTTTATTTTTACTCTTTATGAAGTTGAAAAATAACTCTTATCGGATCTTAAATCAGATTGCTCGTTACCACAGCAATTGATCTCGAACCAATACATTAACTCACAATCAGTTAAAAATAAAAAAAAACTCTTCATTAATGTATAGAACCACAGAATTTTTGAAATATTTCTATCTCAGTTAATTGTTGTCCTATAAAATCTCCATTATTTTGATATACCGCAAAAAAAATATGTTTAGAGTACAGCAATTTTTTTTATTCACCATCGATGGCTATGCATTCGAATTAGTTTGCCTCCAATAGATCATAAATTGATGATAAAAACAAAAGAGTCAGTTGTTTTCCCGTTTGAACAACCATTCGATTTGATTCCGCAACGCGGAGATATCAACTTGGCGTCGCATTTCAGTAAAGTTTCTTGGTGAAGTTCTTGTATCACCTTGAGTGGAACTCTTAAGTCGTTCTAGTATTTTGTTGAAGAACGTCTACCGTCGACGACCGATCGCGTTTCGATTGTGTTCGATGTTTGCCAATCGCCGCAAGCGAATAATGCAAGTTTACAGCGAGAATATCAAATTCGTCGCGCGTGAACAAACTCGACTACCATAATTGGCTTTGGGTTGGTGGTTAACTGTTGTTATTATTTCATTGAAATTATTATTAGGAAATGTGCCGGAATTTTTATTCATTAAAATATCAGATACTTCCAAAAAGAACAGCCCTTAAATTGTTTAGCACTGTCTAATATTAATCTTGTTGAAAGCAGCTATTAGGCAGGAAGAACAGCCTTTCGAACTTTTTATCTTCTTATTTTCCACACGATTGTTGTAGGCTATCGATTAATTAAAAACTAATCAGGTCAAGAGCGCGGTCTGCGATCGAGTCGCGGTCTCTTTCTCTTTGATAAAAGGGCTCACCTGTCCTTGAGAGAATTCCGATCGATTAGCTTCGCCCTCGGTATCAATTGATGTCTCCTGGGCAGATCGAAGGTTGAATGTGCGCCTAGCCGAAAGTGCGCCGCTTCTCGATCCTGCCGGGAATCGTCCTCCGATATCACTGCAAGACTCCTCGTACGTTTCAGCAGCTTCCTGCGATCCTGCGTCGACTGTGCCGAGTGGGAGTCGTAGCGGCTGCCCTCTCTGCAATTAAAATCGCGCAATTGCGTGGTAACAGGTTTAAATCATAGGAAACGCAATCATAATAAAATCATACGCTGTGACAGGGTTTCCACCGCGCACAACACGTAATTGACGTATTTTTGCATTGTACCGGCTGGCGTATCAGAGAAGCTACTTTCTCCGAGTTACGGATCCTCGGGGAAATTCGAAGTTACTTTTACCCACTACGCTGAAATACATCTGGTTTGGATGCGTAATTAAAAAGTTGTATAACTTAATTCGAAAGTTTTGAAAATCAATAGGACTCGCGTGAGCGAATTAGTCTTGAGCTTTCACCGCAAATGTATCCAACGCTCTTTAGTTAATTTCCTTTAATTAAATGCTTCGTAATAGTCTTTAATTTTTATTCGAAATGTTTTAATTATTAAGATTTCACATTGAAAATTAATTAAAGCATTGTGACCGTAATTGCGCCAAGTTAAGTCTTTATTCGGGAGAAGCCATATATATCACGAACTACCGGGTGTATCTGAAACCTGCAGCGTATTAATTGGTTTACACTGCTTTTTATACACTCTTTACTTTTGAATTGTTCGATATATTATGGATACGCTGATCCTTACGACATTCTTTGAACGATAAATGAATGAGTAATCCTTACGAAGCAGTAATGCAATCATTGTATATTTAACAGCTTAATAAACCTTCGAGCATCGCCTTGTGCTGGCACAACAGGGGGGGACATAAAGTGGCGTTATAGCTTTAATATCCCGTTAATTGCCGTAAGTGGCTAAGGTGAACCGTGATACTCATTAACGTATAACCATATCAATGCATATTCTCTTCTCGTGTGAGTCGCGAGGTGAATCGTCACATCGTACCGTGGAAAATTTATCTGCGTGCAAATCAGCGAGTTGGACAAACCCGGAAAAATTTCTGCGCGTTAAAACGAGGGAAAAAAGGTATAATGGCACAATGGCGAGTCTTTTACATTTACGAGAACGTCTTTCGTTTTCCTCTATGAACGACGAATTTCCTTGCTAAAAGACGAGCGTCACGTATGACTCATTATTTAAACGACCTTTTAAGGTGAGATCTAGCACTTATTTTTATCTCATATTTTTGAAAGATTATTGCTTTTTTATCGCACAGCATGACAAATCGTATCTCTCGTTATCGTTTCCTTCGCGTGACATTTGCCATGATTTATTGTATCCGACTATGAATGTGGATGTATTCATAATGAATGCAAATTAAACACCTCTTATACTATATACGATAACAACTGCATCAAGCATATCTCCTATTTCACATTTTTATTTAACACAAATAAGTTATTTATACCGAATGCTCAAGATCGTATATGAATTTTCATAGAGTATTATAATGAGATCGACAAATTAATATCTAATCTGCATCTAATCAATGCAAATTCGAGTTACAATTGCAAAATCAATTTTTGGCTTCGTTGGACACGTACTTTTCTCTGATATTTATTTTATAATTTTTAAGTTTACTTCAGAAACCTTAAAAGATGAAAAGACTATTTACTTTTTCAGATACAAAACATTCAAGCAGTTGAATTGTATATATCTCTATGTTAAGGATTAGTGTTACTTTATAAAACGAAATCTAAAAATTTACGTCCTTCCAGTAACTAATGCTTTTATTGCTCGAATTTTTTTATTTTATTGCTTTAATTGCGGAATTAAATCGTTCTCGCCTTGCTCCCATTTACTTATACAGTTCCTCTAGTAAATCCGCGAATTTTTTCGTCGGTGAATCTGATTTACATAGCGAAAGTAAAACGGAAGCTACGCTTATGTTTACTGTATTTGCATTATATTTCTTATTTTCTAGCTATATATACCACACCGCGCTTTTAATTCCAGTTCCGAAGATAAATTCTTATCGTTCTTTTCTAAAAATAATAATGCAAAAACTAAACTTTGTATGTGCATGAAAAAGTAGGTTACAAGTTGGTGAACTGAAATATTTTTAACTGAATTCTTTCAATACTTAACCCTTTGACTGCCGCACGGATTTTATTGATCTTCTGGCGCTACACTATTGTATTCTGTATAATGTAATTTTAATTATAAATTTTTTATATTAAAATACATTTTCCAATTAAATGTATGTTTTTTAATAAAAATTTTCGGCAAAGTTAATAAATCTTTAGAATTTACAATATATACCATATAAATTCAATGCATAGTGTATTTTAACTGCTATATTAATATTAAAGAATACGTATTATTTAATATTAATATAGCAGTTAAAAAAACATTTAATTGGAAAATGTATTTTAATATAAAAAATTTATTATAAATAAATAATACGTATTCTTTAATATTAATATAGCAGTTAAAATACACTATGCATTGATTTTATATGGTATATATTGTAAATTCTGAAGAGATTTATTAACTTTGCCGAAAATTTTTATTAAAAAACATGCATTTAATTGGAAAATGTATTTTAATATAAAAAATTTATACTTAAAGTTACATTATATAGAATATAATAGTGTAGCGCCAGGAAATCAATAAAATCCATGCGGCAGTCAAAGGGTTAAATATTGAAAGAATTCGAAATATTTCAGTTCACCAACTTGTAACCTACTTTTTCATGCACATACAAAGTTTAGTTTTTGCGTTAATATTTTTAGAAAAGAACGATAAGAATTTATATTCAGAGCTGGAATTATTTTAATTATATTAATTTTAGTACTAAAATTAATATGGCAGCTTTGAATTTATATAGATGCATATGCATATTAATTGGATACAGATGGCAGCCAAAGTGTTGAGTACTAATATTATTCGATCGAGATTGAAAGTTCAAAAAAGAATGCAAAAATTTCAGTATCATGATTTTTTAAATATTTCCCCTTATTAAAAAAAGAAACAATATTATACAAAGTATATTTGATACACGAAAACGAGGATTGCTACGGCTAATTTGCTTATTTAACGATAATTGGCACGTTCGAGTATGCTCTAAAAAAAATATTGCTTGTGTAATCAATCTTTTTCATCGATAGCGAGTAAAAATTCACGCGTCATTTCATTACCTCGCTTGTAGTAATGCTGGAATCGAGTTATGTAATTATCTCTCTATTTTGCCGTTCTGCATATACGACTGACGAGGTATTTAATTGTTGTTAGAGGAAACACGCCCGGGGTAAAAAATGCAGAAACATAGAAAAGCACGTGTGAAAATCTCTTTCGGAAAATCTTGCATTATGACATAAAGTGCGGAATAAAAATGTGATACGAATCTGCCGTTGCATATATCTCTTTTAGATTCCGAAAGTATCTCTTATGAGCATCGCGATATGTCGCAGCGTGTCCACGTATGTATATATCACGGTTTTTTTTTCCACTTGAACATCCGTACTGAAAACAGACGTGTCCTTTCGGCCGACTGCCCGTCTTAACGAACGTGAATCCTTGAAGTCCGAATGCAAACGGCGTATCGTCGTCTCATTGTGTTCGTCTGAGCACGGCGGTTACTTACGTAAGATTATCACGAGTTATCTCGGGTAACTCTTGGCGCACCGCTTTCGATGCACAATACATATGCAGAAAGATCGGCCTTAGGAGACCACTTTTTTCTTCTGGTATTTTTCCCTTTATATAAGTCGTACCGTTTTACACACGTCGTCGCGTTAAAGTTCCGTTAATCCTTTTTCTGTTAATATAGTTTCGTAGAAACGTTTCGTGGAGTTGATCGATTTGATAGAACAGAGGAAGTCTGTTAACAATAGCATGAATTTTTTTTATTATCGCGTTAATTATAAGATATAATCTAAAATTTCTCGCGTGTATTATAACGCTTTTTATTTATGGGTGAAATTCTCCTACGCTGTAATGTAATCGTTTACTCCAACAGCTTTATTTCCTTTCGTGACTTTACGAAGCGAAATAAAGACGATCGGTTATCGATAGCGTGATAGAACACGCTCGAATTGTGACCAATCAGCTTATCTTGTTACTCTAATTGCTCGTAAGCTCGACGACGCTTGTAAATCGAAAACTGCGCTGCATGCGCTTCGCGAAGATTGGAAAATGACTTCAATTGCCCCGATTTGACACGGCGAACAATTAATATTTAACCGTGTCGATCTGATCTTTCTTTTTGCACGAGCATTGCGCACGGAAACGAGAACGTTCGAACTGCGCGCGATCGGTTAATGTTTGAATATGCATGAGTTATTAGAATGTCTCGATTATGCGCGGAAAATATGAATGCGTCGTCAATCTAGAAAAACGGTAATCGTAGCTATATCGCCTCTATCAAAACTTGTAAAATTATAGAATACGGAACGCTATCGGGGCGGAAGAGAAATAACATTTTCTTGTGAAATAAACCTATTTTTGATGTAAAATATCAAGGGAGAGAGAGAGAGAGCAAATACCGCGAGCTTTCCACTTTGTTGAAACGATCTTTTGCTTTGATGTAGGATATCAAAAATGAATATCAGCGGTGAACCAGTACTGCGGGCTATGCTCGCGCTTTATCAGAGTTTCAGAGTACGAGATATATACATATATATAATAGTGAGCTGGGAGAAAAAAAAATTTTTATTATGCGCGCATAAGCATTACAACACACATTTCTGCACATCGAGCGTTTATTCTATGCTGCGCACGACGCGATAAAACTAAAATCAATCGTGATTTCCGGCCAATAATAGACCTCTGTCGTTGCACCTGCATTCAGGTAGTGCCTGCGCAAAGGAAAGACAAGGGCCTTTTGCACGTAGTGAAACGCGACGGGAATATCCTACGTGACCGGGCCGGAAGAAGTTCCGCAGCGTGAACAGTCGATGGCTAACATCCGACCGACGACGAAGCCGGTTGTCTCCGTAAGACTTCACGGCTCGGGGCGCACCGCCTTATATCGTGGCATTTATGAAAATGAAACTGCGCAATAAAGATGCATAATCTCGCGTTTTAAGAGGCTTTACATTAGCCCGTGTATAGAAAAATTAAGTGGAACAGTTTGTACCACAAATTAAGATGTATAGCAATTGCTTCTGCCTTCGTGCAACTTTTATTGAAATTAGAATAAAGTGTAACATATGTTTGAAAAGAATTTTATGTAAAATTTTATTTCGAGAAGAAATTTTATATAAAATTCTTCTCGAAATATAATAATTTTTGAAACTTATATAGTAGTGTCATGTAGTGTGAACTTTATGAAAGAAAAATTATTGTTCTTAACATAATATCTTCACTTTGTCCTTCTTTTCCGTTATCGCGTGTCAACTGGAAAAGTTCGCGTTAAAGCAATACCTCCCTTGCTTCCGAGTTATTCAGCGTCGTCGACTCGAAATTGCGAACTTAACGAAGAAAAATCGTACAACGGATTATACCGGAGATAGAAGAAATAAATCCGAATTGCCGGTGTGTTTATGGCCGGGACAGCTTGAATGAGTCACCGTATAGATCCTTTTTTATCCGTATCTAAATGAAAAACATTACAACCTTGATCCTTGCCGCGGTGACTCGTGTTTCTGGACACGTTGCTGGCGAAAACAATGATTACGCAATTTCATTCGTAACCTACATACTATGAACAAGGTCCACCACCATGACTAATTATACCCTAGTCTAATTCATAAATATTGGGGTCAAGATTAGGTAAAGTAATCAGCGTCGTAAAGTGTAGTGTAGAATTCTCTCTTTCAGGTGTGAATTCGTCTAAAATATACGATGTAATTTAATTTTAAACAAAATTATCGCATTCTTTTGTTAAAAATTGACTATTTAAACTCAAAATATCAGATTACTGAGTTATCGATTTGTGTTCTCTATTGACGAGCATCCTGCAGTTACACAAGAACCCCTGCTTGACACACATGCCGTAAAAGACACTTGATACCATTGACGCACGCGATATGTAGCATTAGATAAATTAATCCAGATAACTCACGAATTTCCAAATGATCCTTAAGCAGCTGACACAGCGAGAACTTCGGCGAAACACGAGAGTTGATGCTGTCGATAACGATTCTTGTTTCTCGCACGTAGGATCGATTAAAGATTCGGTCCTTGAAATGATCGATGAGATGTCGAACAAGTTCGATTAAGGTCAGCAGCCCTCCGTTTATCGATGAAGGAAAAGCTCGAAACGGGAAGAAAGTTTCGGCGCATTCGCGATTGCGCGGAACCGCATATACCGGATGCCAAGTTTCAGCACTCGCTGGACCGGATCGAGAGCGGGCGATTGTTAATCTCGCGCGAGATACTTATCGCGCGGCCTGGACGCCCGCGCCGGGTGCCGGGTCTTCACTTTCTCGTTTGCGCACCGACTGGCGGAGAAGTGTTATTGTACCTGCGGACCGATCGCCACCGTGCCACCTGTTCCCGCCGGTATACCTATCCGCGTAGTGGGAGTAGGATATATCTTCAGACAATAACGTCACTGGTCCTCGGGAATATGATCGTGGAACAGTAGTCACGCGGATAAGATTACAGACTTCGGAAATAAACCGCGAATTATAAAGCTTATGTAGCAGATTTTGGAAGTTTACTGTATGAGGAACTATAATAAAAATCTATGTATAATAAGCTTCTCACTCGATTCATAAAGAATGTATTTTATATTTCAACGCTTTCAATTTATTATTATCTTATATATTTTAAATAATATATCTTTTAAATAATTTAATATAATTTAACGGCTCATTGTATCATTAATTTTGATTATTACTCAGTCATTAGCATCAATTTAAAAAATAACTATTTTATAATTGTAATAAAATTATATTACAATACATATAAAATTAAATTATATATTTTATCATAAAATTATCATGAATTATGCTGATTGAAGTGTCGCATATATGTTATGAAATTATTAAAATAATTATTAATTATTAACATTGATATATGATTCTAAGCATGAAATGACACATCAGTACCATTATTGAAGATAACGAATTTGAAGGATTAAATATATTAAATACGCATTAAAAAGATTAAGTGTCAATGACTATGTGTTTAACTTGGCAAAGACTTCATTATGCGATACAAGCACTGAATTATTTATTAAGTAACATGCGGGATTATAGATTAAATAGATATAAATTTTACAAAATTTAATTCAATTTAATATATTCTATGAAAATATTAATCTTGAATTTCGTAAAATTTTACAGATTTTGTTGATATTTTTTTAAGAGTATTAAATCACAATACTTTTATGTGATATTTAATCCTTCATATTTGTACAGATTTCAATATATTAAGAGTATCGTCTCTGTCGTTGCGTTTAAATTTCGACAATACATATCATATCTAAATGCAGAAAACATAAAATTGTGTTTAAATATTACGGTGTGCTCGCAGAAAGATAACGTTCTTTCCATAATTTTATCTCTGCCATTTTAAGTTGGAACATTCTTCAACGATTCACTTTAATGCGTCAGGGTGAATCTTTTCGATTCACAAAGTGGTAAATAATCTTCGAAAGTGATAGAGTGCGGAATTCCAAGTGGCGAGATATCCCGAGTACTTTATCTGGAGTGCTTCGTGTCGGAAGTTCGCGCATAGATGCTCCCAAAGTATCCTTTGAAGATATCTCCTTCGTTATCCTTCGTTATCCACAAGGTTCTCTTCCGCGGAAGTATATGTTTCTCGCGCGTATGGAGTTTGGTTTGCCATTTCCCGGAGGCTTAAATTTGCGACATTATGTCAAGGACGTTTACCTATACCCAGGCAGAACGGCGCTCTACATCTGACGTAAAATCGAAAGAAGTTTTTCTTACGAGTTACGAGTTACTTGCGTCAATCGGCGAATTAATGTGATTTCAAACTCCAACGTTCGTATCTGGGATTAATTTGAGAGTGAAATACTCTGTAGAATCTTCTAAATAAATTATCTAATTTAAATACAGAAATAAAGATATATTTAAGGTCGATTTCTTTGTATCGCTATTTTACTCCCTGCTTTTGTTAGAGTTACTTTATTTAAAAAGTTCTTTTTTAGTATACTGTCAGCACTATTAACACACATACCGTAAATTAGTACGTGAATATTCATGAGAGAATATTTAAATGTTAAGGACTTCCATTCACTGTAAAACACGGAAGTCTTTTCTTCTTACTTATTACTTTTTCCTTATATATATTCATTTTTAATAGTCGTATTGTCTGCTGTATTGCACAAGAATTGTGATATTTATTAGATTACGCACATTTTGTATTCGTATATTTTTATATGTTTCGTAATAATTGAATTTAATTTACTGTTAGCCCAGTAGTTGTATAGAAATGATTAAGATTTGTAGTTGAAAGGTACAAAAGGTAGAGCGTCAATATTCCTGCTGTAATGCCCACGCGAAAACGAAGAATACGAAGAGAGACAAATGCAAAATAATATACATATAATAAAGGACGATAAAAAAAAACGAGTAGAAAAGACGCAGTGAATTACGAGAAGAACAGTGAATTTAGTGCAATAACAATTATAAGTGACTGAGAACAAGTTATACAATACACGGTGTCGACATAAATGAAACTATAAAACTAAGAATTGCGAGAGTATAACGATAAAACTACATAATTAATGAAGAAATAAGCGCACGAGCTCTCAAATTAACGGGCGCAGAAAAAAATTTAAAAAAAAAACAAAAATATGAAAATTGATATTATAATATTACATATTATAAATTGATATATAAAATTGATATATAATATTACATATTATTCCTGCAATATTATTTTAACCGCATCAATACGTTTCAACAATTTCAAATAAGAACAATCGGATTTTCCAGATCACGGTACGCAAAGAATAATATAGAATTTTGTATTTTATCGTTACACATTTTGTAATACATTGTATTATAGCAAATTCAATCAATGACTGGAAGTAATTTACTTATTGAGGCAATTAAAACGTACATGTTGAAGAGCGGCAATGCAACGAATGTACAGAAGTTTGATAGTCTTCCGACCACTGTTTCTCATCGTGGTTAATGCGGGTCTTTCGTGATCCACTGAAGTTATCTTCAATTAGCACTAGGTAGGAAACATTATTACGGAAAGACGTAAGCAACTAGAGAATTAACAGGCAATACGACGTGGGTTACCACTGTACTTTCCGCGCAAACACGCTTCATTTTCAAAATTGTTAAATTACGTTAAATTGTAAACGACAAATTTTATTTTTTATACGAAAGTGGAGTCTTTTTCTTTTTTTAATTTCCCCCGCTGAAATTTAAATTTATAATTCTGTTCATCTGTGTTTATGTAAAATTGCAGTTAAAATTTTGTTGCTCTATGCATCATAAAATCGATGTATAAACGAAAATAAACGATGCGGCCGGAGCTCATATAAAGTGACAGAAACCAATACCGCGAAATAGTACGAGGTTTTATTGTGGACCACTTATCATCAATGCGGGATTCACTTTCTATCGCAATTAAGAGAAACGAGAGCAGCGTGATGCACACACGACAGAATTTTCTGTTTTGTGTTTCGAATCGAGCGCGTCGCGTGAAACCGCGAAGAAGAAAGTGATCATGGCAGTTGGCCTAGGGATCGTTTGCACATGCGATTGTAGGATACTAGATAGCTCGATTGCTATCTTACAATTAGATATAATTAGGTTGAGCTTCTCAGCTTCTTTCCTGATTTACTTGGACTCCCGTTTCACCACGCGTTTCTCTACGGATTTTTTTTGGTCATTTAATCTTTGCAAACTATCTAATGATACATATAACGTGCGTTAAAATGATTGCGACGAATGTGTCCCAGAAACACCAAATATCTATATAACATAATATATAATATTTATATTCTAATTAATATCTACTATTTAATATAAATATGTTCGTTTTATATTACGATTAGAATTATTTTTATTGTCTTAAATTTACTAAATAATTTTTTTAATGTGCCTTGAGAGAGAAGCAGAAAAAGGAATTTATGTCCTAGACACATACAGTTATTTTACTCTATTTTAGTTTGCTTCACTTGGACTGACTGCAGCTCATCCATATAGACTCTCTAGGGGCCTCTGAACGATAGTCCAAGAATCCTTACGCTATCAAACGTAAAAAGAAGCGGAAAAAGGCACATTACGGTTCGCGTCATTCGAATCGCGCGAACTTTCAATCGGAGTCTCATCAAATCGAAGAATTGCGGGGCGTTTTCTTTCAAGTTTTCATTAACTTTATCGTAGCGAGAACGGATTACGGGAGACCGATTATTTGTTTCCGCGAGAGTGGAACAAGCATTGAATACCAAACGTTCGGAAAATCCAGCTCTTACCGCAATCCTTCAGATCTGAAGTTTCGATATGAAAGAGCGTTTGGGAAATTCTGGACGACCTTTAAAGTTGAGAACACGAAAGAGAAGATGAAATTTCTACGTTCCTCTATACTTAACACACAATCAAGACATTAGGTAACAGTAATCTTTTGCCAATTCACTCAGCACTATCGAAGAGTATTATCCACGAGGCGTGGCGCATTTACGAATATTCGAAATTACCTAAAAGCCATTTCTCTTTCCTCGTCGGTCGTAATAGCTGTTCCTATACAGGCCGCCCGATATCGATTGAGCCGCAACACGAAGTTAAAGGAATGTTGCTTCCTTGAATATAAGCAGCTGATCGCGTAATTAAGTTGAACATAAATAAAAGTAAGAGCCAAGTAAAAAGTATTGTTTATATTCATGAACGAGCGATACGGATCTACGTTTGCAGCGCATTCGTGGAGATCCGATCATACTTTTAAGCACGGAACGGCTATATAATGGGGCTCGTGGCATGTAATTTTAACGACGCAGCATTCGAATTGGCGTTTTAGCGTATCGCACGCTTTCTCTGACGGCTTAATGCAATGCTCGCTTCTTTTTTTTTTCGTGCTTCTCTTGATGAACGATTTTCATGGAACTTAGAAGAACCGTAATTATAGAGATATGATATACAGTATCTTCAAAGCATTGCGAATCGGACTGGTCAATTTTTTGCGGGAGACAATCAACGTTAATGAAATACGATAAATGAAATACACAAGGTAAAGTAGAACGTAGCATAAAACAAGAACAGAAAGGAGAATGTGAAACACGTAATTCAAAACTTTAACCTTACCGGGAAACGGAACTAAAAGTTCCCTGAGGAAATATAAAGTATACATGCGGCACTGTCCTAGAATTTTGAAACGATGTATATGTATAGATGTCAAAGAGGTCTTAACTAACTCAACTTCCAAAGCTCGCCGCTTTCATGTTTAAAATAAAAACTTATTTGATCAATTTTAGCACCACGAAATTACAAGTAAAATCTCGCGGAAAAACTTTTTCACGGGAAGAATTATTTCCAAATATTTTCCGCGTGATGATGATGGAACAGGTATGAATAGGTGCAGCGAAATATACAATCAGCTATGCAAATTGTGGAAGATTGTTTTCTTTTTTTACTTTTACCATGAATAATAAATACCTGAGAAGCACTGCGCACAATTTCCTTTCCGGCGACGAGGATGTATCCGCGTATAGGATATTTCACGTCGCACAGGATACGCGTACACAATAGAAATTGCGATCGAACGACATCCCCGGTTTGTCGTTGAATGCTGTTGATATGCAACTGGGGTATCAAGTCGAAAAAAGGCGCAAACAACCGCACGGTCATTCCATCCCCTCTGCACGGTTTTCGACTCGATGAATCATAAGGTTGTCGAGGGAACCACTTCACCCCGTGTGAAACGAAATGTGTATACTAGGTTACAATTGAATGCAGTGCACACGGGTGACCCCTCGAGTTCACCTGTCTTCTTTGACTCACCTGGTCGCAGTGATTCGTGTGCTGTACAAAGAGTTGCACGAAGCGCCGTAGGTTCTTTTCCTTTTAATTAATATTATAATTAAAATTTTTTCACAAATCCTCCAGCATTATGGAAATAAATCCGATTTTCTTTTACGTACAATTTTAAATCACGCAAAAGTAACAATTGTTTGAAAAACACGCGCTTCTTGTTTATATAATTATGATCATGTATTTAAAATTAAATGTTGAAATCAGAAAATAAAGGAATAATTTTTCCCGCGTTATCATCATCGAAAAACTTTAGATGCGCGTTATCTTTGTTCGACAATTAATTTATAATACATTTCGAACAATATAATTACCGATAATTATTTTGTTCACTAGCATTCTTTCTCATTTCAAATGTTGCGAACGACAATTGTCAGAGTAGAAGCAATTGTAACGAATGTAATTGTCGCGTTCGACAGTAAAACTTTCGCACGTGAAATGATCTTCGCTGTTTTTCATTGTTCTTCCGGTTCTCATAGTTTTCACCCGCCTACCGATCCGCGGAATTTCCACGAAACACTTCAAGAACCAATTACGTACTAACCGATAGTACGCACGATGGAATCAATTAAGCTTGATTACCTGAAACGTCATTAGAGATTCCGCCCGACCGACGAGCCGCACTTTATCGCAAGAGAACTACGGAGAAATTGATGCTTTACACCAGAAACGCGGCGTGAAAGCGAGTGGTAATGCAAAGTGATACGTATGTAATTTAATCCTCGGTCATTGGCATCTACAAAATTTCGAGTTACTTGATTTGCACTTTCCACTGTGACTATGACCAAGGAATATTAATATGCAACTCTCAAGGAACATTAAATTTTACGATTTTTGCCATAATATAACTTGCTTTTGTTTTTCTCTATTTATTGATTCTCTAGTCTATCTAATCTATTTTTTTATAATAACAAAATTTAATTAAATTGCTAATAATCGTACATATAGTTAAGTGATTAAGAGAATTAAGAGATTTTTTGAAACAGTTAGAGAATATTTTCTTTGTTATAATATCATAAAGAAAAATAAACCGTGATAAATCTTTTTAGAGAAATATTTTTATTGTTTGCACAGTTGAAGCACTCCCTGGAAGAATGTTACGTCCAACATTTTTTAAATTTCATCACAGATTTCACTACATATTTAGCCAATACGTAAGCAACGTTTCTCCATTAAAACATCACTTTTTATAAAAATGATGGTTGCAACATTTTTTCAGGGAACATTTTAATTGTAAACTCGCTTAGCACTTGGATTTATATATGACGCATTCCACGTGTCGGGGTCTACCTAAAAATAAACTGCTTGGGGTTTTTAAAATAATATGTTAGTGCATATATTGTATAAGGTTAAAGGTTAAAAAAATAAGTTATATGCTTTGCGAGATATTGAGGAGGTAATTTTAAGAAATTTTTCTTTTTTGATATTTTAAGCTAAAATTACAAAATTTTTATAGACATAAATTTTTTAGGATTTTGTTCGTACTCGCGTAAAAATGTTCAATGTATTATGCAGGCTCAATTATTTGTTAGCAGTCGTCAAAAATTTTCATATTTGTACAAAAGAAATATTGTCCTCATATATATATATATATATATATAAAGACAATGAAATTTTTTTAGGACTGCTAACAAAATAATTAAATAATAATACATTGAAAAAAAATATCTTAAAAATCTATTTATTTTATAATTTAATTTCACTGAAATTCCAATTTGATTTGGAAAAAGATTTGTTTACGAGTAAATTCCACTGTAAATCCAAAATTTCCTTTATGGTATCATATTTTATATATATTGTGTGTTAAGTATTTTTGAAAATCTTTTTTAATTCTTAAAAGTTGTATAAGCAGTTCATTTTCAAGTGGATTCCTAAATTCTACATGGAATGCACCATATTTTCTATCTCAATTTATATATACCAGAGCAGAGCAAAGTAGGTTCTCGAAACCAGGTCCTGGATGGACCAAGAACGAATCGAAGAATCGCTCTTACCTAATCTAACATCGATTTTAATGCTGCCGTGCTTCAAGGATGGTTGCCTCCTTTATGTAACGTTGCGCTCGTCGTGAAAAAAAAAACATCGCCCGTGTAATAAAGTTATTATTACGTAAGCGAGAGAATCTCCGCGAGGCCAATCGCAAATTGTATCTAACAAGTCGAAGACATAACAGAGTCCGGGACTCCATCAATCACACAGAAAGCCCCTCGTATTGACGAATGCATGCTCGCGTCAGCCTGCACTCGTCTCGTTAGAACGATTTGACACGCGGGCTAAACTTTGACGAGTGTATATTTAAACTTCGTGAGCCGATAACGAGAATCATACACGTCAATGTTTGTTAAACAAGACAGGCAAGTAGGGCCGATTATTCCGTGGTCTGCACGATTTTTTCCGCTGCTACGGAAAAGGTCAGGAAACGAGGCCACGTACCGACAGGAAGTTACACAATAGAGAGCATGTTCCTGTTCTCACAAGGGAAATTCTATATATGTATATACATATATATATGCTGATAATATTTTTTAATGAGGATTCGATTTTCTTGTTATATACCAATCGAGTTTCCTTTCATCAACGGGATGTTCATAAAAGTCTCGTATTTTCCGTACGTCAGGGAATTATGAAAGTGGACCTCGTTGCGAAAAATCTCGAAGCGACACGCTTAAAGGAGCAAACCTTCGTCCGCGTTGTAACGCGGGATTACAAAAGTTTCTTTCTCTGCTGATCGCGAAATTACGCATACGTTGGCAAATCGCCACGCTAATGCGATCACGTCACTTTAAACGTATCGACACGTCTTGTCGCTCCATACGCCGGGCAGAATTTGACGACGGTCTAAAACGGAGATAAACGGGACAACGCCCAGAATAATCTAGCGATATTTTGAGACGACGATGGACGTTATTATACGCGCGGACTCTCGTGCTGCGGACGACGGATTAAGTTTATCCCGTAGAATAGTTGCATTATGACGTGTGCTACAATCTACCGAATTGCGACACCGAATAAAAAACTGGTTATCGGATTAGCATAAATCTTCATTTAAGTTTTCCGTGGCATTTGCTATTTATATAAGAAATCGAGGATTTAGAGGATCCAGTAATTTATTTGTACCTCTGAATTCAAAACTGTATCGTTAAAAAACTCGATATTAGTATAATTTTTCACTTTTTTAATAACACATATAGAATTGTTTAAATGTTGTGCAAAAAATATATATTGGTTAAAATTTTAAAAAATCATGCAAATTTTATATATCTTTATTTAACGTTTTCCCAAATATTGTGCTAAATTAAGTAAATTTTCGAGATAATTTCTGTTGCACACGACCTATTTTTAGGTGAAGAGTTAAGCCGCAGGTAATGCACGGAATTTCGTGCGATTATAAATTATAATACCCACAACCGTGAAGCTATTTCCATGCACTTATTGCAGTATAACTCATTAATTCTCAAAAATGTCCCATTATTTTAATAAAATAAATTATTATTAATAAAAATGTGACAATATTTTGCATAATAGAATAAAAAAATTCATTTGGAAAAGACTGTAAAAAATATGTTTTATTTTATTTTTTCTAAAATTTCTCATATTTTCGTCCTATATTTTTATGTTTTTATGATTTTATGTTTTTTTCTCATATTTCTATATTTTTACATTTTTATTGTCAAAGAGTTTGTCGAAAATGTCGAAAAGCAATAAGATTAAATAACGAACTAGATCAAAACATTCTAAAAATTTTAAAATAAGAATAAACAATTTCTAATTTAAAAAATAAATAATTTTGAATTAAAAATAAAAATTAATTCAAAAATTTTGTAATTATGAGCGAAATATGCAATCGTGTCACTTGTGCAATCTTTTCCGAATGAACATCTCTATCGTTTGCGATCTACCTCGATGTCCCGCCATCACGGTCGACGAACTCCATCGTCACCTGGCAGTAGACAATCTTGACGACGTACATCGCGGTCCGAGCGGTTGCGGCACTTCGCACTGACGACACTTCGCCGTCGTCGGCCCGCGGTTGCGAGAGTGATTTCCGATGTGCAGGAGACACACGCGGCTTGTCAAGCCCTTTTGTGCCGTACGGTATGTGCACACGTGTGCGTATGTATCATCGCAGCAGAAAGAGAGAAACGGGGAGAAAGGGTTGGAAAAGGAGGGAAATGGAGAGAAACCGAGAGAGAGAGAGAGAGAGATATTCGGACGCAAAGACGGATATCCGGTGTTCCGCTACTACGATCACGCTACGACGCACGCGGCCGCGCGGGTCTCGCGCTAATTAACGATACCTCGGTGTAACGCGCGGTTTGTTTGACGCGCGAATCGATTCCGTCGAATGATTGCCTAATACCGCTTCGATGAATATCGTTCGTAAATCAACATGTTATTATTATACAAAGAAGCGTCGTTTCAAAATTAATTCTCGCCAATATTGCATATCCGTCATTCCGTCGCGCAGGATATCATATTGTTATATGTATATACCGATATTATTATAGGTATTTACCTGAAAATATCCTCGCGTATAGGAACGTGTAACGCTCCTACATTGCGCACTATTCGCGCACTGTTATAGCACATTCGAGTTACGTTACGACCCTTAATTAACGGAAACCTAATTCGATGAAGAGCAAATACGGGAACACGACTAATGTTTGAATATATCTGGGTGAATTGTATCCCCCGCGAGTTCAATTCCGAGATGGATTTTGTCACCGAGACTCTGTTCAAAATATGCCGCATTCATTCACATTTGCACTCTAGCTAAGTTACTGAAACGTATTTCATCAACGGTATTTGCGAGATTGTTATTTATAACGGCAAAGCTTTCGTAGCGAAGATTAATCTTGCGCACTTACAAAGATACTAGTCAATTTATACGATTTTTCTGAATTGTTACGTTTGTTTTAATTTTTACAGGATTTAATTGGAATGGCTTACATAGCATAGTTGGCAAGTATCATTTATAACTGCAATGGATGATATTGCAAAATGCCGTACGCGCGTATATAAATCTTTATTTGGCTCTCTGAAATAAAACGGGAATTCGCGGTTAGCGTTTTGCGGCCCGCCTGCTCGTATAAAAATGAACACTCAGACATTTTAGACGAAGTCGCGTAATTAGACCACAACCGTGTTAATAAGCGTTGCCTGACCGTGGCAATACGGCCATAATTAGCTATTATCCATTACTAATTGTGACGCATCGTCTCGAGAAACCGCGAGACGAACGGGACTCCGGGATCTTCAAAGCGGAGAAGCTCGGAGCGGCACGCGCAAAATTCCCCGGAGATATCCTTTAAATTATTCGTGACAACCTTGTCCCAGTTAACTGTTATATCTCGGTTTTTTTGCGATCACGGAGGATAATCCGAAGGAAAGCTGCATTTATTGCCACTAAATGCAGTATGCACGGGATAATTATTACGACTCGCGAAAGAAATTTCGCGAAAGAAATTTCGTGAAAGAAATTTCGTTGAATAAAAACCGAATCGAGACGAGACTCGATTTCGTACTTTCGCGAAGAAGCTATCACTTGGTAATTACTGAAACTTTTCCGACGCTTGAATAATTGTCGGCCCAGATAGAGAAACGTAGTTATTAGAGCACCTTCCTCGATCTTTGATGTGACTCAGGACTCTGTACAAAGCCGTGGGAGATCACGAGCAATGAGATATGAACATGGAAAGAATAATTTTGTTGGATCATCAAAATAATTTTATTGAAAACTTAAAAATGATGTGCATCACTCTAAAATGTTTTGATATTCTGGCGATCTTTTTAAATTTCCAACAAAATTATTTTTCTGTATCCAGCAAAATTTTTAGATCTTTCAGCAAAATCGTTCTTCTTGAAAAGTTTTATTAGATCCTGTATTACCAATACGGAAAGAACGTTTGCTGGATTCAGATCTGAAAATAATTTAGTTGGGCCATCAAAAGAATTTTGTTGGAAACTCAAAAAATGATAAGCATTGCTGTAAAACGTTTTGATATTCTAGCAATCAGTTTGACTTTCCAATAAAATTATTTTGATAGTCCAACAAGAATTACGTTCAGATCTGTATCCAGCAAAATTTTACGCCAGCAAAATCGTTGTTTCGGCGAAGAAATTAATCATGTTGGAACCTCTCTCCAAGCTTGTCCCAAATTTTGTCTCGACTCTCTACATCGCTCGCGTGTCTCGCGTATAATACAGCGAACGCTTTCAACGTTACATTATTAAAGAGCCCGCTACTCACCGATGGCACTTTTGCCGCTGTCGCTCCTGCATCCATAGCGCCTCGCCAAGATTATGAGTCCCGCTCTGCACACCGCCCATGGTCGATCGCGAAGAGACCTGAATAGAAATTCACGTTTAATGTCAGAGCAAATGACACCGTGCAATAATATACGGTATTTCGTTGGTACACATCTTGTACAAACGTTCAAAATGTTCCGGTGATTACGCTTGTCGGGGCGCATATCTCTTCATTTAGACGGTCCGATTGGAAACCGATAAATCCCGTTTAGAACACAATGCCCACCCAAGTACCGGAAAATTCGCGATAAAGTCAAGCATTATTAATGGAAGCACCGATTATTATTTGTCCGCAATCGATTATTGACTTTCGGTCGGCAAGCGTATGTATCTGATCGCGCTCGCGAGTTGGCGGACAGGAAGGTGCCCGCGGAGATATATAAATATCATGATGGAGATCCGTAGTGAAATGTCCAATAAACTTGACGCGGATCGTTATACGAACTTCGGTAATAGCTCTGCAGCGCAAAAAAAAAAGTTACAAGCAAAAAGTGTGATATCATTTATAATAGACTTGGAATCGCACTAAGAACACTAGCGGCAAAAACTTGGAAAGTTCTTGCTGCTGCATGAGGTGTTAAAAGATTCAAAGGTGCAATTACTGTAAAAATAAATGTACGTGAGGTTCTCAAGGCGTGATTAATGACGCTCCGACATCACTTATCACAATTTAGGTGCCCGTTAGAAGTTTATGATATGCTATTACACACGTCTAAGCTCAGGCTTTCTTGGCGCGGGCAAAGTATATATACATTCGTTAGTCCGTAATTTATATTCAACGTACAATTATGTAATGCGTAATCAGTCAGTATAACAACATAATCGTTAAGTATATCAGCATAATCAGTCCGTTTCATACGTCTTTGAACAAAGCGGACGACCAGCGAAACGATGATGTAAACCGATTCTTTTTCTGCGCTGTTTATCTACGTAATAGCATAACCGCGGCGCGGGTCGCATAAAGCAATGTCGTGAAAGGCGCCGTTTTAGAGGCACATTGTCAACCTTGTTTTCAGACTTATTTGGAGCTCGCTCGACGTTCCACGAGTAGCAAACTATTCAATTTTTGCCGAGAGACGACCAAGCACGGCGATGTGGAATTTGACGCAGGAAACGCGTGCCCTCATAGTGCATTTATGTACATCTCATAAAAGCGTGTAATATTCTCTAAAAAGATTCGAGAAAATAAAATGAAAGGCCTGCCTGCCTGCCTGCTGCACGTATCGCGGCACGAAGAAACATCTGCTCCTGCTCCTACCCTCATATCTTATATACATCGCTCTTGTTATGTAGCTCTGCATAAATTTTCATTCAGCACGTCTTTCGTACCGAGACTCGTCACTAGATGGCACAGGCGTTTTACGCTTTCTCGTAAGCAAAATCGATCCAAGAAGGATATAAATTCGAGGCAGCGCGATCGTTAATTCATTGCGAACTGAGAGATGTTCCAACGTTAACTTTTTCGAGAAAGGGTCTTAATCGTCAAGATTTTGACCCACATTAAATTGAAAAAGCAGAATAGATTATTTATTTTCTATCATAGATCTGTCGCTATTGACAAAATCGAATTACAGTTAGAATGATCACAATTATATCTTTGTGAAGATTATCATTTTTGTATTTGTTTACTCGCTATTAAAAACTAATGACTTAAACATAGCAAGTAATTAAAAATTGCTAATTTAATTATTTAATTTTAACAAATGATTCTTTAAATACGTTATTTTAGATAATCACTGCATCGTTTTTCAGCAAATCCGAACATATTATAGAATCTTGATTATAGTATTTAATTGAATTTAATTTTGTTTGGAACTTTTTAACATAAGTTTTTATATTATTTCTAGTTTTATTCAAATAATCATATATGATGAACAAATCAAACATGAGAATAAATATAAAATGCGTGACATAGGACTCTACCTTGAAAGCAGCATAAGTTCGACATATTTTAATTCACCGTTTTACATGGATATGCGATCCATATATGTAGGCAGAACAGCGTTAGTCCAGTACGTAACCGAACGATCACGTATATCCACCTCTCACAGCTTCAGGCATCCTGGAGGGAATACTCATGTATTACCCATGCATGCCAGATGCCTTAACCCATGAGCTTTCGCATACGAAAAATCGAATTGCCGTCCACATAGCGTCACGTTCATTTTGCATGGTGCACGTTGCTCTCAATTAAAATAGCAAATCCGCAATGTATATTATCTCTCTAAATTCGCAGATGGATATTCTGCGAAATTGAAAACTCAAATGCCAAATAAAATTAAAAATTGAATTACTAAAAAGAAAACTAAAAAAGATTTTGGTTTTATTTTAGAACTACTATGTGCATATTCACAAAAATTTTAAATTAAATTTATATATTTTAATTCTTCGTGTATTAAATATATGCAAATATGAAATTTGGAGAACGTTTTTTTTATGTATAATAACTCGACATGTTGGTCGATGGAACGCAACACTTATGTGATAATAGTACACACTATCGAGATATCCCAGATCTCTCTCACGGACTGTGACCACTATGAGATAATATCTGATAAGGCATAATGCGACGTTATTGCCAAAAGAGGAAGTGAAACTGCAGCATGCCAATCATGGTTACACGCGAACTGTCAGTTAAACGTATTCGATCCGTGCCCCGAGATTTCCTTATCAGCGATCGCGAAGTGCGTGATGCACGAATTACGGGCTCCGGGAGAACGATGAAAGAATAAATTATTCCGCGCTCGGTAATTTCTCAAACATAAATTAAATTCGCGCGGTGCGCTTCACACAAGAATATCGTTTCTTCCTTCGATAAGATATTTCCACGTATCAGGACTTCAGAGACTTTCTAGGCGATCACCGGCGCGGAAATTTCTTCACAATTTGGTTTCTGTTGAAAGTTGAACGGTAATTAAAAAAAAAAAAAGAAGGAATAAAAGTACGAGCGCGTGTTCGTGCGAAAGACTTTCTTACAATTTTCCTTGTCGAATTTTCCTTACCTTTAAAATTAATTGAGATGAATAAAATCTTAATTTATGCATATTATTATTTTATTAGAAAGCTTATACGTCTTGTCCAGCGAGAATCCTTCACGTGGCTGAGAGTTACAGTTATATAGCGAATTAAATCTTTATTTTCATATTTATGAGGCTATTCAATTCCGCATAGCAGCATATTAATAACGTAGTAATTTCATTTAAATAAATTAAAATTATAAGCTTAATATGTTTTATTTTTATTTTAACCGTGTGCATATTTGGTCCACGTGTGGTCAAAGTATTCGGAGCGTGTAATACTCCGCAAGTATGTTATATTACCAGATTTCACGAAAGCAGCTGCGATTAAATTTAATAACGCGCAAAACTACACAAAATAACTATACTTAACTCAAAGGGTTTAAGTGCAAAAATAAAATAAACTTTCAAAAGATCCGCGCGCGCACGCGCGCGTTTTATATGCGGGACCGTACGGGAAGGTGAACTTCACGCGATGATCTGTGATCCTATCCCGTTTTTTTTTTATTTTTATCTTGACCTTCGATTTATTATCTTAAGGATCCGCGAGTCCCACTGCGCGATCGAGTACTAACGACGACGGTTTCTCGGGAATGTAATCGTAAATCGAAACGGTCAATCCGGCTGGGTCATGGAATATCCACCTACCCTCGGGAATTTCCCTCGTCAGTCGTACATCCCCGGAGAAATAGTGGTAGATTCGATTCGCAACCCTGGAGAACCTCGAGGCTGAGACCAAAAAAACTTGCTGACACCAAAAAAAAAAGAACTACGGCCGCAATGTCGGCTTGGTTCCACGGTCACGCCACTTATTAATTGAGCAGGATCTTATGGTAGACTGTGGCGGCATAGAAAACCTCACCACCGCGTCGCACACCGTGGTCGTCGGAAGAAGGGAGGCGGACGGCTAGGTGGTGGCAGATTTCTTGCCTCTCTTTTTCCATCTATCTGCGTGCCAACCTACTGCCAGGCGATGCACACCCGCGATGCACGCGGACGTCGCCGTCCGTCGTCTACGGTGGAAGGAGGCGTACTAATTTGTCGGACGTTGCCTGTATTCGCTTAAGGAACTCGCTCAATTAACACCGGCACCGAATTCCCATCGGAGAGAAGTTTGCCGGCCACCGTCGCGTCAATCGCCATCGATTGCTTCTTCGGCGATCGCGCCTTCGAGTGATCGAGAGATTATCTCACCTGGCCGCCGTTTCCCTTTCGAGACGAGAACTCTCGATGACAAACGATCGCCAATTACATACCGCGAAATTTTCACATACCACATTTTTCACAATGAAATGGTACATATTGATAGCCGTTTATGTGTATGTATATAATATTGTAAACAAACGCACGATGGACGCGACACACGCGACTGTGGATTTGTCGCGTACATTTTTATAGAGAGTAAATATTATTGTACACACGTGTCGCAACACGTCCAAAAGATTAATGCAGTATAAAATAATTTTTCTTTTTTTTTTGTAGAAGTCTTTATTAAAATCTTTATTAAAATAATATTTTTTTACAGACAAAAAAATGATTATTTTAATAATTGTTATTTTATTAAATTATTTGTTAAAGAAGTATTGACTAAAAGCATTATTCGTAATTTATGTTTATATACAGTGTGAGATAAACTTGTATACAATGTGAAAAATTCAAACTTCGTATCTTTTACGATAAATTTATTCGAAAGCGATCAAATTCTTTCATTCATCCATCCATCATAAACGTCGATTTCAAGTATCATCTCATTTTATAGTAGTGTCAAATATGAGAAATTCGTATATCTATCATAACTCTGTGTATCTGTTGAAATATCCATATCGTTTTTTCATTAAAAATATTTTGTCTACGTAACATCTTTTTTTATTATTTTATGAAATGCATTGGATTATGGATTATATTTCAAATTTTATTCATTTATTTTACACAACAAAAATATTTTTGTGCTTGTTTTTCATCTGGGTATCCTTCGCAGTTTCTCAATATTTTAAGGTGGTGCGAAACTTTAAATTAATCCCCTATTACTTTATTGGATTAGCGACTTCAGCAAACTTAGGAGAGCTGGAACTTATGGAGGCAGTTCTTGGGCCGAAAGATGCATTTTCAGAGATCGTTAGCGAAGGCGGATTAACGCTCGGTTCCGTTCTGCTTACAACGGGAAAGATACCCGGTCGTCCCATTCCGTTCTCCACACTCTAATACCTTCCTCATATCAACGGCTCGTAACCAGGTTAATACAGTCCAGCTCTCGATTGCGCGATTATCACGCGAGCGAAGTCGCGGAAACGATGCACTCTTTGCCGGCCCGGCAGATATCCTTCCTCTTTTCTAATTTGGATGATACGTTGTGTAATTATTTCTAAGAGAACGAATCACTATAGAACCAAATTTAGTCGAATGGCACTTTAGATCGACTTTAGCGTAGAATTTGTTACATTATTTTATATCAGCAATATTTTGGGAGACACATTCCGAATTTCGAATTTTATTTCACGATAATTCTATTTGCAATATTGTTTGTCAGATATTGAGTATCAGTTAATTAAAAAAACTATAGAATTTTTACCAAAATACTGTCCGACGGTTTGTTTTATTAAAGCCGGAAATGTTTTCCGGACTTACTTCATATATGGTGCAATATATGAAGTATATATTATATATAATATGAGGCGAGTATGTAGCGTGTAACTAATGTTAACGCGTGTTCTTATAATTGCATATTTCGTACATTTCTGTTGCCTCACCGGAACATTATGTTCCGTTCTGACTACGTTATAATTTTAATTATTGCATAAAATCAATAATAATATGTTATTTAAATCAAATCGCCAGGAATAAATTGATTTAAATATCGATTAACCGATGCTTTAAAAAATTAACATTGAGTAACTATAAGTAAAAATAATTCTGCGCGATAATGCTGTTGGCTTGCACGACAGTTTGATACCATTGAGCGAAAAAGTAGGCTTGAGTGCCCGTAGCGTTGATTTCACGTCCGAACTCGAGCACTTCTTGCACGAATTTTTGACAGCAAACACTCACGAAACGATCGTATACACGAACGCGTGTTTTTCTCACGTGCAAATCGTATTACATTTTCGCCAAGTCAAAGTATCCGCGTGATATACGCGATCGAATACGAATTTAGAAACTGGAAATAGTTATTAACACTGAAGATTCGAATTAAAGTTGTTATTAACACAGAAAAATCTGAAAAGAAACGCTGAAAAAGTGAATAAGAGAAAGCGGGAATGTGTGTTACAAAAAATGTATATTTACTGCACCAAGTTTCGTAGGCACTTTTGCGAGGTTTGCTAATTACGCGAAAATTCATTACGGTGCACAACGGTAAATTACATCCGTTTTCTTTAACGCGGGGCAAATGTGTGATGCATGAATGCGTGTTAATGCAGGTCCGGGTGTCAGCGTGGCGTATCACCGGGGACTTCCCAGGATCACGGTGCCTCTGCCATCCAGGAGGGAACACTGCTCGTTCACTATGAAGCCGATTACGCACACGGTCGGCAATTTTTTAGATATGCTGAAGATGGAGGACCGCGGCATTGATCGAGCGTGCATAACGTCGCTAGGTGAGACAACAAAGCCGTACACAAATTGTTCTTTTTCCTCAACGGCAAAATTAATTAATTTTGATTCAATTAATCGATGCATATACGGAGAAACGGAGAAACCAGATTTAAAAGTCCTCGCATGACACACTGCATAAAGATAAAGGCCTTTGATCGTTTTTTCAGATGGCGTCAGGATAGCCTCCAGTAACACGATAGAGTCGCTTTTAGAGGAGGATTTCAAATTATTAATAAACGATAACGAATTCATTGTCTCGCCGCCGTTGCAAGAAAGGTGCACGACAGTGAGTTATCACATAAAGACAAGTTCTTCTGTTCGGCTTTATGTTATTCTATAATACGATCCCGAAGCGCGTGTACATATAGTTGCGGACACACGTGTCTGTACTTGATCGACTAGTATTCTCTAACAATATCACTTCGAATGCAATATATTATCCGCAACGTATTTCGAGTCACGCGGGATTTCCCTCGTTCGAACCACATGTCCCCGCAGTAGTATCGACGTATTCATGTCTCCCGGTTTTACAGGAGGATTTACAGAAACTCGGGGACGTGCAGGCGCTCGTGGCGCAATTGTTCGAGGCGTTCCACGTGCGGGAATATCACATCGACATGGAGAGATCTGTCGTCGCCGAGCTGGAGAATATTAGGCTACAGCTGGTACCAATGGAACAGGTAAAAAATGCGAGAAAGAGTAATCGTGCTACAGATCGCGATATATATATTATATACGGGATTAATGCAGTGTACTGAGAAGGGTATTTTGTCAGGATAAAATTGATTTAATGGTTAACTTTAAACAAGGCGCGCTAACGAATTGGCTTTCTATTCCACGTGAATCGGATTTAAACGCGGGCACACTCCCATTGTCCGTTTTCTCTCACCGCGTCCCCGCTTATACGGTTTTTACAACTTTTCTTAATTGCCATATTCTTGAGCGTTCTAATTAGCACACTCGCGCGCGCGCCTCGCACACGCGATCAGACGAGCAGCGATACTTTTCTAATCCCGCCTTTGTGCGCGCATCGCGCTCTTTGTTACGCAATGCCGTAAGAAGAAAATCGTCTGCGAAATGCGTTTCCCGCGTCTTTCTTTCCCCTCCCCTCTCCCCCCTTTTCCTTATGAGATAACGAGGCAGGGTAAAAGGTGTGCCGTTTCAATTCTTTCACGGTATACCACCCGGTACACTCATCCATCTCCGACCTCATTTTCTCAATTACTTGGAGAATACGACGGTAGCCGTGAATTATCCTCGCTCAAAAGAAACCTCAAAGTACGACCGGTGAATGATGAGGCAATCGCAGGGGGGTTTTCACGTGTTCCCTCTTAATCGTTCTAGAAATTGCAAGAGATACAAAATGCCGCTTACAAGAGGGCGAATTTTTATATCTGGACGTTCCTAGTCATGATGTCTATCCAATTCGGGGCGTTGGCCAGATTAACCTGGTGGGAATACTCGTGGGACATAATGGAGCCCGTCACATACTTCGTCACTTACGGCACTACTATGATGTGGTTTATTTATTACCTCGTGACTCGACAGGTTAGTTTCTATAAAAATGTTGCAAATCGTCCAGAAATGGATTGCACGACACGGCACCGTTCGACTGCCGCGCGCGACGTAACGCGATATACGATCAATCACGATTTTTCTTCATGTATCTTCACTTAGGAATACATGCTACCGGACGTGTTGAATAGGCGACACCTAATAGTGCTTCACAGAAGAGCGCGAAAGGTCGGGCTCGACCTCATCTTGTACAATCAGTTGAAGGAACGCGCGTACGAGTTGGAGACCACGTTGAAAATTATTCGCGGCCCTTTATACGATTACAAGACTCAACGGGAGCGGCAGCAGCGCGCCCGATCAAGTAGCTCCAGTAGCTCAAGATCGCCGAGTTCCTCGCCTAGCCCTAGTCCTAGCCCCGAAAGAGACGTTCCTAATAAAGTTATCCCCGAGTCGGACATGCCGAGGAATTACGCCGAGGAAGTACGCCGAGGAGTATAAAATTCTATTCACAAGGTGTTCAATGACGAAGGTGCGCGCGCGACGGAGCCGGAATGTAACAGAATCAACGATTACCGATCGCTTAATAAATCGACGTTATCTTCTTCCAACGAAGTACACACTTAGAAGAAAAAGAAGAAGAAGAAAAAGACTTCCCTCTCTCGAGTACCAAAGCGATGCACTCAGGGTAATTTTCAAGTCCGCAGAATCGGACTGCTGCATGATCGGAATTGCGAGACTGAAGTGGAGATGTAATTTATTTTTGTGTTTGTGTGCGTTTACGTGAAGGTACCCCCGCAGTGATATCTCAGATCTCGAGTCAGTCTTCCAAGTAGTGTATCGGCGGTAACCAACTTTCGTCACGCGCAATGCATTTCATAGGCCGACATATAGGCAGTTAAAGTGGATTATCGAATGCTCAATACTGTCGACGTGTTTGGAAGACGTTAGAGAAAGATATATAAGAGATAAAGAGAGTACACCAAGCGTCATAAATAGTTTAATAGTCACTAGATAAGCATATCCTTCGTCTCCAGTTAGTACTTCGAAGAAGTGACGCATTTCACAAAGATTTTATAAGGGTTTTATAATAAAAAAAAGTACATTTTATTTGACGAACGATCAAAATCACGTCGGACATTTAGTATCTTGCATGACGCTCTTTCCGAAAGTGCTCCTGGAAAATGCATCGAGGAAATGTTAAATCATTTACGACGCTTACGTGTACGTTTACTATTTTGATTAACTCTTTGTTGCATTTAGTGTTAATCGGAAAGTTATATCCCGAGAGATATCAACGGATTGTTGTTGTAGATTACCTCGTCACTTTATCAGCTGGTTTTAGCACTAATACAACCGTCTCTCATGCTCGGCCGAATTATATATTATAATGAATCTCAATGCTCTGTAATTTGAATCACAGCTTTTGCGCACTGGTGCAGATTAAATGCTATTGAATTTAAATGTAAAAATATAAACATATTGACCAACGAAAATTTGGCAGTGTATATACATATATACATAACTTCTTGCCAAATTTATATATACATATATATTATATGTATATATATGTATATTGAATAGATTAATGAAATACTTATAGTACAGAATATATATTTAAAACACATATATATATATATACACACGTATACATATTCATACGTATTCTGTATTATATATATGTATACATATATTCTGCACTAAGCAGATCACTGATCTATTCGATCATATATTCGATTATGCACATGCTTTAATGTCACCTCATGCACGAAAGTTTTTACTATGTACCAGTGCGTATTGGTGCATTCAATCGAATTCAACTACAAGTAACAAATAGAAATTTAGAAATTAACTGACAAGTAATTGTTCTGTCATTACAATGTGACATACCTCGCGAAAATTGTGAGAAGATTCTACGAAACAGTAAAGTGTTAAATTGCATTAAGTGTAAATTATAATATTTCCAATTATGTTTATATAAAAATTACGTTATATAAAACAGAAGTGTATTATAAGAAGTGTATAGTACTAAAAAATTGCGATTGTAACTAAATCACAAAAAACTATAAGTTGTTATGCAAAGTAAAAATATGTCTTGTATTTACATTTTTTAATATCACAACTGTATGATTTATATTTAAAACGTCTTGTATACATTTTGTAAAATAGGCAAACACAAAATTTTTATTCTGCAAAATATTAAAAAGATTTTCAAGATAATTGAAAACTTTATCATGATTGTGACTATAATTTAACGCGTAAAATTGTTAATGAATTACTAAAGTCATTGTGCATAATCTTTTAAAATAACGCTGTTGATTGTTCGCAAAGTGATATTATCATGTACATCGACATAGATGTTATTGTATATATACAATTTTTCATAAAATCAACGAAATTTCACATGCCATAACACCTCTCTATCAATTATAAATCTATCATAAATATTATATTAATAAGAATATCATTAGCTTTCTTCCCATTGGTTCTACATCTGAATTCTATACTGACAGTAGAGAAAACTCCATTCAAAATGGAACATGTTAGTGATTCGGGGATATAGAAGATAGCATACGAACGAATGCATTCGTTTACTCGCTCTCATCACCTCACGATATTAACGTATCTTATACAAAGATATCTAATGTTCCCTCAAAATTTCTTATCTTTAAAAATTTCTAATTCTTGAATAATCAAACTCTATATTATAGAGAACCTTCGATATATGACCAGACATAAAAAAAGCACCTACACTACTATTTAGCTAACTATTATTAATTATTAGCTTTTAATAGAGACAGCATAAATAATGCTACTGTTACTATTATGCTTTTCTAGGCGATTTTCACGAAAATATCATAATATAAAAATTCATATGATCACACTTCTCTATAAACTATGGGAACTCCTTCTCGCTTTCATAAAATCTATCCGTCCGCTGAGGTAGTTAAATCTGTAATCAATTTTTTTTATATCGATCTTAACACTTTAAAGAAAAAAAAGATTCAATATACTTGTGTTCTGTGGCTTATGTTTCAAATTAATGCGTCAAGATCTCTATAATAATCTTTACAAAGATTTCAGCTAAATTTATAACTACAATTTTTTATGGAATTGAAACAAATTGAAATATATTAATTAAGATTCTGCTGTCCAGGATTTGTGATTTTGGACTTGAAATTGAAATGTGTCGGTGTTCATTGTCGTTTCTACTTCTCACTTCATAATTGTTTTTTTCTAGTGCGCGATGTTCGATCGAAGAAAATGAGACTTCCAGATCGTTAAAAGTTTTTGATGTATGTCATTTACTGTTTAAGAATATATTATTACTGTCTAATATTAAAAGGTATAATTAATATATATAAATTATATTAAGATTAATAATATTAGATAATAGACTTTTAAACAGTGCATGACATACGTCAAAAACTTTTAACGATCTGAAACCAGTCTCATTAAAATAATTATATAATTATTATATATAATTATATTAAGCACATATATATTAATATATATAAATATATATACATAAATTATATACATAATATACATACATTATAAATAATATGCATATTTATATATAAAATATATAATTATGCATATATATGTATATGTAGAATAATATGTATAAAAAATATAATTATGTACATGTTTATTAAATATGTATATATAATCGATACCTATATATGCATTTATTATAATTATATAACAAAATGGCTATATATGATTAATAGCACTATCTAAAGTTTGTCAACAGTTTTTCGTGTAAGGTAGGATTGTGGATGTTTTTTTAAAATGAGATATGTCAAAATATTTTTTTAAATGTGATCTTGAACTAGTCTCATTCCTGAGACCCTCGCGTGCTACGAAAAACCAACTATGAAGTGAAGTGTAACAACACACACATATACATAGGCATAAACCCTAACATATTTCAATTTCAAGCTCAAAACTACAAATTCTGGACTGCTGAATTAAATTATTCTGAAAACAGCATTCTTGTTTTATAATTTTTTTTGTTTCAAAAAATCATTTTCACGTAATGACATATTATTACGAATTATTTATTAATATCACAAATAGGAAGAATATATTTAATACCGTATTTCTCACGAATGTAGATAATACGCGATCCGGAATTAGAAAGATTACCAGATAAGGTAAAGCTATCTTAACGTTAGAGGCCAATGCTTTTTACGAACGAGAGAGAAACGAACCATGTAAGAGAACACACTTACGCGTAGAACCTTCTCATCTTCTCCTCAATAGGTTTATTCCCACTTCTCGTCGAAGAATGTACATTTCGTACGAAGAGTTAAAGATTTATAGATTGTAGACGGAGATAAGTGGCATAATAATTTAGAGTAACACGAATGAAAGTATCACTTTCCTATCTCTGATCGTTACCGCGCAGTTATCTTCCTCAAATATTTTGTACTATTCCTAGGAGACATTATATATATAATATATACATATATAAAAGATTTTTGTACATATTATAAATATATCATGTACGTACGTACACGCACATGTACATTACGCAAACGATTTACGCACGCGTAATTTTGCGAGCGATATTGCCTTAGCGCATCTTTCCCGCAATCTTTTATCGCCTAATTCTCAATTGACGCGTCACATAGATAATCAAAGCTCTGGCCATATATAAGATTACTGCATACACGTACAAAACTCGCTCCCGGATGTAAAGAGGAAAGGGGTGAGAATCTATTTGTGAAATATCCACGATCTCCTATAATCTTGCAAACTTCTTAATACCGACTTCGTTAGAGAAACGCAAAGAAACGATCGAGCACCGAATCTCATTTCACAGAAATCGCTTCCTGCAACGAATCTCCATTCATTTCTCAAGTCATTTCAAGACCTGTATACATTTTGTATGTTGTATCACATTGTATCCACGTACCAAATCGCGCGAGATTTGACGAATTTAATTTAAGACGCGCAGGATGGGATCGATAAGCGTATCTGTAAAGCGTTGTGTGACCGCAGGCACAAATTTTATTTTTAAGTATACGAATCTCGGGAAAAGTCACACGACAGTCATGTCGACAGTAATTCTCGATAACAAGCGCACCTACGAACGTTTATTTGTACTTTTACGTGTACACGCTATTTGCAGTCGATGCATGAGTGTTTATTCGAGCGGAGATGTGCTGTGATTTACGTCCAATGTACTTACTTCCGTGTGAAGAGAAGAGAATCGGAAATAAAATAGAAATACAAATATACGTGACATCAGATTAAAATACAATCTATAATTGATCCCTATTTCCATCATATATAGCTTCGCTATCATAAATCTCTCCTAATGTATTAATATATAGTTCTTCCTTATAATTGATACACGATTACGTAAATTCTACAAGTCCGATAAAATTATTCGAAATTAATCGAAAGTTCTCTTTTAGACTTTGAGATTTAGAATTTAGTTTCACATGGATATAATATAGATATATTTATTATATTATTACAAATGTTTGATAAAATTATTCAAAATTTATGGAAAATATGTAATATATTTATTATATTATATTATTTAATTATTCTTTAAAATTTAAAATTATACATTTCACGCAAGAGTTTGAATAAGAATATAAAAAATACTATATATTATTTGTAATTGTTACAATCATGTTTTTTAATTGTCACAGTATTATGTTTTTCATAGATTTTTTAATGAAAAATGTATTTAATAGCAATAAACTAGGAGAGAGTACATATACATTCAGTCGCAGAAACATTGCAATGCTTTCTCTTTCGGCCTTTTGAAATGCGCAAAAATGACGAAGCAATCTGATGATCTTTCCGCATGCCAGAACTCGTGGATTCTCAATTCAACTTCTCACTAGTTTCTAGGGATTATTTACGGTTCGCTCCTTACAGATAGATTTACGAATGTAATTTTTGGCGCCATTTATTTAGACCTAACCTGGCGAAGATGATCGTGCCGATTAAAAGGTAAATCTATCCTCATGTATGCTTCCTTTGCGCCGGTTCTACATTTTATTATAAAATTTTATTATGAAGAACTAATAAATGTCTTTCTGTATGTCAATTTTTCGCGACGTCTGTATGTTAATTTTTTTAGAGACGGAAACATAGAAACCTGGGCCATTATAGACCTCCAAGGAGATCTAAAGTTCGAAAAGATCGATAATCCGGACGATCAATTAATCGGCGATCTTCACTTCACGAAAGCTGGAGTGCCTATTCTAATTATTGGAATTCACGTGTTGCACGGGAAAGAGATAAGGCTCGATAAACCGCTGATTGTTTTGGAGAGACATCGTGATACGGGAGATGAGACGATGGAGGAGGAAGCTACGGCGAAGACAGAATACTTCGTGAAGGCTATCGTGAGGAAGAAGCTCCTGTTTAAGTCAAGACCAAAGCCTATAGTGACCAATGTACCGAAATCATGTTAAGCCAGCAGGCTCGTGAACACCACTTACGTTTTTTACGTACAACCTTGTAAGAAATAAAATGATTTCGTTTTATTGGTTAAATTAAATTAATGCTTAATAATACAATGTTTAATTATATAATGTACATTGAAGTTTTAGATTTACGTCATACTTCAATCCTTCATCTCGCCCTCTTCATCCGATTCCTCCACTCCTCTTATATACATCACGTTGTTACATCTGATCAGTACTTCGCCAAGGTTTCCGGTGCAATTGCCGTCTATGTGCTCCTCGGTGCTCGCAAGCTGCAGATTCATGTATCCGTCAACCGAGACGAGGTAGCCCTTGTATTCGTGGCCCCACTTTAACTTCACCATGACCGCCTTCCCAGTCAAACCATTCAGGAATGGCTTGGGATTTATTGGCATCGTCGCAGCCATGATGTCAAATCTGTGAACTAAATAAAAAAATGTATAGAATATATACGTTGTTTTATGCTGCTCGCAAAAAAAGAATAGTTGCGATATGATAATTCTCTGAAAATACATTAAAATATTAATTTTAATGCGTTTATGTGAATAGCATCTCCCGGTGTGCCGGGTTATGTTAAACGGATACGTATAGTATATAGTAATAAAATAATAGCACTTCTTGTGGCATATTTCAATGAAAGAGTATATTAAGTCATAAATAAAAAAACGTATACATTTACTTACCCTCTAAGAAGCGCAAATAAAAAAATTCTTCGCGCACACTGTGTGCTGACTTAACCTCAACTACAACGAAACGAAACGTCCGATCTGAAGATTCTAAAGCAATCACGCCAATCACGCGCAATGCGGTCTCACGGGCTACCAACTGCGAAAGATAAAATTCCACGGTTTCATTTACATGTCCAATTGTAGCCAATCAGAAGATCGCGCGTTGCCAACCGCAGGCCTCGGTTTGATGCGAAAGTAACCTCGAAAACTTGTTTATATTCGCCTCATTCACTTTATTCATCTAGATCGGAGCGATCAGCTGACGTTTGACAACTAGATTTAATCTGATTTTCCGGAGATCTGACAACAATCTGATTTTGTGGAGGGGTTTTTATTTATTCTACACATGGGTGGTGGATTTGCGCCTTCGACTTGTCCACAAGATTTATTGACTACAATCTGATTTTGTTAATCAAGAGGATTATTTTCCCTGACAATGAATATCTTACCGAAGAAAAGGTAAGGCAGACGCATTCTTGCATTTGCATATCTTGAAACTAATTGTTCGTTTTGTATTCACTCAGATGGCACGTACGAACGAAGGAGAACATCGCTCGGGTACGGAAAGACGAGGCAGAAGCTGCGGAAGAAGAGAGGATTAAAAACTTGCGAATTCAGAAAGCAGTACGTGATAAATTATCTTTCCAAATTCCGACGTAGATTTTGTACCTCACTATCAAAAATCATTTCTTGACATTATTATGCATACGCTTAATTTTACATTAAACTGTTGCTTTTATTTTTTTATCAGGAAACAGAAGCGAGGGTAGATTTGTTAAGACATCAAGCGAGATCCAAGTACGATGGTCGGGCAAAAACTGAAACCAGTTCTACCAGCAAGAAGTTGGAACACGTCAACTTCTTCGCGGAGCTCGAGGATGGAAAGATTGATTACAGTAGACCTAACGCGGAACACGAGAAGGAAAAGAAGGAAGAGAAAGAGAAATATGAGAAGCAAATTGGATATCTGACGTATCTGGGACAAGATACTAACGAAGCAACTGGTAAGAAAAATTGGTACGAGGAATTACCAAAGAGATTAACGGACACAGAGAAAGATGTAGAGATAGGGGTAAAGAAAAAAATCTTGGACGATCCAATGATTGATATGAAGAAGTATCTCAGGATTATGCGTTCTGAATCTACTGAAGATCATTTAAAAGTGAAGACACAGGATGTGAAAAGGAAGCATTGCGATTCTGATGGTTCTCATTCCGATGAAAGGCACAGTGCGCATAAAAAGAACAAAAAACACAAGAAGAAGAAACATAAACATTCAGAGAAGGAAGAAATTAAGAGTCAGAGTAGTACGGATATAGAAAAATTAAGAGCAGAGAGATTACTCAGGGAGCAAAGTGAAAAGCTGAGGACTGAAGCACTATTGGCGAAAGTGAGAGGTGAACCGATGCCCGTTGTGGTACCGGAAACTCCTAAACTTGCCATAAAACAGAAATATAACTCGCAATTCTTCCCCGAAATTGCTAGACAAAATGCAGAGAGAACGCCGAAATTTTCTAGACAAAATGTAACAAGTCCTTAAAATATATTAGTATTTCTACATGTCAATTCTGAAGAATTGTATTATAATTATAGTTTTATTATCTATTACTCTGTAATTTTACACACACACATACACCACATATATATGTATATATAAAATACGTCTAGAAAGTTGTTATTAAATTGTTATTATATAAACTGCTCAGAAAAAGTTAATTAATGAGAAACTATTTTAATTATTTCCCAGAGCATGTCATTTATTAAGAGAAATTTAAAAACAAAAAATTTTTAGTCTAGTAATTTTTTGGCAATGCCACAGATATAGAATAGCTTTCTCTGGAGTGATTGTCAATATTATGATCTGCTATGGCTAAAGAAAAGAAAACTGATGCATGCAAACATCATACTTAATCAAATAGCTTTTATAGAAATTGATCAGAAATATCGATAAGAATAATCTTGGCATATTATTGTTCGTCAAATATAATCCATAAGAATATTAACATACCTTCTTTGACCCAATCGATCTTTTATCTATATGTATATATGAATATCCTTGCGTATATATTTTGGAATGGAAGATAATTAATTCCTCTTATATTTTTCTCGGCCTAATTTTAATAAATATATATATCTCTCTCAATTCTTCACAATTTGTCACTAATCACGTATGTACTGTCCATGGCATAGAGAGTGGATATGCCCCTGTTTTAAATGGAACTTCTCATCGTATGAGGCGTATATAATTAATGAAGATAGCCGGTCAAAGACAAATTTTCATGACTATTTAGTAGGCCCGAGAGTACTTGAAAAACGATAACATTACCAATCATTTCGGCTGTACCAGGAATAACAAATACGATCATTTACATGATTGAAGGTTTTACTTAAAACGTGGGCATATCCATTTTCTAACTTCTCCCGTTTCTCTTTGCTAATATTAATATACGTATATAGCTTTAGAATTTTGTTTTTAAAAATTTTTGTTGACTTTAAACACAGTATTTTATTTATTATTTTTTTTACAATTTATATTTAGTGTTTTTAAATTTTCAATTAAATATTTTTAAATTTATTTATAAGTGTAATTTAAAAACTTTTGAACAGAATAATAAGGATAAAATACTTTTAAAGATGTTTACTTATGTACACACATTTTTTATTTTATTAATGAAATAAAATCCTAATAAATATATGTATAATGTATAACATCTAGATTACATTTTGTCAGATTACAGTTTATATTAATTTGCATTAATCTGTAAATAAAATAGTCTTTTTAATAAGGTAAAACAAAATATATATAATATATTTTAAAATATTAATATATTTAATTTTTGTTTTCTGTTGTATTTTTTATATTTTATAAATTACAGTGTAATTAGAAGTTCAAAATATACATTCTCAAAAGTGCTCCTTTTTCCATCTCTGATAATTAATATTTAAATTTAATATTTTAATATTTTTAACTTTTATGACATAATTCTGCCTTGAAATTTGGCGCTTTCCGCAACCGAGGATATGGCGGTAAGTCATGTGATCGCGCATCAAAAGCCGACGCTTGTTGTCGCAAATGTTGGGTATGTTCAAGCTGTGTCCTGGTTGTCTCCCGCGTATTTCTCTACGTTAGGGTGTGATGTAGGGCAGCTTCCGCTCCAGGCAGAGAACGCCTCGTCATCGAGCTCGTGTCCTCGTGTCTTCGCGCGCGTCGCTTCACCGGCGATCCTTCCACGCTACTTCGCGCGCGTAGCCGGAAATCTCGAACCAGACGCCCGTCGTGCGAGGTGCCTCGCGAGAGACACGATTTCGAATTCGAATACCTATAGTTCGAATATCTTCGCGATCACGTCTCTCCACGTCGCCCTCGCTTCAACGTCGTCGCGCGTAATGCTCGATCCGTCGACGCTGAGGGGGATTTAATTATCGCCCGCGAGAGGTTGCTTATTACTGCCTCGCAGAGATAACCTCGTTATTCCGTGTTGATATTTTACATTTCGATGTTTACACGTATTCTGTGATATATAGATATAATTAGGAAACATTGACACGAGACTGCATAATTCATCGCCCTTTTGTTATCGTCTCGGTAAGTTTAAACTCTAAGTTTGAACTTACAATATTAGTAGTCTGTTTATAGAGTAGAACTTATATAAGTTGTAACACAAAATTGATATATTTTTTTTAATAACTATAGGAGAGAGGATATTATGGCAGATTTTACAGATCTCAAGTTAGTTGATTATTAAAACTTAGGTTGCAAATAATATGTTAAAAAGAAAAACAGATTTTGCAAAGTGTCTACTGTAAATTTAATCTTATTGGCAAAATGCCAGTAGAAGTATAGCAGATCAGCTGACAGAAAATGATGACAGACTGATTGTAGAAACAGCGCAAAATCTCGTTCGATTACAATTTAAGTGATATTTACTTAAATTACATTTAGATTACAAAATTACAGATTTGATTCAATTTCGGTTAATCTACTGTCACATATTGACAAGCTCCCTCGATAGAATATAAGCTCAGTACAAAGATAGTTGATCAAAGATATGTCAATCTGCCACAATATTCTACTTGAACCTGTTGGCAAACTGTTAACATACCGCTAACATTTTGCTTACTGCTAGAACGAAGTTAATGTGCAAACATTCAAAGTCTCTAAACAGTTTGTGTTAACGCTCATTCAGATCAAGCTCTATCGGCGATGAGCGAAGAAGCGAATACAGATGTATCCTACTTGAGCTGTGATATAAATGGCACGAAATATATTTACAAACTCGCGCCGTCACCGACTGACATTATGAAAGATCCGAGTGAAGAACAAAATGCAATTGACATTGCCAAGGAGGGAAGTGAGTTGGACAATGGAGAAGAACCGATCTCGATCGTGTGTCTGAATGGACAGCTGTACGCGATTAAGGATGGAGTGATCGAAGAGGTGGATACCAATCAGGCTGTAGAACGGACGAGTTGCGACGAAACGTCGTTCTTGATAGCGAAGGACACGGAGAGCAACGAGACTGACTACATCACCAATGAGGATATGGTAATCGAAAGGCCCACAAAGTACAGACAACCCGAGGAGCAATATGAGGTCGCTACAAAGGAGGAGGCGGTAAAAGATTTCGTCGCAGAGGACGATAGTAACGTTAACTTCGACGATTTCTTAGAAGTTGTGACTGCTTTCAAATGCAAGATGTGCACCTACCTGTCTCAGGACAAGATGCAATTGTTAGATCACATTCAGAAACTACATTTAAACTCTACTGTAGACGTTAAAGTAAGTAGCGATCTAGACTTAGGCTCTGTAGTTCGCAATCTTAATCAAAGTAACTGTATTTTGCTCAGCAGAAGCTTATAACGCTATATAAAAATTGGCTTACTTTTATTATTATATATAGCCAAAGGACGAATCTAAAGTGGATGAAGTAAGAATAGTTTATATGTGTGCGGAGTGTTCCAACTGCTTCCATTCTTTTGAGGACTGTAGAGAACACATGATTAATGTAATGATCTTAAATTTAATTTTTTTCAAAGGTAGGCTACTTTTATCCGAACGATGTGATAGAGTATGTTTCCCCTTAGGATCATCAATTAATGGACATTGGGAGTGATGAAGCTGGAAAAGAAAATTTGACAGATGAAAATCTGACGAATCCTGGCTTGGTAACTGAACACGAGGATCAACATATCGAAAGCGGCGAGGCGGAAAAGAGTCCAGTAAAGATTTCGAAGACCTTGAAATTGATTCAGAACCTTGAGTCAGAACTTGATTCAGAATACATGCATAACAGAAAAATGATAGAGTCAGAGGAAAGAAATGTGAGGTATATTTTACAAAAAAAAAATATATATGTATATATTGCATATAGAAGAAACCTATTTTCTTACGTATCATTTTTAAACAACGTGCAATCTTCGCAAGGTGTTCTTATCAGGGCTGTCCATACAAATTCGCCTCGGAGGAAATTATGCAGCAGCATGTTCTCTGCCATACAGAATCTGAAACTGCAACGACATTCAAATGCAGCGTGTGTCGAGATATGAAGTTCCCAAAGTGGCGCCAATGTAGCTTGCATTTATGGAAAAAGCATCAAATCGGTTCGTAAATGTAATAATATAAGAAGTTAAGAGAATTCACACATTCTTACGCAGTCACTTTTTCACAGACATAGATTTGTTTACCTGCAAAATTTGTAAAGTCTACAAGAGCGCTACCATAGTAAAACTCTTGACGCACATGAGAGTGCACAGCGATAGCCGTGACTACAAGTGTCCTGATTGCGAGAAATGCTTCAAGCAAGCCAGCCAGTTACGCAATCACCGTATAATGCATTTAGATCGCAAAACGTTAGAGGCAACTCGGTGGTACACTTCAAAGAAATGCGAAATATGCGGTAAAACTTATGCGAACTCGAAGTGTTTAAAGAATCACATACAAGCAGTACACTCCAAGCTACGTCCGTACGTTTGTAACGTTTGCGGTCATGCTAGCGCCAGAAGGGCGATGTTGCAAATGCATTTGCGTCAGCACACGGGTGACAAGCCCTTCAGCTGCGAGATTTGTGATTACAAAACTGGAGATCATAATACCTTACGACGGCATATTATGCAACACACGGGTAAGTATCATGTCCAAAATTAACCGTTATAGAGAAGTAATTTGATTTTTTAATACCACAGGATTTCGACCGTACAAATGTCCACATTGCTCATATACCGCGATACAGAGCAGCAGTTATAAGAACCATTTGAAATCGAAGCATCCTTTACTGTCTGGCTTATTTACATGCGACCTCTGTCCTTTCAAGACTGTGAAAAATGAAAGTTACATCCAGCACTTAGGAGACCATGAAAAGGGTTTAATAAAATCTAACGTGCAGAAAAAAGGTAACGCTTGAGATTTGTTGAAACTGCTTGTGCCTGATTCAATAGATGTCTTTATTTAAATTTCTCCATTAATCTCTTTACACGCAGATAACGAGAATGTCGAAGTCTTTCCCGGCAATATTGCGGCGGCGCAATTAGTTTATAGTTGTTTAGGTGCCTTTTCGAAAGACGGGGATACGTTAGAAGCTAATTTGATGTCTTCCTCAACGTCCGCTGATGGTACTTCTCAAACAATCACGATACAGATACCGTCGAAACATCTTCAGGGTTCATTATCAACAAGAGAGAGTTTAAACAAAAATGATTCTACTATTGAGCAAGAGGATGACGAGACGATGCATTGCTTCTTAAAGATTCCTAGAGAAGAGGAAGAAAGTATAGACACTGGCGGTATAACGATACCTGCGGAGCCTGAAGAAAGAAGTATTAGAACAATTGATATTGAAGAGACAAACATAACAGCCAGTGACATTGAAGAGACAAATGTGACAAATATTGATATTGATTCGTGAAATTATAAAGCATCAAATCATAAAGTAATAATTAATGTCGAATAATAAAATGTCCTCCAATATGTTCAAACAAATGATGACACAATGTTGCATGTTATGATGACAAACAAAGAAAAGCTAGTCATATATCAATAATTAGTTTTTTTTTTCAATAATTTCAAGCAATAAAAATATGGAAATATGTTAATGTGATATTTTTGGATATGTATAAACATTATGGAAACAGTTCTAATTTAAATTTAGAAATGTTAATTGTATAATACTTATTTATTAATAATTTTAATAAAATTAATTTAACAAAACTGTTGAAAAAGAATCACAAAAATTGTTTCGAGTTATTCTTACTAATCAATCAAATTACAAACTTGTTGTATATGTCAATGCATGATATGTTAAATTATCATCAGATCATTATTTTCATGCTATTTCAAAAACTTTATTTTACCATTATTCGGTGTTTCATTTGTTTCATTTTATGATAAACATTGCAAATACAATTTATCATAAAGAAAAAATTTCTGGCATATCGGTTCATTAAAAAATTTCGTTAAATCTTAATAAAACTTTAAATTATAAAGAATACTCTCTCAGAGATATATTTATTAAAAATTAAAATTATATATGTATATGTGGAAGAACGTACATAAAAAATGTAAGTTAATAGAAGTTTGGAAGTTGTAAAGTATAAATTACATTATCCTTCCAAATCTCACAGTAGAGTTAAAATTTTTAACTGAAAAAAGTATCACGATTTTGGTTCTGACAGGTAAATAGAAACTGAAAAAAAGTAAACTAAAATGTCTGTTTCTTCATTTAAATTACGTCCTGGCCAATTCACCGTAGTAAGCTGTACAAGCCGTAAGCTTCCCATTGAACACGTTTTGTTGAATTTCCACTTTGTCATATCTGTCAGTTAACATGATCATCTGTAATTATGTTTATATGAAATTAATTATATGTAACTACATCTCTCTCCCTCTCTCTCTCTCCTC
>NW_012026904.1:1504967-1511290 GCF_000956235.1 Wasmannia auropunctata | reverse complement strand
AGAGAGAGAGAGAGAGAGAGAGATCTATATATATATATATATATATATATATATATATATAATATACAGTATATTAATTGTAACAAATTGCAATTTAATTTCTTAAATATTACAATAATTTAAATATTGTAAGAATATTGTTTACCTGCAGAGGGTCTGAATTTCTAGGAAGATAATAGGCCACATGTTGCGTGATTCTTCTTGCTGCTTCAAATATCCTTCTTCCACCAACGGGAGGCATAATACTTTCGAGATCAAATACTTTTCTCTTTATGTAGTCAGGTCCGCCCCACGGCGGACTCAAAAACACGACATCGGCAACCAACTGTGGTGCTAATTGCATGAAATCTCCAGTAATAAATTCTATCCTATCGTCCACACCATAAATTCCTGCATTATGCCGAGCAATCTTAATTTTATTAGGATCAATGTCTATGGCAATCACTGCAAAATACAATCAGTTAAATGTACATTTTGTCCAATAGATAAAAGTATTTTGTACAACAGATTAGACATACCTCTTTCACATGTAAATGCAAACTGAATAGTGTTGCTGCCTGCGCCACAAAATGCATCAATAATTGTGTCACACCTACATCTCTCTGCTATATCCTTAGCTATTTCTTCCGGTGTCACAGAAAACCAACTCTCTGCAAGAGATATACAGATTATCACTTTACACATGTATAAAATCTATCATTTTGAGAAATACACGGGAACACATATACATACCTCGATCCAACTTGATACCATCTTCATATCTGCTGAAAAGGCCAAATCGTTTGATGTAATACTTCCACAGCCTATAATCGTTGGCTATCTCCCTCGGAAGGATTTTATTTAACCTCTTAAATTGCTTCCTTCTCTTCTTTCTTTGCATCATCTTTACACTATCTTCATCATCGGAACTTGACGTGAATGCAGCTTGTGCCTTTGCGTAGGAACCTTTGTCATTAGACTGTGCATCGGTTTCCGCCGAAATCGATGCTGGATTGCACGACAAATACTTGTTTGTCTATAATCGGAAAACAACGATACGTTAAAAATCTGACGATCGAAAGAACGACACGGATCCACAGTGGTGCTGCGTTCAAAAACGTCATTCGGTCGGCCTCGTGTATACTGTATAATTTTAATAATTTTATCCTCGTTCGATGGATATTCGAAGAATAAGAAGGATAAAGTGATACACGGGGATACACTCGGATAACGTTTTTGAACGCAACTCGGATGACACGACCTACGCTTTTTCTTTTCTTTCCTTTTCGCTTCCCTACAAACCCACACGTGTAGACGCATGTGGAAACGAGAATGATTTAGTCCCGAAACACAAGTGTTGTAAGCCTTAAGCCGTAAGAATGAACCAATTGCTATTGAATTTGAAGAGAATAATGGATTATGATTGGTTAATTTCTTACGGCTTACGGCTTATTATATCTATTGTGTTTCGGGACTTAAGCTAGTATTTCAATTCGTCGTACGAGGAATTTTTCTAGCGTGCTAATTGGCTACAAGATAGAGAAGTTCTCGAGTTTTTAAAAATCCTTTATTTTGTAACCAATCGATACGCTTGAAAAATTTGCTTTAGCAGAAGACGGCATACGAAATATTAACCTCACAATATGAGTCATATCCAAATATTAACCTCACAATATGAGACAATGCAACTGTTCTTTATACATGCACTATGTTGCACTTCTGCACTTTCTGCACAAGGGAAATAGGCGCACAATTAGACATTGGAAAGAAAGATGAAAAATGCAAAAGTTTGATAGCTAAAATAAGTAAAATATATTAATTCTATAATAACTCTATAATTCTATAATAACTAAAATATTTTCGATAGTAATTATAAAGAACAAATCAAATATTAGAATAATAAAG
The DNA here is from genome assembly GCF_000956235.1 of Wasmannia auropunctata. Lineage (NCBI taxonomy): Eukaryota > Metazoa > Arthropoda > Insecta > Hymenoptera > Formicidae > Wasmannia > Wasmannia auropunctata. Next base: position 1,509,406 of record NW_012026904.1, on the reverse strand, counting down.
GTTTTTATATGCAATGCTTTTAGTTGTAAGTTGTATAATTACAGAACTATAAAGTTCGATTCGTTTACAAATAAACTTTTTGTACTGTTTATTATTATTTTTCCTCTTGCTTTCCTAATAATTTTATGTATCTATTTTATTTAAAATACAAAAATTATAACTGTAGCTACAAAAAACATGTCAACATTTTTTTAATTTTTTGAGAAAAACACATTAATAATTATTTCTTTTTTTAATTAACAATAGATTTTTTAAATATGTTTTATCTCTTTTATCCTTCTTTGTCTAACATTTAACATATATTCAATTTTAAAAGTAAAAATTATAGAATTAGCTACAAAAAACACAAATCTGATTACTTGAATATAAAATCAAACTAAATATTTATGAAACTATAGGGCGCATCATCTCTCTTTCTGTTTTGACACACACGCAGTAATGCAATTCGAAATTTAAGTATTTAAAAATAAACAACAAAGAACTAAAAACTTATTTTATATGAAAGCAACAAATCTAATATATTAAGTAAATGTTACCTTTGTATATTTGATGATCGTTTCCGCATCAAGAGTATTTTTATATTTAGTTTTCCGTTTATGTTCTGCCATCAATTGAAAACTTTGCCGTCTGATATTGCGTTTCCGATAAACAACTTCGCCTTGCAATTTTCTTTGGCTTTCATTCTCAATAAAGTTGGCATAACCCATTAATGAAAAGGCCTTTTTCACGGTTTCTAAACCATCTTCACTATCGTTACAATTAGCCTCGTGACTAAATAAAAAAAAAGAAAATAAGAATAAGAAATTTTATTCATACACTATACTTGTACTTTGATTAACTTTGAGTACTACAACAGAAGGTCATCTAATTAATGACGAGCAAATGATAATCGTTGCTAATACTATATCATTATTATTATTATACTATTTACCTTTGTCCGTAAATTTCTTGAACCTCTTCGTGAAATTCATCCCCTCCATCAGAAGACTTTTGTTGATGACTATTGTTAAAATTGCTACTGGAAGCCATTATTTCCATTTTGGTTTCAGTAACCATCGAATCTTGAGCCTGTTGCTGCTCTTCGTGCATTTCTTCTTCCTTAACAACGTCAGTCGGTTTATCCTCTTCCATCTTTATCGTTAAGTTCTTCATAAGCATGCCCACTGAATCCATAATCAACCTCTGCGTCCTCAGCTTGGATTTTGAATTCGTGTTGTTCTTCCGTGAGTTTCTATTTCCGGAATTTACTTTACTTGGTGTAGTTAAATCAATTTCTACGAGATCCATGCTCTCGTCTCTTTGATCTTCACAGGTGTCAATCTTTAAAAACTCTTCGTTTTTATCCTCTTGATACTGTAGCTTCGCTGCTTCCTCGTTTTGTTGAAGTATAATGGAATCACGTGGTTCGTTCAACGAATCATCACATGGTTCATTCAACGTGTTAAAATACAATTGATTATAATCTATATTGTGCTCCTTTTTATAATTTTCTATGAATAATTCGTACTGTTTTTGATATTGTGTTTCAAAATTCTCCTTCCATAATTGCTGCCAATATTTGTCGTTGTCTTCTACTGAAAATTCGTTTTCTTGATCGGAACTACTAGTCATGCTGCTTTCTATGGAGCTTGTAACGGAAGTGACGAGACTAGACGAATGAACAGAATTGGAATCACAACTCGAACTAGTTAACGTCATTTTGGTAACGTTAGTCATGGAATCGGAAGTTGCATTCGTTTTCGTTATCGAACCATTAACGGAGTCGCATCTCATTAATAGCCTTTCATCTTCTGCATTAGAAGGGTGATTATAATTTTCTTCTATGCTAAGTGGGCTTAACGGATTCCAACCGTCGCCGTCTTCCGGCGAGATCTCGAAATTAAGAATTTTCTTTCTATTTTCGTCTGCATCTTTATCATTTATTTCTTGTCTGCTTACTTGCTCGAATGAGAAGCTAGTATTCGAAGAAGATATTGCTGCTGGCTTTAGTTCACTGTCACTCGAATAACTCTTATTGAAAATTCCTGCAAAGTTAGAACGTACAAGTTCGCAATTCTTGTGCGCTTGCGATGGGAAACACGTATTTTGCTCAAAATATCTTTCTATCGCTACTTCATTAATCTCTGCATCCTGTGGCTTTTCGTCTTCCGTTGTGCGCACATTATTTTGAAAATAATCAGGATTGATGTAATCCGCATATTTTCCGATCCAGGATGCCCAGATTAATTGCTCTCCGTGTTTAGCCCAAAACTTGTCCCACGCTATGTCCATTGCACTCTTATTACTGCCATAATCTACAGAATAGGGATAAGCGTAAGTGTTATAATCATATTGTGTAATGAGATCTTTGTTGTGTCCTTCAGTATTTAATATAGCGGTACTGTCTGATAAATTCTGTACCACTGGTTCCTTGTCACCTAATGAAAAAATAAAAAAAATAAAAATGTAAAATCACCATCTGTCTACACATTAAAATTCGGAATGAATTAAGACGATCTCTCTGAGACCTTTAATAACGACAATTACCTGATACATGTTTATACTCAGTTAACATATCAACATTTTCGCAACTGTTTTCAACTTCAGTTTCTATAGTTTGGAAAGTTTTTCCATAGGATGCTACGAGATTCTGTATACTTTTTGCCTCATGCTGATCGTGATATTCAGATAAATCTGCACCAGAATCTGACTGGTGCAGACCTAATTTCTGGGTTAAGGAATGTGCAGTGGGCCAATGAGCCGAATCGCGTACGGAATCATGTTCGTCCGTAGAATAATTGTTATCTGTGTGAGAAGCACTGCAATAACAGCTTACTGGTTCTTCCTGTATTAAAGAACAAATGAGTAATTTAATGGCGTAAAAATAATAGACCGTCAACTAGCTATATACTTCATATAAAAATTGTTAGAAATGATATAAACATGTCGTACATCGTGCTTTTCTATGGATTGTGTCTCTACTCCAGATCCCTTGGAAAGATCCAGCATCTCTCCCACATAATCCCCATCGGCATCTTCCCCTTCGCTGGCATCTTCTGAAGCTAAGACAGTATAAACCTCAGGATTCCTAGAAAGAATAAGGTATAGAAGCACAAGTCTCATAATTCTAAACAACACAAAACACACAACATTAATTCTTAAAAGACATAAAAACATTAATTTCTAAGCGTGTATAAAAATTCACAAACAAAAACAAAAATTTTATTCTACTCTAAACTTAGGTTTCAAACTTAACTTTCTCATATTATTTGATTCTATATCAATCAACTTCATTCTGTTAACAAACATCAGATCAGATTATTATTTTGTTTTTATTCACAAGAATTATAAATTGATACAAATGATTAATAAGAGTATCTGTTTCCAAAGTTCCTGTTAAACTGCCATCTTTTCATATCATTCAAATAAAAATAAGCTGTGTAATTAAAATTTCTACATTTTGTAAGTCTGTTTTCTAACGAGTTCAAAATCTCGATAAATCAGCGACCATATGCTGTATTATAGAGGAAAAAGGGTTTATAAGAAAATATAAGTAATCACTGCTAAATTACACCTAAAAAAATCATTCCGGTAAGAGTTAGTGCCTTCCACGAGATTATATTTCTATATACATACACATATGTGTATATACTTGATGCCAGATGCTACTGTCTTCTTAATTAGAAAACTGGTGTTTTATTGATTTAGGAATTTAAATTATTTTTCAAGTAAAACGACGAAATGACGAAAAATTTGTAGTTTACCAAACAAAATTCATCGCGACCCACTCGCGATGGACGAGTGGGTGTCAAGGTTAAATCATGCTTAATACCGACGCTGATCAATAAGCGCGTTAATTCTTTATAACGTTTCGCATGCCTGACGAATGCGATATATACTGGACATTTCATTCTCGCGACACCGTGGAAATGAAACGGAAGAGTGCGACTGGGTGCACTTACCGGATAAATATTCGGCTACAAAGACAGTAAATGTAATCATCGGGATCGGTGGACTCCCGATCCGCGATGTAGATCTCGGCAAGGGGCTCCCAAAAATTGTCGCCCATCCCGGAGGCGAGATCTTTTCTACCACGTAATTGTCGTCGATCGTCACAAATGCGACATGCCTCACGCCCGAATTTCACGACTGCCGCCGCGCAAAAACAATCCGCCAGTCTGCTTGACGATGCAGCATCGCCAAGGAAGTTGATCGGCCCCTGGTAGGCCTGCCAAAGTTGGAGTACGTTCGTACATACATATATGTGTAAGGTTTGTTCTTTGTGGCTAAATTAGGGTACATACATACGTATGTACAATTGCCCCACCGACGAGATTACTCTTAAGCCCGTATCAGACTAAAGATTGAGATTGAGATTGAATTGGGATTTAACCAATTAGAAGAAAGAAAACCAATCTCAAATTTAGTGAACTTTGTTTTAATTGGTCAAATTCCATTAC
>NW_012026904.1:1484618-1504947 GCF_000956235.1 Wasmannia auropunctata | reverse complement strand
ATTAACTATTAGCAAGATATAATACATATGAATTACAATATACATGTCTAAAAAACATTGATCTATTAATAAATCATAAAATTAATGTTATATTATTGACTAATTGCTTAAATTTTAGCAATTACCAAATGCCACGCTAACTCTCGTAAGGCTGTCGGTATTTAAAGGTCCATCTACAATGAGAGTAGTAAATCGTAAGCCGTAAGAAATTCACCAATTACAGTCGAATATGAGAAGAATAATCGACTGCGATTGGTAAATTTCTTACGGCTACGACTTACTGCTCTCATTGTAGATAGACCTTAAGAGTATCTCGTCGGTGGTCTTTCATTTCATATTCTGATTGGTTGATTCTCTTATGCCTTACGTCATATGCGTTATGCAGCGTTATGTAAAAGCTTGTGCTCTCGCCTTTATTCCGTTCAGCGAACTTGGCAATTTACGGAACATTTTTTGTGCCCACTTTAAATCTATCGAGTTACGTCTCCTTATTCATACTTCATGATAGGGATAAATAATGAGAGAATTCTCTTATTATTTACTCCCATTAATCGTTTTTCATCAATCAGCGCACTCGGTGTCAAAGCGGTGTCTGCATGAGGATTGAAGGATTGAGGATCAGGCTTGAAGGCGCCCGTCTTATTGATTCTAGGGATATTCAGTATGGCATTGGCATGTTGGTTATTTTATTTTCCAAGGCTTACAGTAGTTGCAGTTCTCCTATTCTTTTCCGCGATTCTCTTCCTCGCTGATAGAAAGCCGATTCAAGATGGTTAGTGAAGGCGTGAGATCGTAATCCGAATTTATTTAGAACATCAACGATTAATGTACCTCGATTAGTCGATGAAAGCTGTGTGATTTCTATAGTTTAATCGATGGATTGTGAATATTTCCGAATTTTACTCACAGGATATAATTAACCTCGTCACATAACCTCGCGTCATTGAATATTCCGATAGCGTCACTCTTCCGATCTACAAATTGGAGAAATAAAAGATTATATGTCTTTTGCGCAACAATTATATGTATCGGCAAGAGTGAAACGATTAATATTACAATTAGATTCGTAACGAGGATTTATAACGCGTGTATAATTCGATTTTGTGTTGGACAGTATACAACATGTGAATGTACTTAACACGTATATCAAATTGTTTTAGGCAAAAGTGAAGTGTTCCGAATTAAGGACCAAAGATAAGCGGGAGCTGCTGAAGCAGCTCGAGCAGCTCAAGACAGAATTGACCACTCTACGAGTGGCCAAGGTGACTGGAGGAGCTGCGTCAAAGCTGTCCAAGATGTAAGTCTTTGTAATTCTTTTAATTTAAAATAAATTTCTCAAAGTACTTTAAGTTGTGATATAAATAATTTACAAAATTACATAAAATGATAATTATGTGCCTATCTCTTTGGTATTCTTTGTTTCTTATTTTACTTAAGGAATTTTGAAGTCTGTTCAGAAATTTGTATATTTGGGCATATGTCATTCTTCTTTCTGTATGCATAGCACGTTGAAGTTAATTTTACGGAAGCAGTGTTTCTAATTTTAATTAATTTTAATTCTTTTTATCGTTATATTCCAGCCGTGTTGTAAGGAAGGCTATCGCGCGAGTGTACATTATTATGCACCAGAAGCAGAAGGGAAACCTTCGTCTACTTTACAAGAACAAGAAGTACAAGCCTCTTGACTTGAGGCCCAAGAAAACGAGGGCTATCCGCCGTGTTCTCACCCCCTATCAAGCCAGCAGGAAAACGCTGAAGGACATACGCAAGCGCTCTGCGTTCCCGCAGAGAAAGTATGCTTTGAAAGCATAGTATGTACGTTTTTAATTACTATTCAAAATAAAAATTTCATTAAAATATTGAGTGTTTATTTGCGATAAAGTATCGGTCGTCTCTCACAATCTTAGCATCTTGGTAAGTAGGCGCGAGAGAAAGAAAACAAAAATCCTATCTGCAAAATTATTCAAGGCACTGTATATTTATAAAGGTAACTTTCTCCCAGATAAAAATCTTGCGTTCGTTTTACAAGAGATAGATACAGAAGTTTAAAAAAGTCTAAGAATTTCCTATATACAAGTATCACTATTCTATATGACTAATTTATATGTGTATATATATATCTTTTTTATGTATATAAAAAATATATACATACATACATAATGCATAGATATAATTTGGTTATAACAAAGATTAAACAAATTTATTATTCATGATTACACTGTGATGAGCCTTCCAGAGCACCATGGGCATGGATGAAAGTTAGGTTCTATAGTACATGCATCTTTACAGTCTTTGATTTCGGTGAGAAGATCAAGAATATCCGATGCAGTTTTGTCTTCGATCAATGGTAGTTCCGCATCATCTTGCTTTTCATTTTCAGAAAGTGCAATAGCGTCGGCATTTATATCTATAAAAAGAATACGTATATACAGGATGTCCCGAATTTAAATGTCTAAACTTCGGGAACGTAGGAGGTCGATAAACTAAGGAAAAAAAAGTTCTTTAGAGATATGCTTGTTTTTGCTTTGTTTTGGACAAAAGCGCAAAAAAGGCAAAATGTAGTTTTCATTTTTGTACTTATTTATTAATTATACATTTATACTTATTTATTTACGTTGTGAGTACCTTCATGTGGATATTGTTCAAAATGTAAATACGCGAAAAGCCATATCAGTATATTCAACGTTAGAATATGTACGTGACATATTGTGACAGGACTGATTCACTTGATGGCTTCTGACGAATTTATAGAAGATAGAAATGTAAACAAAAGTTTTTACCAGAAAACGGAATATTATTTCGTGTATGATTTCTGCAACGATAATATTTCAAAAGCGGTGCGAGAATATGCGCATCGATTTTTATACAAAAGAATGTAATAACGAGTCAAGCAACAGGCACATATTTTGAACAATATCTACATTAAGGAACTGACAACTTGAATAAATAAGTAATGAAATACAAAAATAAAAACTACGTTTTTTTTGCGATTTTCCATAACGAAGCAAAAAAAGAGCATATCTCTAAAGAATTTTTTCTTAGTTTATCGATCCCCTACACGCTCCTCAAGTATTCGAGACACCCTATATAATCATACTTTTTTCTTTATTTTACATATAAAATCAGAGATAATTCAGAATACTTGTTTAAAAATTACCAAAGAAAGTAACAGAAGAAAACATTAAATACAAGGGGATTTACCTTTATGACAATCCATGCAAGTTTCTGTGGAATTTGTTAGTGTTTCGGGATGTTTCTTAAGCAACTCAGTAACTAGTACTTTTAATTTATGTAACTGTTCTTGTTGCTGATTACGTTGCTCCACTAATTGACGGAAGGACTGCTCTCTCTCCTTCCATCTTTCTCCTAAAATCGCTCGTTGCTTTTGATATAAAGTAATATATTCTCCTGAAATAAATATACACACATCAATTAAATTTTACGACTTATTGCAGTTGAAAAAAAGATTTATAAACAATTCAAGTATATACATTATATATTTTGTGAAAAATATAAGATTAAAACAAATATTCATATATAATATAAAGTTTTTAAGCTAAAAAATTAACATATTAAAATATTAATAATAAATGAAAAATTAGGATAAAGTATGTCTAATCAAAAGTAGTAAAACTTACCTATTGTTTCTGTTTCACCTTGGAGTTGAAGAACAAGATGTTCCAATCTCTGTTTCTCGTCAGTTAATTCAGCAACCTTTTCCATCGTTTCTTTAAACCTCTTTTCTAATTTTGTAATAGGCCCAAAATTGTCTGAAATATTTTTATCTTCTGGCAGTGGTAAGTTTTGTGTTGTTGCGATATCATTGCAATTTTGCTCATTATTTATTATATGCTGATCTCCATTAACGTTTACAGCCTCTCTGGACAAATGTGTCTCCTTTTGTGCTTTATCCTTTAATTCTTTCGCGAGTTCTTCATTTTCGTTTCTCAAATCTTCTATATAAAGCTGTGATATATAAATTACAATAATGAAAAATAAAATTATCATAAATACTGTAATCATGGATTACATTCTCACGCACTAGACATATATCAGGATTAGAAATTAATTAAAACTATTAAATTACTAAAATGTTGTAAACATACCAAGGCATTTTGTAACTCTTGTTGCAGCGTATGGGCATGATGAGACTGCGCTTGATAATGCTGCATTTGATCCGCAATTTGAGCATTTTGCAATTTTTCTTTCTCAAATTCTAATAAGAATGCATCCTTTACTTTTAACGTTTCTTTCAGATTATCCATTTCCGTCTCGACAGTATTCAATCTTGCATTTAATTTTCGGCCAATATTTCGTTCAGCTTGGAGTTGTTCTGTCAAATCCAGCTTAGCATTACTCTAAAAAGAAAACAATTGTGTAAGTTTTTAAAACTAAATCAATTTTTGCAATAAATAAAACTATAAAATTCTTTTTTCTTAAATCAAAATATAATAAGATTAGATCGACCATATATTATGTAGCTCTACTCACAAGAGTGACAAAAGCATTTTCCATTTCAGTTAGTTGTTCCTTCAATTGTTGATTTTGCGAAACAGCTCTAGATGCACCAAGTTTTTCGCTTTCAAGAGCCTGTACTAATTTTGCAGCAGCCCCATCGTCTTTCATATCTCGTAATTCCTGCACTTCTTTTGTCAACACTTCAATCTCCGCATCCTAAAAGCGCATTATCTTGTTATAAAAAAAAACATTTCTTCTATTAAGTTTATGAATTATTTTCTCTACACATATTTTTACCCTTTCGAATAACGCGATGTGAAGTCTTTCCTGCTGCGCAGTCAGTTGCTCGATGCTTTTCATTAAGTTAGTTATTTCCTCGTTATGATCTTGTGATGTAAGTACAGTTTCGCTTTTGTTTTTTTCATGCTGCAATTGTTGTTCCAAGTCCGATAAACGTTGTATATAACTTTTCTCTCTGTTTTCTAAATCGCTGATAGTTTTTTTTCCGCTTTCAACCTGCGATTACTCGACGTAAAGTGACTGTGTTTATGAACAGTTACAGCGAATTTAGTTGGACGCACTAGTGCGCACTCAGTGCATATTAAAACTATTGTACGCAAATCAATGTAAAATTTTGATTAATATAAATATAGAAACGAGTTGAACCGCGAAAGTCTTAATAGTACTTACTCTTTATTTGCTAAAATATGTATTGAGTATTTTATTATTTGAGATATTTCACTTTTACATTGAGATTAAAACAGTATAAAATGGAATTAATATGCACTGAATGCGCACTAGTGCGTCCAATCGAATTCGTTATTATATAAACATATATACACGTACCTCATTAAACAATTTTGCCTGCTGTGCGTCTAACTGTCGTACATAATTTTGATATTGTCTACTGGCTTCATCCTTCTCGTTGTTCACCAACTTCAAAGTTTCTCTCATTTGAGCCAACTGTTGTTCTAATACTGTTACAGTTTGATGCTGAGATTCCAACGTTTGCGACGTATCAGTTAGCTATAATCAATTTATCCGCGTTAGCTTTGACATAAACCGGCTTCGTAATTTTCAATAATCGTATACAATTTTACCTGTTGTATCCTTAATTCATTTAAAGAAAGCAAGGCTGCTTTCTCTTGGAATTCCTGTTGCAGAGTAATAAATTCGGTGTTCTTTAAATTCAGCTTCTGTTTTAACTCTGACATTTCCAATTCCAAATCTTCCTTTTCTTTTCTACAGACAAAAATATAGACCTCAATTATTCTGCCTAATACGTATTTTAAAGCGTTATATAATTAACAATGAAACGGTTTCAATATAAAAATTTAATATCTGTGTAATACCTGAGTTCACAATATTTCTTCTCGAGCTCGTCATAGACTTGTTGCACTTGCTGAGCATTTTTCTGAGTGTCCGTGGAATTACTCCGCGTTTGAGTGAGTTCTTTTTCAAGCTCGTTAATACGAAGCTGGCTATGTTTTAATTTTCCGCTCAACTCCTCTATCTCCTCTAAACAGCAGGGATTCAATTGTAATGGAAAAATAACATCCTCCGATGTCGGGATAAATGTTGCGTATTCAGAGACACTTTGAAAGCAAATTACAAAATATTAACCTGAATTCTGTCTCGCGGTCTTCTGGCTCTGCGCCAAAGCTGCTGTGAGCTCCGCCTTTTCTGCTATCAGAATACCAGTGGTCTGTGTGTGCACCTGTAACTGCTCCTTCAGGGGATTTAGCTCCCGAACCAGTTTGGCCTCAAACTCAGAATCCTTCGTAGCCAGAATCCCTTCCAGTTCGGCCACTCTGCTGTGCTATTTCAATTTCGCGTACAACATTGAGATTAGACTGTGATCCACCAGCTGCTGTACAGCGTCTCAAGATATACTTACATAACGACTAACTTGGATGTGCAAGTCACTTACAAGCTGCTTCTGCTCCTCCAGACACGAACTTAAAAACTGATTGCGACAATTTAAATCCAGATCGAACGAACTCAGCGGTTCACCGTGTTCTGTGTCGCTGGTGAGCGCCTGAGCAACTTCCGAGGCCATTTCTAACAGGTATTCCGTCTGCGCCGTCGACGGTCCGTTAGACGCCGCCACGCTGAAGCTGTATCTCCCATCGTTTCCCACAGATTGTACATTCGGCTGGAGACGCGAATGCGTGGCATTGCCGCTTTCGTGTAACGCAGCGTTTTCTGGACAGTCCTCCGGGATGGGAAAGCTCTTTTCCGTCAGCTCACTCGATGCCACATTAGTCTCGATCGCATCTGGCAAGTTATTAGCACCGTCGAAGTGATTTATTACGTTTTCTTCTTTATGTACAGCGTCGGCATCGAATATGTGCTTCTCCCCCCATTTTACATCATTCTGTTCACTTGGATCACACAATTCTCCCACCTCTGCAGTTTGGCAATTCGTTTGGCACTGTGGAGAAAGCATGCATCCTAATTATGTTATACGCACAGAAAATATAAACATATACGAATTTCTACAATGTGACCGAATAATTACCTGTGATATGGATACATCCGCTACACTCGTGTCTCCTTGCTGCTTGCTCAAGGCCTCTTGTACTTGCAACTTTTTTTGCAGTTGGAATTCCTTCAGCTGTAACAAGAAGTCGCGTAAAGTCACAACGATATTCGAATGTCGCTGACAAGTGGAGATTTTACCGCGCTAGAAATTTGAAAAAAAAACATCCTTTAGCAGAGTTTAAGAGTTTAACGTCTCAGTCGCTTTTATACGCGATCATTATCGTATTTACGTCGATAAAGAGCACTTTGCAGCGAGAATGAGTTTGTACTTGCTGCGCATTATTTGATACACGATAACTATGTCGAACGTGACGTGACAGCTGCGGGGGCAACACGATGATCCCGAATATGGAATTACCTTCTTCTTCGCAGCTAACAGCTTTTCCGTCTTACTCAGATTCATCGTGCGACAGCTTTCGAATGCGGGGCGCTCGTCGAGGATCACGTCGCGTACAAAATCCCTGGAGACACTTTACATCGTCGAAAACGGCGGCAGGATGTCGCACGACGACGTCGACTGGGAAGGGTTATGTCACGTCTACGTGTATCGTGTGCAAGTGCCACACCGTTACAGACACGCGCACACAACTTGTCATCCGTCTCTCGCGTCACGTGACTCGAGTCGGAGCACTCGGTGGTAACAGCCACACTCTCGTGCTTCTATCGTACGATGGTGAATGCATGTAATATGAATTGTGAGTGCAATTTGCTGTGAACGGACGACGAGATGTCATCACGGCGTGCCGCTTCGTTCGTATGCGATTAAGAAAGCGGAGCGTTAAATTCCTGCAATAATGAGTGCGCAAAACCAGTTGCCAAATCTCGACAAGATCTTCCGGGATGACGACGAGTCGGATTTTGTACCCTCGGGAGGGTACGTATCACTTTATATGTATATCTATCTATTGTTTATCACAGATGATTCGCAAAGTGCAAATGCGAAACTGTTGTGCAAGCCTGTTTCTAAGCATACATTTGTTCGTAGACATTAAAAGTACAACGAAACAACTGGAAAACGAACAACGTTGTTTTAATTATAGCTTTAATTAACTGAATTTTGTTCACAGACTTATAAGTATTTTATGAACACTTCTTGTGTCACGATTTTATTAGAAAATGATAGATGTTTCCCTATTCCGCTAATTTTCGTCTTGTTTTGGCATTTATTGGATTATATATATTAAATATCTTGTTGTCTTTCAGGTCTAATCTGGCTGCCATTTTTGGGCTACAGTCGAAGCATGCAGATTCTCATTCCGCTAAACAAGTAGTACCTAAGAAGAGTAACACTCGATACAACATACAGCAAGCTGCACCACCTTCCAAGACAGAAGTGTTGATAGCGAAAGCAGTACATGCTTTTAAATTGTAATTATGTTAAAATTGTAATTATGTTAAAATTGCTAAGAAAGAGAGAGAGAATACTGCTTATTTTGAGTTAATTGACAGGCAAACAACTATATATTCTCATTTCACTTATAATAATTAGTAATAAATTAGATGTAATTGCATTTCAGGCAAAATGGCCAATACGCCTCTGTCGGGAAGCTTGGTATGGCATTGACAGGCAACGCAGTAACAAGAATGTATCAGATAATTTTGTACAAGACTAAACAAGAGTACATATCTGTCGCCACAGTGACACGTGACTTTGTGTATACTATACAAGCGAACAATTACGCTAGTTATTATGATAGTAACAAAGAGAATTGGTCGATTTTGTTCGAGAGCAACGAGAATTATCTGGAGTTCGCAATAGAAGTGGGACTGGCACGCTATTTTGCTACGCAAGAGAAAGGAGAGAGCGTAATCTATCAAGATCTAATGCCAAGCGATAAAGATGTGATCGCGAAAGAGGGAGACAATATATGCATCAAGTATTTCGTGGGGACCGAGATTGTACAGCCTTTCAAGACGAACTTCACGACGTCGCAGACGATGACCGTGGAAATATCGACGGACGAGAATTGGGAGAGAAGTCTTCTGGACAGCGGCAAGGGCCTGAAAAGAGTTTTATTTTTACCGCCTAGCAAACAGGTAGCTTATTAAACTTTTGTGGAATACAGCATTATGTAACAATGTGGTCCGCATTAAACAGTTTTACACAGATTAGTTTAGGTCCTGGATTCCCTAAAGAGAGAGATGTTATGCTGATAATAGAGATAACCGATATACGGGTACAGGAGGAAAATCCGCCGGCGCCTAAAAGCTCGGGGAAGGCAGCCATAATATCGAGAATGGCTAAAATGGGTCAGTCCATCTTGCCAAAAATGCCTCGAGCTTCCACTACTGATTCCGAGGATACCGAGGTGCTAATATTAATATTTTTCTATTGCTCCTGCTGATATCCATGAGATGTCGAATAAAACTTATGATATTATCGTTCTGATCTGAAAGAAGCAATATCGTTTTGTAGGATGACGTACCTCATAAATCTCCTCGTCACAAGAGGGTTAGTCCCAATTTGCAAATTTCTCCGTGGCAACAAAATCTACATTTTGCTAAAATATTGCGTATTCTGTTAGATCGAACAATCAGATGGAACTTTGCAAAAGAAGAATTTGTCCCACGAGTCGTCAGACGAAAGGAAGGCCGCTCAGAAAGCTGTGGAGCCTAAAACTGAAGTGCCTTCTCTAGATTCTAATACTTATAAGCCATTAGTTGCTGCGTCCCCATTAACGCCACAATGGGCTCCACCGTATTTCGCTGTACGATTTAATACGTTATTTTATATTTAAATTAAATTTATCGATGCGACGTAATTGTGAAAGACGATCGAAATTACAGGGGCACTACGTAACGATGGACAATCAGATGTATCCCGTGTCGCAGGCCGTAAATCGTACGATACCGGCCGCTCTGGATCCCGGAATGAACATGTTGCTGTCGGAGTCGAGAATAGCAAACGCGGAAATACGAATGGGGATGTCCAAAATATCCGATAACGTCCAGAAATTATTGGATAAGGTACGCATGTCGGTAAGAGGATGATGATGCGTTGATTGTAAAACTGTTACGTTGTGTAGTTCCATGCACTCGAGCTCCAAAATGCGACAACTCCAACGAGCGATAAGGCAACTTTGGATGCCTCTTGGAAAATGCTCTTGGCACTCAATACATCTCAAGTAGGAATCAAAGACAACGAATTACCAAAAAATACTGATAAAGATACGTCGGATGAAAAAATTCGCGAGGCACAGAGCAAAATAAGTTCTTTAGAAAATGATTTAAAAAAATCGAAAGGTGATGACCGTCTGAAATAATACAGTATTTAAATAATAATTTATATATTCTTATATAACATTATTATTAATTTAATGTAATTTATGTGTTTAATAATGATCAAGCTATGTTATTATAGAGGAAAAAGAGTCATTGTTGCAAATCAATGAAGAGCTGAGCAAGAAGCTTCGAGAATTGGAAATGAGACTAACCGATACAAATGATGAGTTGAGGAAAACCAAAGAAGCCTTAGAAGTAGCTAAAAATACAATTACACAGTGCAAAGAAGAAAATGTTAGTTTAGAAGATAGACTTTCTAAGTATCATAGAGAGCACGTTCTCCAAGCCGACGCAATGTCTTCCAGACAGAAAGATGTAATGATCATATTTTCTAATTACAAATTTTATTCCTTATCAATTCAATATATATATATTATGTGTATATATATAATTCATTTATTTTGTAGGTTGAGAAGAAAAATAAAGAAATTAAGCAAATAATGAACAAAACGTACCACACATTGTCAGAAAAACTTTCAGATGAATCACGGTCTGAATTATCTTTCGATTATGTAAAATCAACTATTGCAAACACAATAAAGGTAAGGGATATGTAAAACAAATATACTTACTATAACATTGTGTTTCTAAAATCTAAAATTTTATGTTTAGCATATCACTTTACAAGTACTATATGAAGATCCCGACGAAGAGGACAGAGAATCTAAAGCAATTGAAGATGTGAATTCCACGATTATTAAAACTGTTGGCCAACAACAAATTGAGAAACCAATAATTGAGAAACATATCGAGAAGTCGGTATTAAATTCAGATAATGATTTATCGACAAAATCCACGGAATTTTCACGATCTACTACGGTATTATAATCTCTACTTTCATATTTTTCTAAAAATATTTATGTGCATATTTCTATGAAAATTAATTTCTGGAATCTCTTTTTCATCGTAGATCATGCCTATATTTGAAAACGAACCACCACCCGTTCCACCACCTGACGATATTGATGAAGTTGATAGCGAGTGACACAGTGTTCGATTTTTAATTCATTAATTCATGCTGCAAAAAATTACTTCATAAAATATTTTTTACATATTAATTGCGCGTTAATTAATATGTATATCCTTAATATATATATTCTAATAGTTTTTCGAATAAAGCATGAATAAAACATTTTGTACATTTTAAGATTTAATAAAGAAAATATTTTTATTATAAATATATTTGTATCGTATATACACACACATACATATACGTAGTATGTTTTATCTTGACGTTTTATCTTCAAATAAAATGATTATAAATATAAGATTAAATAATTTGTACCATCATTAGAAATCTCGAAAATAGAAAATCACAAAAAATTATTTAACAAATAAAGTAAGTCTTTTATTGTATACAAATTTGTTTTAAAATGAAATTTAAATTCACTAATTACAATTTAGACATTAATAATATTTGCTATTACTGCTTGCTAATATATGAAAGACTAATTTCTGCTCTGATCTGTTTTGCTTGATCAACCAAATTCTTTATATTTTTCGCCCTGTAAAAGAAAAAAAATGTATCATACTAAGAAAACAATATACGGTAATAATATATCAAATTGATACTTGTAACACGATCAATTTGCATTTGTAAAATTAGAGATTTCGAATTATTAATTTACAATTGTACATACATTTGACAAAGAGTCTCCTTTACTGCCTCCTCTTGATTGTGTGTGAAAACAATTTCTTTCGTCTTTCCATTGACCTCAGTACCATTAGTATGCGCAGTCTGTTGAGCAGACTTTTTCTTGAGCTGTTCAAGTCGAATCTTCATATCGTGTATCTTTACGTCCATTTTCTTTAATTCTTCCGCCTCCGCTCGCTCGACGGAAGTCATCGAAGGTTCTTTGTAATTGACCAATCTTAAAACTTCCTCTGCTCTGAAAGCGTAATTGAAAATAACATGTAATTTGAATTTTACCTTTTCTTTTCTCCACAACGATGTTTAATAAAGATTTTGTTTTTTTCATTTGCTTGACATGACTTGAATAATTCGGAAAAATTGATCAAATATTGTTCGGGTAATTAAACAATTACACTCACCTACGGGCCAATTCTTTCTGTTTATCATTAATATCTTCATATCGCTCGGCTAAAAGTTCGGCGGTCTGTCGCAATTCTTTCTTCGTCTCTGTCAACGTATCGAGTTCTTTTAATAGGTGGCTTTTCAAAGCTTTCAAAGCGCGTACTTTCTTACTGATTTCTTCCCGGACTTTGTCGTGTCGAACGAAGTGTTGAGTACGAAAAATATTTGTGGCGTGATACAACAACTGAAATGTAAAAAAAATGTTTCAGATTATTATTGTATTGTAACTCTGCTATGTAACTCCTTTTTTATTTTCACAAGACAAAAGATAGATATTTGTATTGATTTCTATGAGTGGCAAAGATTAGCAATTGCTTTAATTGTTTTGTATAATGTTCTCTATTTAGACTTACCTCTAAAGATTCACTTAAAGACATCGAGCGAGATCCTATTTTAGTTATAGGTTGCGATGTCTCACGTCTCAATAATTTCTTGATGTATACGTCGAATGGTTCCTTATTTACCTTAAAAAATTTAAAAAATATTGTTTTGCCGTAAATATAGTCTTACTAAATAATTAATATTTTCAACAATTTTTGCTTTCTCCCAAAAGAAACGTAGAGATCTAAGCTCACAGAAGAACATTTAAAAATAGAAAAATAAAATCAAAATGAAAGATATAAGAATAAAAGAAGAAATTGAGAAATCTCAATACGAAATTTGATATTCGAAACAGATGGCACTATAATACATAGAGTACGATAATAATATTTAGAATTTGGGATGAGTAAAACAGTGGTTGTGTAAAAACAATACATTCGTACTCGACAGAACCCTCTCGTTATCCCATATATGCTTCGATTTTATAAGAAATTAATTTGAAAAGTTATGATTGTGTGAAGAAAATAACATGTCGCCATATCATCTCTCTAAATGAGAAGCAATATTTAACTTTATATGTCATTTGTAATTACCTTTTTCGTAAGATTCATAACCGGTTCTAGCTGTTCAATCCTAGGGAGATAATAAAGATCTATAACCGACAGATCGATGACAACGCCTGTGTGCAGCAATGCGACTAGAACACAGGGCTCTTGAAGGAGACCGAAGCCGAGTATCGGCGTAGCTTCGTCTACGTTCGTGTGCTTGGTTCTCGTAGAAAATAGATATTGTAAAACCGATTGGTTTAACAAAGATGGCAAATAATTCCCGCTATTGTCTGAGAAAAGAAAAGAAATGTTTGTTAGACGTAAAGAAATATTACGCAAGAACATTTAATACAGACATAGAAGGAAAACTAGCCATATAAATATTTTTATCTGATTCTTTGATTTAAAAATTTTTACTTTTATTTTTAACAAAAAAACTGTTGATTTTTTATAATTATATATATATATATAAATTAATAAAATTTTTATTCAAATTCGTACACGTAAGAATATTTTTATTATATATATATATATAATTTTTTTATAGTTTTCAATAAAGCTGGTAAAGTGACAAATACTTTTTTTTTCTATATCCTTTATATATATATATATATATATATTACATAAATGTACTTACCATGTATAAGCTCCTCCAGTTGAGAAACCATCGGTAAACTCACCATATGAATCCCAGCATTGTGAGAGCAAAAATATCTAGCACAAGTAAACATTGATAAACTAATTTTGTTCACTCAATAATCGAATGCAATGCGGAATGCTTTGGAAATATCGCTTTTTTTTGTCGTGAAAAAAAAAGGAATCAATTTTTGATTAATGATTAATCAAGCTCTGACTGATTTGCGGCGAAAGAAGTTGCGATACTTCTGAAACATTCCATATGCACGCTCTCCTCAATTAGTACCTCGATTTATTGCCCTTGTCGCAGTGAAGATGGATGGGACAATTATATTTCTTATCGTCATCCGTAAAGAGAAGACCGAGCTCCAGTTCGACGCATTCGTAAACGTAAAGCGCATCGTCCGGCGTATGAAGACTGTAGTTTGAACCATATTGCGACCAAGTCTGGCGAAGGGAGAAGAGATTCTTATATTCGTTTCTTTTTTTCCTCAAATAATTTCTCTCGTAAATTTGTCTCCCCGTCCTCGATTAGTACGGGAAGAATAGCGAAAAGATTCCGCGTGAAACCGCGACATATGGAATACATATAAAGTCCTGCAATATTTATTATACATCATACCTTTCTGTCGTCGTCATCGTCGTCCGATATTTCGCGCAGCAGTATCGCGTGATAAATCTTTCCGGTGCACATGGCGATGACCACTATCGGCGGGGTAGTTTGCAGGCACATGATAGAGCATGAATCTATCCCGTAATTATCGTCGGTCGACGGATACATGGACAGCGAACCCAACACTACTGGATTCTCATAGCTGACAACAGTTAAAGCCACAATCAAATAGGAAAATAGGCGTTATTGCTGGCACAAGTGCAAGCAATTCTGAGATCGACAAAAGTAAGCTCTTTCGCTGTAAAAATTAGGCGAGACCATACGCTTGATCTTTTTTTATTGATAAAAATATTTTGTTCATACTTCTCCAATAAAAAGTTTCCACGAACGATTAGTACTTCGCCGTTTCCACGCAGCACCAAGATCGGCCATTCGATCTGATTCCAATCTACCGCTTCCTTTATCTGAAACATTACATATAAATATTTCACATATCAATAACACTATATTATGTCATAATAACAAATTAAGAGTATTAGAATATAATAATAATAATAATAATAATAAAGTATAAATTTTAAAGTTTGATAATAAAAATATTGGCAAAGATTTAATTTTGTCAAAATCAGAAAACTTTTCTTCATATGTTATTAAACTAAATTCATTTACTTATATAAGAAAAGAAATAGAAAAAAAATAAAAGAAGTTATCGTCGATTTAAAAGCAAGCTTTGCTTTTTATTGTCATATCCAAATAAAATTTACATTTGAAAGTATTTAAACCCTTAGTATAGTAGTGAATATTCGTGCGAAATGCGTTTTGGATCTTTAAATTATTGTTGTGTTAAATTATTACTGAAAAATTTTGAATACTGCGAATAGGACAAGAATTTTAGCGAAATATCTTTCAAGTTTGCAAATTCGTTATCATAAAACTCGCGCGCGATTATCATCCGTTATTAATTAAACAACAATCGTGTAGGAAAATTTAATTTAATATTCGTATATGTAATGGGATAGCGCGAGAAATATGATTATTCTGTAGTTAATCAAAAAGAAAATCCTTAACAGACAGATAATTAAAGTACGTTATGAGTAACTGAAACAAGTATTTTAGAGAGGAGACTTGTTTGAAATCGCGAAGTTGTCGGCTTGTACCTCGTTCGTGTTCTTGTTGGCGAACAATTCCGGCTTCCTCAGGGTAGGAGTGGCGAAATCGAAGTCCACTGCAGTTTCGCCGAGGGACGTAAAGTCCGGGATTTTCGATGGCGAGCTCGACGGCGCGCGGCCGACCTTCCAGCATTTTACGAGTCTCGGTGCACCGCCCAGTTCGCATTCATATAAACTGCGAGAGAAGTTAAGTGAAGCTTAAGGTCAGTTCGACGACATTTTTAAAGACGCGGCATGCCGCTAAAGCGCTCTAAGATTTAGTTTTGCATAAACGTTTCCCGTACTTTTAAGCCCTCGTTTAACGCGAGAAAGACCTAAAGAAGGCGAATTCAAGTTACAAATTATGTCACGCCGTTTTTCCGGAGTTTCACAGTTTTTCTGTAATTATAATGGTTATAAAGGAATGCCTCTCTCTCTCGCGTAACTAAAAAGTGAGTTATTTTCATCTTGAATTAAGTATACACGAACGATTGATCGAGGGTTTCGGTTGATTCATAATAGCTAATAATTAATCACATTGCAAAATGCAAATATGTAGTTCGATTAAATAATTAATGCAATTAAAAATAAAGACAATAATTCAGTTTAATAATATCCTATTCGGATAGCACATTTTTTCTTAATTATTGAAAATAATCAATTACGTAAGTTGGAATAAAGATGATGTTTCACTTAAATAATTCCACTCGAATGGTAGCACACTTTTTCTTAATTACCAAAAAGAATTTTCAGATGTCAAAATCAATAGATGAGAGTCGTTCGTAGATCCCGGATGCCATCGCACTCGTTGAATCTCCGTGGTTGCCCCGAAGTCGCCGAAATTATGATTCCTGCAATCAGAAAATACAGGTAATGGTACACAATATCCGGTTTGACGTAACATCCACTTATAAGTTCACAAATTACATATTAAATTATAATTTTGCTATAATACAAAAGCGATAATTAAAGTTTGAAACAAAAAAATATCAAATACAACATCCTGAATATCTTGACTACATTATGCAATACTCGGTTATTATTTGCAACTAATTAATTGATGGTCACTAAAGATACAGAAAAATTAAATTTTATATCTGTAATGTATAACAATTACCATACGTTATTCCCCTATAATTAAATTTAAAAAATCATTAAAAATAGATTGACTATACAGTTCGTTATGCACGTGATTGAAACAAAAGGAACGTGAATGGGGTTCCATGAATGTGAGACATCGATCCAGGCTGGACTCGCGCCTAAGCAAGGAGAGGTGCGTTCGGCCGCCCGGATGAGCATTAATGGCTTTATAATCTAATGAATTTTTAGGTTGAGCGTCAGGAAGGACGGGCGGAAAATCCAGATAGGTTTTTCCCCGGGATTTATTGCCGGGAAAGAAAAGATGGGAGAAACGGGGGTGGAGAGCAGCGCCCGTCGCTTATCTCCCGTTTGTTGGCGCCTTCCGACCGATGACCAACAAACCAAGAGTCAAGCTTACAGATTTATCCGCGTGAAGATAACAAGGATTATTTGACTCCGAGGGAATATATTCGAATCTCGGAGAGATTTCATTCTCTTCGTCATCTCTTTCCACTTCATTTTCGAGGAATCTTTCCAGAAGTGCCATTTTTTACAGATTATGTAATCTGTATACGTAAGTTTAACGAAGCTTTTTTTTATACAAAAGACACTAGAGAGAGACATCTTCAAATTTATTAGTCTCAAAATATTATCATTATCTCTATGCTGTCTGGATAATTTTCTGGATTGAATGACCGTCCAGTTTTTCTCCGAAAAACAACTACGCTTTGTTTAGTCCTTTTTTTAATCCTCATGCACAGAGTTAATAATCGTTTGCGCTCTACGTGAACGTTATTATTTAATTCGCCCATTTACGGAAAAAAAGTTACGAAATTCGTCTCGGAATCTTAAATGAGGGCGGACGAGCGACGCGGTCGCGACGGAAACGGCAGTGACTTAAACGCAATAACGAGTAATACGCAGGGAAGTTCCTGGAATAAAATGATACGACACCGTGTAAGATCTACTTTGAAGTCAGGTCCGTGCCGTTCTTTGTACAAATTGCGAGAAAAGCGCAGCGCAAAAAGCCCGTCCACCGCCACTGGGGTTAATACGTTTACGTAGGAAAATTATTTTTAATTTTTCTAGACGTGCCTTGGACGAGAGAGAGAGAGAGAGAAAGATAGAGAGAGAGGGAGAGAGGGAGGGATAGACAGAGGTGAGGTCGGGACATGAGGGTGTGGCAGAATGCGCGGCACTGCCGTGTAAGAATTTCTTAATTAGATTTGAGCAGCTGCGTGGCCTTTCATTCTTTTGTTTTCGACGAAAAATTTCCAGCTACAGTAAATCGCGATTGCAGTCACTCAAATCCTTGCCACGCTCGTTACAAGGAATTCGACCTTTATTAAGTATTTCTATCGATCTCAGATTTAAGTTTCGCATATTGCTTTAATATCTCTTTTTCTCGTTTTAATAAAACAATATTCTGTATGGTACACTGTCTAAAAGCAAATTGATTTCTCGATTTGTTTTGTCATTTCATTTTAACGTGATGAATACCAAAAGCATCGAGTTGAATAAAAGTCTAAAAATTGATAATTCCTCTATCTTAATAAATATTTAAAAAAAACGATATAAATCTTTAAAAATTAAACGTGTTTTTTTGTCTTCTTCAATTTTCAACTTGGAACTTTTAAATAGGTACCAAAGCGATATTCTGGGAAAATGCAGAAATATAAAGTACTCGTATTAATTTGATTTTATACATTTTTATTTATCACACTACCCTCATAAAAAATATACAATATTAGAATCTTAGATAGCAATACGCCTATTTTATTTAATATAAATGATCAGAAAATGGATATTTATGACACGCTCTCTTCAAATCTTTTTTCGGTGCCAGCGACAACGAATATCGAATACATAACGGGGGGTTGCGAGCGCCCTTAAATGCGTTGGTCCTGTTGCCATTCATTTTATTTAGGAATATTCAACGCCATCGAACGCGCAGCATCTCCGTGGGGCAACCATCGCGGTAATCAAGACAGCTTAATACCTATCAGAATGTGCGCGCGGGCGCGCCTGGCCACGCGCGCGAAGGGGTAGGCATAAATTCTGATAATTCCGAAATTGTGACAGAACGAAGAAAAATTCCCGGGAGAGGTCGCGGTGAAAAGTGCGAATAAATCGTTGCGTATGCCTTTGTCAACGAAACGGTGGCGAGTCGGGCGGACACAGGAGGGTTGGGAGCCGGGAGGGTGAGAGTCAACCACCACCAACCACCACCACCACCATCACCGCCGCCGCCACCACCACCGTCGTGTCTAGCCCTTTTTTTCACTCTGTCCCTGTCCCCCCCCTCTTCCCCCTTCCCCTCTTCTGTCCGCTATCTCCTCTACGTCCCTATCTTTCTCTCTTTCTCTCTCTCCCCTTCCCACCCTCCCGTTCTCTTTACCGGTGCGTGCGTACATTTTTATCAATTATTAAGAACTCCTGGCGCTTGTGCTGGTGGCCGTGTCGCCGTTCTGCGCGGGACGTATGTACTAACGGGGTGTATATCCCGGAGAACGTTGTGTGCCGGTGATACCCGATGCCCACTGTCTTTTTCTCTCCGGGCACCGGGAGCCTTTTGCTCGCTTTTTCTGGCATGCCGCGGACATTAATAACGGCCACGGGCTAACCACCGCCGTCAACCCCCTCGCCAACGCTACCGTGTCCAGCCGCGGAAAGTGCGAGAGTAATAATAAAATATACGAAATGTAGGCGAGAGAGCATCGCTGCGCGCGGTGCGCGAGCGGGCGGGCGGACGGCCGCGCCGAGGCCGACAAAACAAACGTCGCGACGTTACGGTGTACCTTTCATTGTCCGCGAAGGTACGCGGATCTCCTCGCGTTATAATAATTTAGAGCGACGCTGCGAGCCCGCGCGCTGCGGCGGGTCCTGATTTTAGCTTAATAGAACGCCGGGCCGCGCGATTCGGCCGGCTTGTCGTGCCCGCGCCGCGCCGCGCCGCGCCGCGCTTGTTTCTCGCGAGATTGTCATTATTCTCGCGGACCGGAATTTCAACCCGCCTGAGGACGCAAAATTATGACAATTTTTCTTTGTGGATATATACATTCGAGATAATTTCTTATCATTTACCGAGGTCCCACGGGTTAACCAGTGCAGTAATACGGGTTCCGGGCACAAGCGCCGCGCGCGGGATACACCACCGTGTGAAATTACGCGCCGGTAAATTCGCGTACGATTAGGCGGAACGGGATGTTTTTACGCGCATACGTTTATGATTCCGCGCGCGCAGTTGACATTTTATATTATTCGCCTGTAAATATATTGGAGCAATTTTGTGGCATCGAACTGTTTTGTTCGCGAATGGTACTTCACGTCAACTCTGTCATGAGTATTTCGGGACCGACTTTATGCGTTTGACGCTCATCACTTCATACGACAAAATATCCGCGCGGGTTGCGCGCGCGTTTCATAAAAACGCAGTCGCAAATGGGACTTTTAAACAAATTTCCACGTGCAGTCGCGAGTTCTCCCCGTGGTTCGAATTTCCTCGAAACCTCGTAAATGCAGGAGTCACACGATCGTTTCCACGAAGACTTCGCGAGTCCTCGTGCGTCAGCGAACAAGCGATTCCGTATCTACCGAACAAACT
>NW_012026904.1:1401289-1484598 GCF_000956235.1 Wasmannia auropunctata | reverse complement strand
TATATATATATATATATATATATATATATATATATATATATATTGGCTTACAATTAAATAATTTTCGACGTAGCTATTTGCGCTTAACGAATATGACATATGACATATTTACTGCGCATTGACATTAACTTCCAGGCAATTGAAAAAAAATATACAACTCCAATAAATCAATTCCCATCTTGTTCAATTAACAGAAAAGACGAGAAAAGAAAACAACTGATTGTGAGATCGCATTAAACGTAAATTCTGCGTTTGAGTGAATCCTCTTCATCTCAAATTATGTCGCGCTTCACTGGGACAATTTTTAACCCATTTATATCTCGTTTAGACAGAATCTCGATGGTGTTCCGTAATCTTTGATCGCACGGGTCGACGTAACGGGCTGCCACATGGCGTTTTACGTTGGCGTGCGCCCTTTATAGCGATTGTACGCTTCGAACTCCCCGCGGGGACAACCTACAACCGCTTAATTCTGCCCGGCGAGCAGAGCCCGTAACGGCGTAATATCGTTCAGTTACTCGGAATACTTTTATTACGGCATCGCGCGCGGAAGCGCGGCGCGTGAGGAAAGAGGGGGCGGCTAAGACTGAGGGGTTGGTCGGCGGCGGGGGTTGGCGGAAGCTTCCGGGCCTGCCGGGCCATGCTCACGATATAACGAGGGCCATTATGATAAGCGGATGCATAGATTAGACATTACTCGTTAACCCGCCTGCTTGTGACGCAAGCTCGAAGGACATACCTACAACCTCGCGCTATCAAAGGAGCTCGATGAGAAACTGACGACCCACACCGTCAGCGTGGTGGCTCCAATTATGGTTTACCGTAAAATTGATTATTCGCCATTTTTTGGATAGATAAAAATGAATTAATGCGTCGAACATATCCAGAACGCTGTAGATAATTTATTAAATTCTCGCGGATTAGAATGAAAACTTGCGTTTTAAAAATATTTAAATGTACCATAAATTAACAGGTGATAAAAAAATATTTGATTAATATGACGCTAATTTAATAGTTTAATGTTTCACTTTTAGACGTTAATGCTATATGACAAAAGTCACAGCGTCATGATCAATCGATCGATCCACGATCTTGAATCTTGCACTAGTCGAGGCACGGCTTATTTCGCTCATCGGTACTCGGCAGCCGCGTTACACTACGGAAGTTCGCGTTCTCTCCGTCCCGAAGGGGGAAGAACGGAGACCGCCCCCGCTCGTCCGAGGGCGCGGAGGGGAGGTGGCCCATAAAATCGGGATGTTGCGCAAAATATAACGACCGACGTTCTCCTGGCGCTGGCTGACGCTCCCGTCGTAATTCATCCCGACTCTCGCTTGCCTTCGCCTTCCCGACGACACCTGCGTCGGCAACTAAGCCCGTTAATTCTCGACGCCGCGGCGCGCCCAGGCAGCGTCGCGCGTCTCCATCGCCTTCCTGCCATCGGCTCACGGCCTGGTACCCGGTTGGCTTCCCGGTTGCCCCTGTCCTGACACGTTCTGGTTCTCGATCTTCGCTCGGCACTTACCCCCGTAGGTAGCGCGCCGTATTCGCCCCGATGACGAGGGTGTCGAGCCTCGTTGAGTATTTCATGGTGGTACACACGCCAGCGTATTGCACTTGGCGCGAGATAATTAGGCAATGTGTAATAAGAGCGAGTCGTAAATATCGTTTGAAAGCGGTTAGTCGAGACAGAGAGAGAGAGAGAGAGAGAGAGAGAAAGGGGGGGGAGTACATCATGTGAAGAAGTAATTACATGGAGAAGTTTGGTCGTTGTGACATAAGTGGATGACTCAATATCGATCTGGAGATTCTATATATGTCAGCAGACAGAATTTTAAAAAACCTTTAGAAAATTTAATTATTACAAACAATTAAGCTCTGTATATTAGATGTTTGATTAATTAATATTTAAAAAAAGAGAAATATAGATGCAATACAATTTCTTTTAATAAAAATTGGGGGTTAGATGCCTTCGTGGACTTGACGAGATTATTTAGCCCCGCTAAATATTTTTCCTTAATAATTACACTTCTATATCTTCGATGTAATCTTAGAATTTTCCATTTCACATTTAATCTAAAATAAAACTTCACGGCGCATAATGGATTAACAAGCTCTCGCGGCGAGATACTTTATTTTTTCTAAGGCTGAGAAGGAATCAGATTGTGATATCGACTTTGTGTCACGCGAACGCGTGTCCCTGGACATGAACCGCGCCGCTGGAAACGGACGAAGCGCGGGCGTAGGTGAGCGACGGGGCCACGACGGAAAACGGCAAACAAAGGATACCGGAGTGCGGAGTGCGAGAACAGGAGTGCCCGAGCATCCCCGGACCGTGCCCGTGGCTAGCACACGTACCGCTGTAATTAAAAGAACCGACAGATGTCTCTCTCTCTCTCTCTTTCGCCGTCGGCTTTTATTTCGTTATGCGACGACGACGGCGACGACGACGACGACGACGACGAAGCCAACGACGACGACGACGACGACGACGACGATGATGGCGGCTGAAACACGTCTCGCGTATTTAAATTCTCTGCTGCGGCGCGACGCTCGGAATTCTTTGATTAGACGAAAGTAGGAACGCTGGCAAACGAATGCATAAGTCCGCCAAGTGTGCGAACAATTGGTGTCGGGATAATTGAACAAATTGTGATCGAATGCCCTCGTACGAGATGTTTTCCATTTCGTTAGAAAAAAATTGTCTATGGGAAATTTCTAATATGAATTAAATTTGATTTTTATTATTTCTTAAAAAAAAAAAACAGATTATTCTATAATTGTCGATGTAGAATATTTGCGAGAATTATAGTTTCATCAAGATTTGCAATTTGAGACTAGTGTTTTTTAATGTACTCGTTAAGTGTGATATTTTCAATTATTTAAAAATTAATAGCGAGATTAGACAATGTTGACGATCTGTATGTGCGTACCTTCGATTATTAATTCTTCGATAAAAATGCATTGATGTCCTATGTAGAGGGAAGTATTTCTGCGGTGAAGTATGTAAAGACGGCGCGGGGCGGATAAACGAAAATTTTCATTCCTATCGCGAACAAATACCGTCCGATTATATATAAGCGTGACGCTGCGGGCTTTTTAATTCCGCGCAACCTCTCATAATTCAACTCTTTCGTTAACGCTGATTCGACGAGAAATATCGTTCGGCCGGCAATAAAGTTTCAGGCCGCGGCGGCCTGATAAAGCGCGACACACGTAAACCGTAAAACGGCTTATACGCTTTTTCCTCGGTGTGCCGACATTTTTCAAAAGGCGCGGATATCATCGGGGACCATCTAAATCATCCCCGCGTGCGAATACAAGCGCGACCCTATGCTCGGCCTCCGCAAACAATCCTCTCCCGTCCCCTCCCTCTGCGATCCCTCGCTCACTGCCGTGAACAACCGTGCTCTGCTGCTGCCAGCGAGCCGGTGATTTTCGTTAGTGCTTGCTCATCGAAAAAAAGTAAAAAAAAAACAAAGATAGATTCGAAGTGGGGATGCACGGAGGACGTAGATGTCGTATGTTTGGAGACACGGCTCTCTCGTTCTCTCTCTTTCTCTCTCTCCACATGATCATGCGAGTCGCGTACGTGTATGTGTGTGTGCATAACACCGCGTGTGGTCGCCCGAGATTAGCCTCGGGTTTATATCGGGATTACATACGTAAAACCATTAGGTTAAATCATTTTTTAAATAAACGCGCGTGGCCGCTTCCCCCTCCCGCGGGCCAGCGGCCCGGGTCAGATAGGAGAGCGATCCTCTGGCGCGTTTGCGTGAACGGGGAGGGGGCGCAGGAGGCGAGGGAGTGAGATTCAGCCCGTGGGTGAAATATTCCGTAGCACGTTCAACATATGCTCCGAGGAACTTCCCTCCCTCCGGCGGCGCCGATTGACCGTTTCTGCTGCGCGCCCGCGGAATTTCCACGTTCGGAAATAAATGAGCTTGCACGCGTGACAGATTAGCCCGCGAGCTTTATGACGCCTCGTAAATCTGTCTTCTTTATTGTTTGTCTTTCGGACCCGAAGCAGTTATAAACATCGGAATACACGCGTTAAACAAATATTGTGGATTTTTTTTCGACGTTCACCGCGTCTGATGCTCAAACGGTTATGATTACGACAACTTAAATCAGCCGGCCACTTTGCTTGAACTCAATGTAGGTCAGCCCGCGGATAATTTGATTAAAAGTAATGTCATGAGTAATTCTTCTTAACACACTTAAATTTTTAAATACTATATCTTAAAACACTCTGTATATTATAGTTACAATTTTTGTAACGCGTTTAACACTCTGTCTGACCAACGAAGTTTTTTTTCACTTAGCCGGTCTGGCACGATGAAGTAGTTTATCTACTTAGATTTAGATCTGACCTAAATGATCACCTACTGACATATCGACTATTTAATTTAGACCTGAGCACTTATCATTTAAATATTTATACCATTTTCTTTAAATTATATCATATATTTAGTTTGTTTAATGCAAAAACAATCATATTTAATTTTTAAATAAGTATAATTGTCGGCGGTTCAAAGTACAGCGTAAAACTGAATATTTTTCGGCTGCGGTAAAATCGCAATCTGGCAGTTACATCGTGCAAACACACAGTGACTCGCGATACGATGGTTTTTAATATAAATTTTGAGGAATGCGTAGTCATGTGTGGAAGATATAAAATACCGTCGCCGGCGTGTACACGTTCACGCTCTTTCGCCGCCATAAACATTACATGCGCATCACGCCCAGACAAATATTTCTTCCACTCCGAACGCAATGTTATTCCGCATTTTTTGTTCGATCTAAAAAAAAAAAATATATAAATCCAATTCATCGCGCGCGCGTACGCGGAGCGATATCGCCGGGGACCTGTGATTTTATCGCTTGTTAAATGCCGACGTGTCGTAAAGATGATCGGGGCAATAAATCTCGAGTATAAACGTGCCGGTCGATGCTCCATCGTGCCGTGCACGATAATTTTTTTCCCCAACGCGCTTTTTACGTTCTGACAGATTAGAAGCGGCAAGAATGATTACTCGAGTATTTCATTATCTCATTAGCTAATCGACAATGAGATATACTGTGCGATTTCGTTGAAACTCGATAACGGGAAAAATTCTAAATGACTATCGCCTCACCCCGAACCGCATCCGTGATAACAACGCCGCACATTTTTCTGCAAGACGGTAATCTTATCTGCTACGAGAGCTCTTTAATAAGGTCATTAGTCGGGGAAAGCTTGTAGTATAATTACACGTGTCCATTATCTACTTTCCGCTTCTTGCCGCGGGCGTTATGGCGATTCGCCTGTTTCGCGCTCAGGAGCTCGGAATCTGGGAGCTCGCAGATGAAGAGCCGGCATTAGGGGTTTACGAGGCGAACACTCCGAGGGTAGTTCGGCGAGAGACGTTCGCGGTGCCGGCGAGTGGATTGGGTAAAGGTCGGGGGGAGGGCAGGCGAGGTGAGGAGGGCGGCTATAAGAGGTGAGAATTATTCATAAACGTAGGCTGACTTTTCGCGGCGGAGGGAAGGCAGGCGCGCGCGAGTGGGTGGGAAGAAACGGCGTAGATTTCTCCCGCCGCCGTTGCCGCGCGCGCGGAGAAGCTGAAATCTACCGAATATTAAGGCAGGTGAGGGGCGACGGGGAGAGGGGGAGGGGGGGGAGGGCAGGGCACAGGGTCCTCCAGGCCGCATAATAAACACATAACGGTAATCCTTAAAACAATAATTAGCCGCGCGAGCCAACCAAGAGGCGACGATCTTACGGCGCCGCGCGGAATGGCGTCGCTTTCGCAATTCGTTGTCGAATTAATACCGGGGACTCGCGACGGTGTAGCGCTACTCACAACCCACACCGTGACCGCATTATGCGGTAGGAATTGTACTTACTTCCTATAGCGATTATCCGCGGGGAGTGTCGCCGCTGCCTCGGGGAGGAGAGCAAACCGTTATGTCGCGATTAAACTGTTGCTATTTACTGCTTCGTGAGTACGTTTAATGCACTCGTAAAGTAGTACGGTTTTTAAGAAATTTGATACCTTGCGACAGAATAAATATATTATTCACATTCGAATTTTACAATGAAATTTATTCACAGTGCAAGATTATGTTAATTATGGAAAGAAAACTGATCTATTTTTGTGTGCCGGAATTTTTAAATCGTATTATAAAAGGATAAGTCTTCGTCATAAACGTTAGATGTCAATAGATAAATTACTATTGGTTGTATCAGACCGAGTAAAAAAGTTAGAATGGTCAGACAATACATCAAAAGCGCTGCACAATTTAGGGTTGACTTACATATTTATAGATACAGAATATTCCAAAATGTTGATACTTCATAAAATAGTATTTCAACCGATACACGGAGAGAATTTTTTTTTTACTCTGCAAATCATGTTAATTGTGGGACAATATAGTATTCAGGAAAATTTTACTGTGCACTACAATAAATTTGACAGTAGTAAAATACACTAAAATTTATTGTAGTGCATAGTAAAATTCGCCTAAATACTGTATTGTTCCATAATTAACATGATTTGCAGGATAAATAAAAAAAAAATTCTCTCCGTGTACAATTGGCAAATTTCACGATTTAGGCTACAGTTTAATCTAGACTTTTCGCTAAATAAAAAATAATATATGTCGGAAAATCAGCTGATTGAACAAATTTATGAAAATACTTTTCTGTATTCTTGTTGATAGAAACTGAGCGAATCCGCTTTACGTGGATCACAAACCAAAGAATTTCCGTCGTTAATACGATAAAACAAAAACTACATTAGCGTAAACGTTTGCGCATCTTTCCTCTCGATGCAAAACGAAACTGCCAGATTCTTGATCCTCAGGGATGAGTGGAAAACATCTGAGGAGGGCGAAAAAGTCTCGCGAAAGGTGAGAGAGACGCGCGGGTTTTGTCGGGAAAGGTAAAAAGGAGCTAGAAATGAAATGGAGTGAGGCCGAAGGGGGTGCCGCGAAGTGGTAATAGTTTTAATCCGGTGTCTTGAAGTCAGGATTTGGCGGCGCGGCAGTTAGTGGCTGCCAGTAAGTCCAGGCGAACCCACTTCGCGCTCTGATATCATAATCCGAATAATCACTATTATTGCCGCCATTTGCTTAATCCGAAGCCCGTCCTCCCCCGCGCTCCGCCGCTGGCCGTCGCAAGCCGCGGGACCTGTTATTCGGTTTCAGGACGAGAACGACGAGGACGACGGGGACGTTCTATCGAAAGTTGCCTTTTGCATTTTTAATTTCTTCAATTATTCCGAGGTTATGGAATGGGAACGACCTAAAGTCTGCGACTTGGCTATGGCTGGACAAGTGTCTGTCTATTCGCGGAACGGTACTATACTTGTTATAATTAGTGGACATTGACCTAGTTCATGTAGCGATAATAGTTTTCTAACTCTAGCTGACACGATTATAGAATCAAATACTTTTTAATGCATAAATACGAAACAAAATTACATAAGTAACTGCAATGTCACGTAAGAGCTAAAAATCTTGTAAATTATGTACTCTCAACATAATACGAATAATGAATTTTTGAAAATAGAACAGTAACGATCTCCCTGTGGCTAAGATAATCTTTGG
Source organism: Wasmannia auropunctata (assembly GCF_000956235.1). Taxonomy (NCBI): domain Eukaryota; kingdom Metazoa; phylum Arthropoda; class Insecta; order Hymenoptera; family Formicidae; genus Wasmannia; species Wasmannia auropunctata. Next base: position 1,477,008 of record NW_012026904.1, on the reverse strand, counting down.
CTTTCTCTAACGTGGGGGATGTTCTCTTGAATCGGGGTCTGATTCCTATCGCGTATGATGCAGTCGTTTGAAATCGCGCGATGATAACGTGTTCGGAACTCCAGGCCATTGGCGGGGCCACGCCGCCGGGTCTACCGGAAGTTTCGCCGGCAATAACGCATAAACTTCATTTAGCCTTATTTAAGCCGGCCTGGAAGGTGGCAGACATTAAATCCCCGAGATTCGTTCTAATGGCCGCGACTCACTCAGAAACTGCTCCGCGTATGCGCGCGCGCGCGCGCGATCTTTCGCGCGGTATGCGCGCATAATGCGCTCTGCGTGCGTTCTTAATAAATTCGCTCGAACCCGGGCAGGTCGGGCGAAATCGCCTAAGTGAAACGGCGAAAAAACTTTAGCGCAAACTGCCGCTCTTAATCTGGCCGGTTTGTTTAGCAGCGGTTGTTCCTCTCCTTTCTCTCTTTCTCTGCCTTGCTTTCCTCTTTCTCCCGCTCCCTCTTCTCTTTCGCCCGTTGCCCTCGCTTTCCCTTTCCCTCTCGAGAAATAAGCGGTTCGTTCGCTTCCGGAAAAAGTTCAGAATTACGAATTAGCAGGAAGTCGGGGAAGGTACCTGCATTTATTCTGAATTCAGCTTATTATGAAATTATAATGCGTGGGACGACTTAAAACGAGCCGGTTACCCCTTTTCGCGTTTATACCGCCGGCGGATTAAGAGTCATCGTATTTCGCTATTAATTACCGCTTAATTCAGAGGCGAGTTTTTAGATTCACGCGATAGCCAACATTATCCCCGGGCTGAAATATATTTTGTGAGTTTCGTATTACTTTAAAAAATTCCATAAAATTTTGTTTATAAACATCAGCATGCGTGTAAATGTCATTTTAGTTAGATACACTTTTAAATCATTCAGCTCTCCTGAACTCTAAGAAAATATTACACGAGATTGTGATTCTATAATCGCTGTCGAATAAAGGTATTAACGTGATATTACAGAATGGATACGAGACGGATACGCGAACGATGTTTGGGCTGATCAACCACGATCGACTGCACTGCGATCCGGCGATGCGCCAGCGAGCGTAATCTCCAACGGCGCCGGTAATTGCGCGACGTTCTAATCGCCCGAAAGATTACGGCCGGGGGTCGGAGGGGGCGCAAACGGGAGCGGGGGGCCGGGTGACGGTGGCGGCACACACTACCGGGGTAATGTTACGCGAGACAGTAGTCTCGGGTGGCATGTGTCGTTGATGAGGCGGTTAGTATTCAGCGGTGCTTCCCGGCCCCCCGGAACTTTTGAAAACTAACCGAGTAAAGCCACCTTAATTCCATAAGAGGGAGGCCGAAGGGGTTCCCCGGGCGTCACCGTAACACCCTCTTAATTACAGGATATTAGGACGCCTACCGGGAGACGCGGCGACGGCGCGGGGAGGAAAGGCAGATAGCGCGATTTATTATCCGCCGCTAACCTTATCTCCGTTTTTTTTACGAGTCGGAGACCTTCTTGGTTCGCGTTTCTTTCCAGCCAGCGTGCAGGTTCGGCAGGGGCACCAATGAGATACCGATCGTCCCGACATTGGCCGCTCCCGTGTCGCTAATTTAATTTATTCTGTCACACTCCCGTGAATACTTGGGGAAATCGTTAACAAATACTAATACATTTTAACTGTACGCTTTACAAATTTTCTTTTAAAAGATTTCAAGATATACATGTGATTAGTTCAGATTGTTTAGAACAAATCGCTGCTCACACGCGTTCACTCACGCAGCTGTCTTATTGCGATATAATTGTCCGTATTATTTTTTTCTAAATTAATTAGATTTTTTTAAATAGGTTTTTTTTATTATTTACATAACAATTAAGCGCAATTTTTGTAGACGCAATGTAGAGATTTCCAAGATTAATGTGTACTCACGTGCAAAGAATCTCTTCTTTACCGCCTTCGTAAACGGCGTCCTTGCCCCATCGCTTCGGTAATTCCATAAGAGCAATGCCCAGTTTGCCCCATAGCGCCAATTGCGTTGCAGTCTCGTTTATCAGTACATTCGTGACCTCAAATATCGGCGGATCCGTTGGTCGTAGCGTCTATAAAGAATAAAAAGTAAATATTTTTAGTAATCGTGAATATTATTTTGATAACAACAGTATCAGATTACAATTTTGCTAATGATATAAAGAATTGAGATTAAAATTCTGATTTAAAATTTTATTTGCCTATAAAGACGCGATGTTATGAGACGAAAAAGTTACTTTTAATAAAAATACAAACACAAGGAAGGTACACAGATAGATTAACAGGATATTTCGTCGCAGCTAGAATTGCATCTCGTTTCTTCGTAACAGTAACACGGATACGTATTTGTGCATCCGTAAGATAAAAGAGCCTCCGAGCAAAGATCTCATCAGCCGGGACCGCGCGTTTTCATTAATTAAAATTCTAAGAAGGCAGGCGAAGCGAGAAAGAAAAGTGGTATGTCGCCGATCCCGAAAGCGCTCTTGCGCGAGGTATAAATTCATTATTACACGAGCCAGTAAGCACGCCGCAGGATTCCTCGCCCGATCACGTCGTTTTCTCTTTGGACCCTTCCTGCCATTCCTTTTTTTCCACCCCTCCCTCCAGTCTGTCTACCTATCTACCCGCGAGATACCTACCCCGTCCCATTGCCTCTTTCCCGCCTCCCGAGACGCGCATCGTCTATCGATTAAAAACTTTATAATACGATCCCGCTCCTCGTTTGTTTTCCAGTTTGATTTTTATCGTGCCGTCCCGGGAAAAGGGCAGGTGCGCAACGTCGCCCGCTTCTTTCCTTCCCCCTTCGCAACCTCCTGATACCTCTTCGACGTTCTCCTCCGCCACCCCCGGCCGTTCCACCTCCTTGCCCCGATATTTAATTTCGAACTAAGTTCGCCAACGCGAACATCATTACGAGGCGGCATCCCCGCAGGTGGGGTATCGGCTTGTATCAAGGGGCAATTACTTTTTTTCCCAGAGGCTGGTTATTCCCCGGGTTTCTCCGATGGGGGAGACTTCTTCGTCTCGATATATCGGGTATCGTGTCTCTTCGACGTGGCCTCGCGAATAAACGTGCAGACGGAGCGAATGAAATAAATTTGCGCGAGGTATGACGTGAATTTTCGAAGTAAGAAATATTTTAATAATATTCTAAAAGATATGTTAATGCAAAAATACATTTTAACAAAATTTTATTTCTTTTACACTTATTAAAGATTATTCAATAACTATATACTTAATTCTCGATACGAGAATGAAGTATATAGTTCGTATCGAGAATGAAGTACTTACAAAATGGTACAATTAATATATTATAGTATAAATTCAATTAAATCTTTTTCCTTCTGAAATAAGCAAAGGAATTATATTTGTACAATCGACAGAAAATCAAATTGTCATTGCGACAGCGCGAAAGCATATTCGCGCGGCCGGCTCATCCAGGGCATTCCGGTAGCGGCGAGGGGTAAGGGTTGGTTGAAAGCCAGGGCGATAAAGGGTGTCGGACGATGGTACGCGCGAAAGCGACGGCAGCACCGGAGTATGAGCAGGAAAATGGAAGGGTATAAAAGGGATGGTGAAGAGCATGGGCAGGGGAGGGAGGGAGAGGCAGCGCGGGATTCCCGGGTACCGATGCCGACACACCGGCGCGCGAGGCTGTAATGCGTTATTAATGAACACCAAGAATTTCATTAAAGATTGTTTGTATATCAAACTGTCCACTAAATTATGCCCTATAACCCCCGTGGCGCCTTCACGCGCCTGGAAACTATTGCCTGCCGCAGTGGCATTGCCCTTTTCCAAGCCCCGCGTGCCATTGATGATCCGCCAGGCAGGCAAAAGCCACAATCGTTCTGATAAAAAAAAAAAAAACAAATGAACGAGCTGCTCCTTGTAAAGCATCGGTCGTGCACAATCACGCGTTTTTTTTCCTGGCTGATTTACGATTCACTTGATCGGCCGACGACGCTCGCGCGCGATATTCATCGTCCGTCGAAGTCAGTTATTTCGCGACCTTTGGAACATACATTATTAGGAGGGACGATATAGGTAGCTGGGACGTGGCGCGTGCGACGAGAAGCAAGAAGGACGATATGTGTGTGTGCATGGAGAACGAGAGAGAAAGAAGACGAGGGTTGCGAGAGGGCAAACGATAAACGGCGAAGAGAGGCAGAGAGAGAAAGAGAGAGACAGGGCGAAGAGGGTAGGGTATGGATGGTACGTGGGTGGAGGGATACAGTTAATCGTTGGGAAGCTATTAACTTCGGACTGGAATGCCCCATAGCGCCTCATTTCGTTCAATGCAAATTTACACCCGACGCCAGCCACCTAGCGCGCGCTCTTCGTTCTCTTTCGGCCGCGAAAACCCGAACTGGCAAACGAATGTGGTGCTCTATCAGCGATAATTCTTTTTTTTTCGTAACATCGGTCTTGGATGTGACATATATTTTTAGCGAATGAAGAAACATCGGGAATGCGGCAATGAAAATATAAACTGAAAAAGATAAAATAAGCTAAAATAAAGTTTTTGAATAACGTTTGATTCTAAGAGTTCGATAAATATCCAATACAGACGTGTTCCGAACTAAGATACATATGGTATATAAAAGTGTTATATTAATTTTTTAAAAATTGCAAAATGTATGTGAAGTTTGTACGCATAGAAATAAATATGTATTCGATACAAATGTTATGTAATTGGCATAGACACATAGAAGTAAAAAATATACATTTGGAATAAAATCTTCGCGAGCTTAATAGGGATCCGGAAAACGAAGAAGATTCAGCTCCTTCAACTTATCCAATTTGGTTGTCTCCCGTAGACGATCAACGTCGTAATCGGTGACCCGGTTCGCAGCTCCATGAAACTTGGACCCTTCTGCTTCCATCGCCGTCTTTCTACCTCCGCTCTCCCTTTCCCTTCCTCTCGTCTCCGCCCGATCGTGCCACCGTGGTGTTGCCTTATTAGTTTAGAACTTAGGTTTACCGTAAAGTCGCGCGTGTCACTTATGATCAAAGTCTGCCTGCCAGACGACGAGTCTGAATTTCGCTTTTCGTCGAATTGAATGTCTCAGGACCAAGGACATTTTCAGACTGCACTTGCGACGACCGTCGATTCTCGCGCGAGGATCTTTATATATATATACGTATTATTTCTCGGTAAAATGTATCTATTGGTAAAATGCTGCACGAAATCATCGTGCAACATTGCGAAATTATCATACAAATGTATCTATTTAAGTCGACGCGCGAATATTTCGGCTAACGCTTGGAAAGGCGTAACGCGATCTTTGGCGATGTATTCCATTCGCATTGTAACGTTTAGTCGTTGTTTACTCGACAGAACAAACATCGGTCCAAGACAAATCCCGGACGTGGGTTGTCACAGCCGGCCGAAATATCGCGCTGGGTGCGCGCGACTTAACGCGCGAAATTGCGCGCGTATAGCGGCGAAGCGGACCTGACAAATGGCGATGTAACGGGTGCTCAAGATACACATAGTTAACAGCGAGATGCGGCGCGAGTTGACTAACGACGTCGGGCGTTCTCGCGCTATATAATTTCAAAACACACGCGGGCACGCGGCCGAAATGTCGCGTATAGAAGGGGGAAGGGTTGACCCCGACGTGTGCGAGCATTGCGAGCGCTCTGACAGCGCCTTAATATGAACAAATGCCGGACTATATCTCAGCTCGGGTTTGCTTTGCATTATTCGGCTAACGTCCTCGTTTGCCATCCTTACGCAGATGCCTTACATTATGACGACCGCTCTTCGCGCGGAATGGCTGTACTTCTCTTTTCGGGTTCGCCGTGACGCGCGTATTACCGAATGTGAATTGATACAAATGCGGGGGTGTGCGTGCCACTCGAGCCTGACGACGACGTCCGCGGATATATGTCTTCAAAGTTGTGGGCGCGTATTCTATAAAATAATATATTTCACGACGATGATAACGACATGGCAGTACATTACGCTTTTATCAATTCGCGTGACTACGTGATATGCGTGACGTTGACTGTAGACGCGTGTTTATGTCACCAAGTAAAATTACCATTATTCACTGGATAAAAATTCTATCGCTTGACCCCTCGTCAAGCGAATGATTCCTCGTTTCATCTTACGGCGGATTAAAAAATGCGGAAAAGGTGGAAGGGTCTCGAGAAGGCGAGGGAAAACGTTTAGAGAATAAGTCAAGGAGGGAAGCTAGCTCGGGATATAAGTCGGATTTTAAGAAACCGTGACAAGACTCGAGATGTCTATCTGACTGGTGCTTAGCGAGAGTTCGCGCAACGGCGATGTTAATGGGTCCCCGTTCTCGCAGGGCAGAGAAAGAGCGAGAAAAGGAAGAAAAAAAAGGAGAGATGTAGAAAGAGAAAGAGACGGAGGGAAGCGAAGGGTGAGGGGAACGGCGAAGAGGCACACGACGGGGACCAGGGAATGGATGTGTTCACATTATACCCTCTGTTCTTTTAATTTCTTCAAAGGACCCAACCTCTCCCCGCGACACCTCGCCGAAGCTTGCACCGCCCTCGCCCTCTCACCCTCGTCTTCGGATTAATAAGGCGTCGACAATGTAACGTCTTTTTTTTTCTTTCTTCGCCCTCGAACGGGACGGCAGACAGCTACCTAAAGTGAATGAAGGCTCTCGGTAAGAGGAAAAGCAACAGGGAGGGTACTCTCTTACCGGTACTTAGCGGCGGGATGAGCCGAGCTGCCGTTAATAAATGTGTTTCTAACAGTGGAAGAGCGAGAGAGAGAGAGAGAGGGAGGAGGAGGGGGGGGAGAAGAAAGAAACAACAGTGCGGAACATGGCACTCTCTCGTTAGGTTCTGCCGGCGACGACCCCGAGGAATACGTCTTAACGAGGAGAAAACTTTTAAATGCGCGAAGGCGTCATTCGTCGACGTCGAAACCCGTCTCGTTTCGTTGCCTCTTTGTCGTGTCAGTCTCAGCGAACGCGGGATCAATCGACGATTATTAATCGAGTCTCGTGAGCAGCGTTTCGGAAAGCAAACGCGGATGAGATATGAGTATATACGTATCAATTTTTTCTACTATTAAAGATTTTCAAATTAAATAACTATAATTTTTATCATACATTTTAAACAATATATTACATGTGTACATATAAACAATTATTTTTGAAATATGCATTGCCAGATATTTGTAGTCAGAAAGAAACACATCAGACACAAAGATAAGATCGTCGGATACAATCGCATCAATAGCGACGAATAATTCAGTTTTCTCCATATTGGGTAGTGAATTGTTCGCACGTCGCATAATAAACGCGTCGCTTTTTCCTATACTTAGCTCTCCGTGTATCGATCGCGCAACATCATTTACTACGTTTTATCGCGTGCGGACAATTTCGGTCCTACGACGGGACATTGATAAAGGTCAGTTGATTTTCGGGGCCGCGGCCCGGGGAACAAACGCTCCGCCACCGCCACGGCAGAGCGGCCACGGTTAATGAATCGACGTAATCAGGGGGCAGCGGGGTCAGGCGACGAATGACAATCGAGTTTTGTATTAATGCCCGACCGCGCCGCACCCAGCGGCGGACAGCCATCAGGCTGATCGCTCGTTTAATCAAGCGAGCCGCTAACGCGATTAACTTATTGCGTACGCTCTCGCTCGTTGCGTACACACGTGAGACACACGTGAATCAGCGATATGCGCGAACCGTAATTGCCATTACGGTTACTTGCTCCCGCTTTCTCCTCGCCCTCGCCGCACTTCCGGCACCCTTCCCGCCTCGTGAAAGAATTCGCCGATATCACGGGGGCACGTCCATTCCTCCTGCGATTACGCACGCCCGTACGTGTCGTGGCCGTCCCTTTTGAAATGTTATCTTTCGCATTCGTCGACTGACTCGATACGATCGACCGGTTTTGTCCTATCATTCCCATTAATCCTTCTCGACTCGGTTGTTTAAATCGAAGTATCAAAAGTTAGTACCAAGTGGAGTCCACGTAAGGCGGAAGGGGAAGGGACAAAGTTTTCGTGGATTATTTTCCACGGTACTAAAAGAATACTAAAATTCTCTTTCGTGTGTTTATAAGGATTAGTTTCGTCCGGATTGTTTTTGTGCGTTCGTCGAATGCAATTCTTATGCGGAGGAAGTCGCGCTCTCGTGCCACCTCGTGCAATACTTCGGCGAAGTAAAATTCCTTTCGACATTTCGTTGCGGTCGACCACCGGCGCCTCCGCGGTTGATATACCCGTATTTTCTGAAGTGAGGATATGCATACTTTATATGCATGTACTTGGGCGTATGCCCTCCAGCCGGACGTCCAAGAACCGAGGCGCCAATGTCCGCATGCATGACCGCGACATGCACATAAACGCGAATGCAACCGAGCGAGTATTCCGGGCGTAGGTTGTGACGACCATTTGTAAAAATATCGATTTTTATTGTGTACGCTAATATCAACAATCGCGTTAAACAGTTTAATATTCAGTGAGTTTGGAAAATTCCCAATTATGTGACATTAAACATACTTTATTACAATTCGCTTAAATAGACAAAATAACTCAAGTGGTCTTCGAAATTTGTGGAAAAAGCGAAATTTTTCCTTCAACCGTTGAAAAATTAATTTCGTTTTTCCAAAAATTTCGAAAACCATTCGGGTTGAATTGATAAAACTTGAAAAATACACAAAATTTTATCAAAATAATCCGAATCATTTTCGAAATTTTTGAAAAAAAAAAAAGAAAAAAAAATTTTTCCTTCAACTGTTGACGTTCTGTATCTTTGAAACTAAACTTAATATTAAACTGTTTCGAGCATATAATTAAATAATTTTCTTATTTGTGTGAGAAATCACTCCTTAGAATTTTTTACATTATCCACTGTATATAAAAACGAAAATGACGATGGTCGGATGGATTAAATAAGGGATTAAAACTCTGTCAAAGATAAATTTATTTCTTATATTTTTACGCGAATGGAGTGCAGAGCCACTTAATCATCCCGAACGACTGGGTGGATCTTACTGCAGTCTTCTATGCCCTACCACGTGACGCGAGGTCCGTTGCTTTTCCGGCTCATTTCCGCAAGTAAATGCGCTCGCTCATTTTATACTTCGGCCACGAGGCGCCAATGTCCGCACGCATGACCGCGGTACGCACATAAACGCGAACGTTTGTGTCCAGCGAATAGCCCCGCGAACTCCGTACAATGTAAGGATCGGTAGGTGGACGCGGGAGGATACCGCCTGGACCCTCGGTGCAGAATGGGAAAAGCGCGGAGAACGAGACAAGAGATAACGGCGGTTGGGGGAGGAACGGGAAAGGAAGGGGGTGGGGGAGGGGGAGCGGAAGGTGACGGCTACACAGGGGACGATATAGAATTTTAATATAGTGGTTTACGAGCGCGATTGTCCGCCATTTTACGGGCGGTATAGGGCGGCCATTTAAATTCTTAGATCTGCATACTTTGCGGAATTGCGTGGCCTGGCTGGCACGACGATGGGTAGCGTTGCCCGGCACGGATAGCACAAAGCCACCCAACGTATGAGAAAACCCACCGGAGTGCGTACACGTATAAGGGGTGTCGCGGAAATCTTTTCGCGACATTTAATTGAATATTCGCAACGCACATCTCAATTACTAATATTATACATCTTGATAATTAACGCTACAATAAAAATTTTCCGTCGATAGAATTCTTATTCCAGCATCCGAACGACGGCTCACGTCAGTTAATGTAAGCTGAGAGAGGAAGTTCGAGTTTAAAATTTCGATCTTCGATCAAAACTTACAGATCTAAAGTTATAGATATTCTGAAAATAGAAAAAACTCTCTCGCACTCTTTTCAATTCAGATTCCTCACACCGATTTTCGCGGCACCCTGTACATAACTGTCGTCGCGCCGTGCGAGCGTTCAAACACCCCGGTCGTCTCTCTATATTACGACTTAATAAAATAATAACGTAAAGCCTTGAGAGGCACAGCGGCACGTTTTGCTCGTGCATACGTGCGAATAGAATTGATGGCGGCAATTGCGAGCGTGGAATCGTCGACGGGACGGAAGGGAGGAATTCATATCGCCCGACTGCGATGACCGCCATTTGATTATCATAGAATTCGAGTTTCTTCGATCCGCTGGCGGATTATTAATTCTTTCGCTCGTTATTAGGCTAATGAGAGTGATAGACGCGAACATTTTATTATTATGGATCTTTCTACGTTAAGAATTAAGCTATTGGACTTGCCGTTCGCGAGTTGCAGGAACTCACTTATATGTAAGTAACGAAACTTACCGTTTATTTAAATTAAAACGTATTTCACTGCCTGCAAAAATCGCTCTGCGATCATCCACCGCGAGAGAGTCAACCCTTCGTCCCGGGGGTTAACTTTCGGTCTCCTTCCGCTCCCGCGATTCGAAATTAATGGTTCGGAGATCGAGGGGCCTCATTTGGCGCACCTTAATCAGGCGAGGAGCCCTTTAGGTAATCCGTAATCGTCCGAATACGCATCTCCGCGTGGCGACGACGACGACGACGACGACGACGACGGAAGAGAAGATAGAAAGCGTGAAAGAGAGGAGGAAGAGGTGGGGGAGAGGATGAGAAAGAGGAGAGCTCTCGCTCTCGCGATATAAGCCGTATCAGTTATAATTTATAATGTTATGGCGATTTTATGTATATCTTGCCTCGGCCTCGGCTTCCCCCGCGCCGAGAAGTATTATTTAAATTAAACGGGGCTAAACTAAGCGAACCGGGGGGCCCATCGAAGTGGCGGAGAGGCGCCGCGCGGCGGTATGCAAATTATTATCGCGGGGCGATAATTTAAATGCATATTTCGCCTCCTATATCATTTTATTATTGCCAGCCAAGTTAAGTCGGTCCGTGGGCTAACGTTTACGGCGTATACTCGCTTGCCGCCGACCGGTGAGGAGGGGAGGGGGGGACTGCCTGGTGGTGGTGTACCACCATCACCACCACCATCGCCCGCCCACGTGGATTCTGTATTAGAAACGCTATCGAAGCGTTTTCCCCGTATAATCCGCATTGTTCGCCGCCTCCAGCGGCATAATATCCTGTCGGGTAACGGCCAGCGGGCAGGATTAATACCCGAGGACTAATTGTGTACCGTGCAGGAAGCGCTGGCTCATCCAGCCCCCAGCCCCCAATTCCCGTCTTCGAGACGTCCTTAGCGCTGCTGTGTCACTTTGCGCCCAATGAGTCACCTCGGCTAATGACATTCGACGGGTAAACTCCCGCAAGTAACATACGACTCGACACCTTTTTAACGCGCGGGAATAATACTCACCGATCTGAAATAATATACCCACGATCAAGAGAAGGTAAGATCATTTGTTAAATAGTAGAGATAAATTAATTTGTTGTAACCTGCTTGTCTCATAAATTATTGTCAAACGAATTTATATAAAAATTCTGGAATGGAAACAAATAGAAACTTTAAAGATAATTTCGATCAATTAATGTTTTGTCAATATTTTTGGACAAATTTTGGTCAATATTTTAGACTCTTTTTAAAAAGCTTCTTAAAGACATATGTCTGCGGAATTTGCTAGCTAGAATCTTGAAAATTAATTTTCTAGAATGTTTTATATATATATATATATATTATATATATATATGGAATTAAAATTTAACAATATCAGAACTAGTTTAGATCAGCGCGGATAAGTTGCTACGTTTTGCGCAGGCGATGCATTTTGAGCACGTGAGCGTCCAAAAGAAGACGCCCGTGCTCATCCGCGCGTTACGAATTCTCAGGACGAATTTGCGCGGAGGATCACGGTTGGTCCTGCTTTTCCTCCTTCTCCGCCTAACGGCGCCCTTTAATCCAGATTTACATTTCATGGGACAATAGCAAGTAGATCCCGCAAAAGATTGCGCGGACGTTACATCCGAAGTTTTAAGGATCTCCGAGCGGAAACATCGCCCGTCTCTACCATCGCCGGCACCATCAAGGGTCGCGGGGACATCGGCCACGTCCGCGTACGCCGCGTACTCCCCCTCCCCCGAACGACGAAGAAGGGTTAAAACCTGCGGGCAGTATTTTAATTCCCGACCGTTATCGCGCCAGTGGCTCGGGTCAGTAGCGAAAGATACATGTAAGTTGACCCCGCCCTCGAGACCTCTCTGGACGCTTATGAATATTAATTCCGTCCCACCCTCTCCCCCTCCCGCCCCCCGAAACCACGTCTCTGCCTCTTCCCTCAGGAACCACCACCTACGCATCCGAAAGCGGACCCGACAGGAACAAATTAGATCTTTCCTTCCATACATTTCCCTTTTATTCGCGCGACTCCTCCCGAGCCATCGCCGGACTCGACCCGCAATTCCCGACTGCTCTCTCTTTCTCTCTCTCTCTCTTTCTAGCTTTGTCGAAAACACCGTGTTTTTACGCGCCAGCCCGCGCATTGTTGTGATACGTAATATCCTCGCCGTGACTGTTTCTATCAGTACACGGGAGAGAAATATATCTCTCGCGAGAAGGCGCTGGCTCGGTGCGAGGCCAAGACATTTCGCGAGAGAGAAAGAGAGAGAATTCCGAATTCCGACTGTTGTCGCTGTATTTTTAATCACAGTATATCTCATCGTGCTTCGAATCTGCCTAAAAGTATTTTAGAAACGGATTCTTTAAAACGGAGTTAAAAATACAACGGAATTCATCGCCGTATATCTCTCTCAAGAATATCTCTCGGTTTCCGTGTCGCGACTCCACGTAATTCCGAAGGGTGCCGGTTTCAGCCTCGTGTTTCCGCGTAATACACCCTCTCCTGCAGGTGCGCCGCGCGAATATACGTACGTACAGGCGGATACAGCTCGGCCGAATCTAGCAATCTCCTACTCGGGAATATAACCAGGAGTTAAAACCACAGCACGAGTGCCATATCTTAGGCCCCCCTCGCGTAGCATCTTACGAGGTGGTTCTCCGGTACTATGGCTGGATCTTATTCTCAGGCTTTCATTCTCGTGCACGAATGCAAAGATCTCTCGATTCGTGCCGAGTCGAGGAGTCAGAAAAGTTCGACAGGGTCAGAAAACATCGAAGCCTGAAAAGTATATTTGACGCAGATTCAAATACCTTCGTGTAGAATTCGAATTTCTTGCATCATTTTATGGTAATACATTAACTTTTATCGCAATATTTATTGTCTATCGAATATTGTATCAATATTGCACTTTATAATTGCACTACGACTGCACCTTTTCAATGTCCGACTATACATCGATTTATTCTACTTATTGAGAAGACACTATCGTTTGAAATTTATTCAGGTTTTATTTTCTATTTTAACGATTCGGGGCGATGACCCCACGCATTCTTGCCTAATGGCAACCTGCGAGATTATCGTCCAACGCAAGTATTCGAACAAATAACGAGGTAAACGAACGAGTGAACATAAATATCCGCAAGTTCCACGGGGCGTGTTTCTCCCAACTAGTCCACGACGTGACTTAGCCTCACCGCGAGAGGACGACGAGAAGACCGTATAACTCCGCAAGAACTTCTCGTCGTTTCGCGAATTTCCGTCTGCGTGCTCTTACGCGTATATGTATATGCGGGGGCCCCCGTGCCACGCCGCTATTTCGGTTCGCCTTAATGGATTTCGCAGTAATTGTAAAATATCTCGTGAGTTCCGCGCGCGTGCATTTACGAGCGGACACGTGCGCGCGGCCCTGTACACGGGCATCCCGGTTTAATTTCCAGTCCGCGTGTAACAGGTAACTTTCCGAAGTACTTTCCGAGCGTATCCGACCGAGATTTATTTTAAAAGCGTGACATATGTAAATCAAAACTTTGCTTGGTTGCCACGGTCTTATATGGCCACTACCTGATCCAGGATCGCACTGCAGTGCTCAAGTATTTGAGATAAAATTTGTATAAGAGATTAATATGATATTACGTTAACATATTGAAGAAAAAAAATTGCAACGGATGAGAGAAAAACGTCTTTGTTAAATTTCAAATCGGTTAAAAAAAAATTCTTTTCCTGCAACTGTATATAATGAAGTAAAGCACTGTGATACTTTCTGTATACGACCTCAAGTAGTATAACGAGATTTTACGATCCGGCAGAACATATTGATGCTCGTTTGTTGTTTTCGCGGATGTCGGAATGACTAAACTGAGTTGTGTCGCACCCTCTGCATCCCCTTCGGTCCTAAAGGCGGGCACGACAATGGAAGATGAAGGAGGGGCCGCCGCCGTCGTGGGGGTTAAAGAGACCGACGTCAAACGTTAAACCATAATGCCCGCGCCGGCAAGAATGTCCCCGCGGTAGTCGCCACGTAAAGTGGCCATTTGTCACGTTATTACGCGCGTTTGATACGACGTGTGGAAGCCCGAGCGCGGGCACGTGCTTTCTCTCGGCCCTCGGCCGCGAGGGAATGCGGCCTTACCGCGGTTTAAACGCCCGCTCCTAATGCGAGTCGATTTAAAATATAAATTCTCGGCGATACGTATACGCGGCTGTAAGGGTTTCCCCCTGGGCTTCCCAGTCTGTCTCTGTGAAATTCCGGGCCGTGCGCGACTAAGCACGTCGCTTCCGCGAAGAGCGCCTTGTCTGGATATCGCGGTGTGCGAGGGGGGGTACATCAAATTCCTCGTACTTCTCTTCTTTTAAACTAACGGTACACTGTCATTTTCTCCTTAACTAATGTCAAGTAATTTTTCTTAAAAAAAATTTAGAGAACAAATAATTTCTAAGACAACGATTGAGATCGTCAAATTCCTTAAAAAACAAACAAAAGGAAATCTCTCGGCAACTTTAATAAAGTTTTCAAGCGTAGCTATAAAAATGTTTAATATTGAAGATTATAAAACTGCGAGGACAGGCGTCGAACAAAAATTCCTAAATAACTCTCGTGCTTCTCGCAACGGTATAGGTATTGCCTCAGTATTTCGCCTTGGCGTGAAAATCGCTCACTTCAAGCAATCATAGGAGATAGGGAATATTCCCATTCGTCAAGTTGTCGTGAAATGGAGTAGAGAGCTCCGGGAAACAAATGACCGAGCAGTCGAGGAAAGCGTCGTTGAAATACAACGTCGGATTGCGAAGGCGCATTATCATATTCACAATTTGCTTATATGCGTCTTCTTCACGCGTAAGTATTCACGCTCCTCTACCCACATTCGACAGGCAATATTGACGATTTTATATCCTACGAAATTTATATTCGAAAAAATATATAACACATTAAATAACTGTAATAAGAATAAAACAAATACAAATCCGAAAAAGAAGTAATTTTACATCAAGAAAAATATATAAAAGCATCGAGGATTCTCTTATATAAATGTCAGTTTGCATTTCCCTGCAATATATTCTTCCCAATCGATTCTGTCATAAAAAAGAACGTAGACAGTCGCCAATGCCACAAGAACGACGTATCGGAACGACGGCTGTCGATTATGAAAATCGCGACGATTGCTCATCGGCGACGCGGGCTCTTCCCGGTCTTGGGATGCGGGATTAGCAACGGAAGCGAGTCGGCGGCGGGTGCAAGATCGTCATATACGTAATAAATAGGAGTCATCCGTAACCGACCGCGGCCGACCGAACTGTTCGGCGCGGCGACGGCGGCGACGACGCCCCGCGTTCCGTCGGATGCGCCGACTGACGCTTTTTGCCATAGGTAATAAATTACCCATCGCGATATTTCTTATTGTTAGCGGGGTGCTACCGAGTGCGTCTGAGGGCTCGATCGGTATCGTGGTCTCCACGGTATTTATATATAGCCGGTGTCGCGGTCGTTAATCAAAGATATATACCTTCGACCGCATCAGGGGCAAGTAGCTCCCCGTTGACGGGCCTTTCCCTCCTTCTCCATTTGATCTCGCTTTTATTAGTTTCGTACAATACGACGATCGCGTATTGCGTATAACGAAAAATGCTTTACATTTCCACCAACTAAAATTTGTACATGTAATAAAAATCTCGAACTAGATATTTTGATTATATAAATGACAAGCTGATAATAGCAATCTCATCTTGAATTTGTGCGTCGTAATGCCAGTTAAAATGAGATGAGCAAAACGCGAAAATTTACCATTAAAGGAAGATTAATATGCGATAATAAGATTAAAGTTATTCGTGGGAAAGATAGAGGCGATAGATCGAAAGCCGGGAGCCACTAAATTCGAACGTCGTTTGTAAAATTTCGCCGAATGGTAGATTGGAGGAGCATTAAGGAGGCCATTATCCGGCGGCGGAAATCGTGTCGTTATAGGCTGCGGAAAGACGGTCGCATTTTCCGAGCCATAAAGATCGGATATTGCGAGAATTATTCAGGATAATTTAAATTGCGCGTCGTTCCTCCTTCCCTCTTCCGACGCCGGCCGTCGATTTTCCGCGAAACGCGTTCTCACCCAAAGTAGACGCGCGGTATAGTGCGTTGCCAAGAAAACAAGGGCATAAATTATGTACAGATAGGTACTATAATTTAAATTGCGTTCCACGCTTCGACATCCACGATTTCGGAGGCTGCCGTAAAATTCAAATCAGTTGCCATTACTTCCTCGCGCCAGACACTCTTGTATAATCGGAAGATTGCCACTTGAAATGTATTTCTCCAATATCAGCTATTTCGCAATCAGAAAATCAAGAAAAACATTGATATCCATTTACGTAATCTAATTCCTCGCCAGTTAACTCGCGATTTAAATGCAAAAATAATCACTCTAAAAAATCAATTGAGGTTTTAACTAATAAAATAATAATTTTATATATAAACAATAGTAAAATGAATTAGACCGCGTAAGTGAATATTACAAATAAATTTTAAGAGCGCCTTCTACGATCAAAGATGGATCTTGGTATTTTATAATATTTCTATATAAATTCTAAATCCATTATTCAGCCTTTTCAAATTGCGCGCCGAATTAATGTCGGACTTGCAACGCAATCATAAGCTGAAGCTGGAATAGTAAGATTATAATTAAATTGATCTCTAATGTTTAACAATTGATAATTCTTTTGCAGTTTTGCATTGTAATTGTTATCACAAGTAAAACAATTCGCTTTTTTTTAATCGAAAATAATTAAAGTATAAATTCTTTGAATTTTATAAAATGGAAATTTCTGACTTTCTAAACTGTTTTAATTTAATATACATTTGTAGCTAAATATTCAACGTTCTTAAAACTTAAACGTGACTACTCTTCGTGTTTACCCTACGCGTCTATGAGAATCAAGTAGACCATCTTGTCGCATGGATTGGTAAGACAGCAGAGTTACGCTCATCTGAGTGAAACGAAAATGCAGAAGAGCGTAACTCTGTCGATTTTCGTTCCGTCTGCGTGCCATCGCGAGCGTCTGAGCTGAATGCCTGAGTTCGTTCTCGGGCTCGTCACACGTGACATAAATCTATCTATCCACGTATAAGGGTATAATATGAGAATCGGATCCGACATTACGTATGATGTATGGTGCTTGGTGCGGATACACCCTCGGCGATTCCTCGCCCTCCCCCTCTCTTTCTCCGCGTCGTCGCTGGAATTCCGTGCTCCGTATATTGATGCTCCAGTTGTCCTAAAACCACGCTCCCCCAAAAACGTACGAGAGAGCGCGTATAAACACGGACGCATACACGCGCGCTTGAGGAAATACCCTCTTCCCAAATGTCAGCTTAAGCGATCTTTCCCGGGCTTTGTCTACTTCGAGGCTACTCCTGAATTCGCGACGGAGAAATCGGAAGATGTGTTGCCGTTTAATCCTTAGATCAGCCATAGATTGCAACGAGGGTTGCGTTACATGAAAAATTGTTTTGCAATGAAATATTGATACTGTTGTCCCTCTATGCTGAATTATTGGGAAATTATTCGGATAAGAGCAGACTATCATTTATGACCATGGCAACGAATTTGAAAATATACGACACGGAGAGAATTTCCTTTTAAAATACCCTGAAAATCATGTTAATCGTGGGACAACATGGTATTTCGACAAGTTTTATGTGATTTTCTCTGTTTTTTTGTTTACTGCGCATTACAATAAATTTGTAGTAGTATAGTATATTAAAGAAAATGGTGAAAAATCACATAAAATTCGTCGAAATACTATGTTGTCACCCACGATTAACATGATTTTCAGGGCAAATTTTAAAATAAAATTCTCTCCGTGGATGCATAACGTTATAGATAATAGATAAAGTTTAATGTAACGAATAATCTTAACATTTCGTTGTGTCTAGACATTCATCTGATTATCGGGACGTTCCGGAAGACGGTATTTCCTTTCTCCAGACGCGTGTTTGCCGATGTGGTTCGATCCTCCATCGTATTAAATCCCTCACCGACACGGTTTCCCGCCATCACTTTCTCCTTCCGAGGGCAGAGGCAGCCTTGATGCTAATAGTTTAATTGAATTCCGATTATCCAAAGAGAGCCCACCCCACCGCAGTTTCGCAGTTCTGTTGTGCTATGAATCAAAAGCAGGGCGCGCCTGCGAGTGACGTAATTATTGAGACCTCGATTTCGCTAGAAGCGA
Source organism: Wasmannia auropunctata (assembly GCF_000956235.1). NCBI lineage: Eukaryota > Metazoa > Arthropoda > Insecta > Hymenoptera > Formicidae > Wasmannia > Wasmannia auropunctata. Next base: position 1,458,526 of record NW_012026904.1, on the reverse strand, counting down.
ACCCCGCATTTTCCTCTTCCTTCGCCGTCGAATGAAATGACAGACGCATTAAAATATTAATGATCTCCGGTATCGGAAACAGACTTCGAAAAACGGCTCGGTCGGCCCCGACCCCTCTGCCGGCATAAATCACTGCCAAAGCATTGATTCCTTACTTCTATAGTTGCCATCTTAGCAGTTCCGACAAGATGTCATAAGAAGATACCATCGAAATTTCACGTTGCAATATTAAATTTCGTAAGATTAAGACAAAATCTTATCTTCTTGCGAAATATCAGGATGATTTCTATTAATTATTGCACAATAACATCACACTGTCATAATTGAACAAAATATTTGAAAACAGAGTAGCTAATATTTGTAAAAAAAATATCATAGTTATTACTATAATAATAATTAAAAAATAGGAATATAATATTTATTGTCTTTTTTTAGAATGTCATTACGTATAATATAATATGTTAAATTATTTTCTTTTATTGTTTCAATGATATTATCTTACGCAATAATCAATGGCAAAGAAATAAGTTTCCACGCATTCTATGAGTTCGTAAATTTCAGCCGTTAAATTCAATAAAGAAATTAAAGAAAAAACATTGAATACGCAAAACGTATACGATTAATCTTTCTGGCGAGAGCTATCGGGGAGATGTTGCAGCACGGCATATGGGACTGATATCGAGAAAGGATATCACCTGTTGCATCCGGAACGATGGGGTTGGGGTCACGAGGGTTACGGTTCGAAGGCTATTCAGGAGTTCGGGGTAGAAACGACCCTCGATTGGTCGTGTAGTGGCCAGCGAGTGGCTATATCTCCTCAAACGCCGTGTAATCGGAGATACCTCTGCGCTTTCTCTGCTCAGACGCAAATCACCTTAAAGCGATATGTTCTAGAAAATGACCAATGATCCGTTTAGCTTTTAATGCAAAAGCTACAATTAAAAAATATGTATAAACAATCGATTATTTCATGTTAAATAATACGCTCGATTCTATCTATACTATTTCACTACGATACTATTTCACTAATTACTACGATCGCGAAATGGATTTTCTTCTCACTCGATGGTGTTGTTTGTTTCTCGCAATAACGATAATTCTAAAAGCGCACGGTGGCACTTGCGCCTCGTATTACCAGATGATTTCACTCGCGCGAACGTGCCGGGCATAAATTTATACACAGGGGGTTTTGATCGTATTATCTTCGAGTAGCAAACGTATATAGGAAGGTAGCAAACTGAGAGAGGGTAGGGTACAGAAGAGACATCCGAGACCGTCGATCTCGACCTAGGTCGAGAGAGGGTCCACTACGGACGGAGGGCAGTCGGGATTCCTGTGGGATTCCCGGAACAAGGTTGGAATGCTTTATAAAGGAGGCTGCTGACCAGCATTTTACGGTCAAAGTAATAATCTATTACTTGGCTAACTTGTATAATCATATCGATTAAACAATTATTCCGAAGAATTATTAATCACTCTAAATGTCGATTTAACAAATTTTGCAATTCGTATGCTATATCTAATAATCACTTCGTTTTATTTTATTAATCAATACTATTTAAATCAATACTATTTAATAAATACTATTTGTATTGTGACGCTATCAATGCCAGCATTAATGTTCATTACTAAAATAATATGCTAAAGTACATAAATACATTATTCTTCGTTAAGTATTTTTTACAATTAAAATAAAAGTTTATTATTTTAAAAGTCATTAAAAAAAAAAAAAGATTGCAAAGGCACAGTCAGGGAGAAAAATATCTGCCGATAGTTTTATAAATAGACATTCTGATTAATATCGGTAAATAAGAAAGCTATTATCACCTGCTATTAACAAAGTCATGGTTCGCATGAATGTACCTAATTTATCAGTGAATCGTGATATAAGGGGTAACGAAATGGATGAATGAGCGAGCGAACGAACGAGCGGACGAAGGAATGGGAGTAACTGCGGGGATAAAAGAAATTCCAATAAGAGGATGAAGACAAGTCCGGGAAAGAAACGAGCCCATTTTGATAATGGGTTCGTATACGGGGACCAACGCTAGGTACGCGGCTCTGTGGGGATTTGGTGAGCCATCGCCGCCGGATCACCGTGAAAAGCGCAGGACACTTACGTGCGCCAACTGACACACGCGAAGCGCGAATAACGCGCGCACATCCATAGATTCGTTGCAGTCGGAACACTTTCGTCTCTTTCCCCGAATTATGACTCGACGACGTCGTATATATTTGCTTCCGTCATACATTTTTATATAAATTAATTTTGCAATTAGAAAAATCGTAGAATCTTCGCGAGATAAGGATGGAAGAAAAATAGTTTTAAAACAATACGCAATCTAGAGTGTGAATTAGTCAACGGTATACGAAGATCATATATAAATTTTGCATTTTTCTAAATTTTCCTTCGAAACTGTATTTTTCGCAAGATTTTTATCAACACAATTTTCAACCGCAATAATCTTAATGAGCTCTAACGAATGTAGTGTCCAATGAGTTAATGTTTCAAGCAGGAAAACCCTTCTTTCTAAAATCGTCCTCTTTATTTCAGCGTATTTAATCGGTCCTACCGTCATTAGCACTCTTTCCTGACGAGAGTCGGGACTAGACCGGGACGCCGCCGTTGCGGTTTACGTCGAACCAGGTGCCTGCCAGAAAGGTTAATTTTAACGAATTCAACGAAGCAAGAGAGGTCGGAGTTTAACAGGATAAGCTAATTGTGGGGTATTGGCTAAGAAGTCGGGAGAAATGAGGACGTGGTGGCGAGAAGAGCGAGAGCGGCGCCGAAAGAGAGACGGAGAAAGAAGAGATCTCTTCTCCCGGCGCTAGTCGAGGATCGTTAGCAGCCGGCAGGCGACTGGAATTATAATGCAGTTTCTTACCGGAGATCCGGGACGAGGATTCTGTTTTCCACGGGCTAGCCTTCGATCGAGACGAAAGGAGCGGCGCGCTGAGGAAAAGGTATCACCGCTGACTTTCGGTCATTAACCGTCTCAGCGTTGCTCAGTCAATTAAATTCGCTGTTTATTTTATATATACATATAAAAAGATACACGTACAGGCAATAATTGTATGAACAGAAATACAAACAAAATTGCTATACTATTGGCAAACTGCTCGTACGTTCGCATTTCAAAATAAATTAAGTTAAAATTCTGAATAAATGTAGATTGATCTTATGTATATGGGCACTTTGACGGACATCCTGCGGATAAAGAGAGGAAAAAAGGTGAAGGATGCTCTCGGACATCATTAATCATTCGTAGAATCATCACTGAGCTATCCATTTGGGGGACGACGGGCGTATAATAGATATCACGCGGTTGAAGGCCGTATACTCAGATAGCTTTATTTCCGGCATAACGCATGCGAATGTTGAAGCAAACTCTTAAAGACGTCAAGACATTTCGTTTGTTTATTTCTCCTGTCTATTAACAAAAATGCAAAATAACGAAATTATATTAAAAAAGTGATTAACAACATACTTTATAAATGTGCAGTTAGTCAAAGTTTAGTATTGGAATTTTGCGTTAAAGTCAACTAAAGCTAAATTCAATTATCTTTTTTTCTTGCTCATTTTTTAATAGAAACACAGACTGGAAATGGCTGATTTTAATAACGATGCAGCTAATAGAATGCAAACAAATCTAACTTAATTTATATTTGGGCCAAATATCTCGATGTAGCCCGGGTCACCGAAGTTATCTGTCATTCGGAAGACTTCGTTTCGACCGGAAGACGGAGTAGGAGGACGAAGCGAACCTCCTCAATCGTCGCTTTATACCAGAGGATTAGATTAAGTCCGCCAAGAAAAATCTATCTAACCCCCCTAGGACGTCTCTCGCTACGCTCCGAGGGTGCGGACGAGCTGGAAAAAAGAAAGCCAGCAATATGGCCGGTTGTCCTGACTCGGATCTCTCGCAAAAGATATCCAGCTTTCGTGAGAGGGATAGTCGTCGGAAGATCCAATGAAGAAGCGACGAGGAAGAGAGGTTGAGTCTCGTAAGGGGAAGTGAAGAGGGGGGGAGGCGTATGGAGGGTACCACTATCCGTAGGTAACCCAATTTAGATCGAGTGCCGAGCATTTGTTACGGAGGCACGGATCTGCGCCTCGTACTGCCCCGGGGCGCGGTTCGTTTTTATTTCCTATTATTTATCTGGATAAATAAGTCAGTCGCAGCTCCCTCAGTTCGGATTGTCGGTATCCTTTATTATCGAGGATGTCCCATCATGAAGATTTACGGAACAATGATTGGAGAATCTAGTACAACCGAAATAGACGAAGGGGGCTACGTAGTTATCGGCCATACAAGTAAGAAAAGTTACTTATAAGATAGTTATTTATAATAATTAGAATCTCTCTGATATTTATTTATAATAAATACCAGAGCTGTATCGATCTATTATTGTAGAATGTTTTTTTCCTTTCTTAAACGATAGTCATATTGCATTTTACGTAACGTATAATTTCTTAAAATTTTTAGGAAAAATTGACACACATAAAACATAATTTAACGTCCAGTTTTCTGCATCAAAATAAGTAAGTGAAGTCTAACCATGGAATAATTCTGAATATATATTTATATCATTTTTAATAATTATCAATATTTCTACAAGATCGAAAATTTTAAATAATCAATATTTATTCATAGTTGCTGGCACGAGGAAAAGAGTTAATTAATACAGACATTTTTTCTAAAAATAATGCATGTATCACGCGGTGTGTTTGATACGGCACATTTTAGGTCGCTTGGCATACACGAGTGCGGTTGAATATGGAAGTAGTAAGCAGAGCATAATTACAATGAGCCGAAATTACTAAATGCGCCCAAAGCGTTTAACGAGGGAACGGTGTTTCAGCATCGGCGAATCCGCGTCGTGTGTTTTTGTCACGTGAAATTAACGCGCGCGCTCGTGGATCCAAATGGTAATACCCGACAACGACAACGACAACGACAACGACAACGACGACGACGACGTCGTCGGCGACGATGTCGACGGCGGGGTTAAAGGTGGCGGACGCGAGTTACATGCGTATAATAATCATTACGAGCCGCAAATGCTCGGTCCTCCAGATCCGGCGTACATATAGAGCGGTGCACGACGAAACGGTCGCGACAACCATGAGAGAGAGAGAGAGAGAAAGAGCGAGAGAAAGAGAGGGGTAGAGGGTGAAAGGGACGGAGATGAGAGCGCGAGAGGTGGCATATTCGGCAAGGATTAATGTAACCGCGGAATGTTTCGGTGCTGTTTACGATCGGCTCGATACACGGCCACGAGCGTCATGTCACGGATAATTAATTCCGCGGTGACATTTTTTAATTAGTAGCACACGCGCCGGCGGAAACGTTATAAGTAATACCGGAAGTCGGACGACGGGGCGACGAACAGGGTTCGGTTATCGCCCGACGCACTCTCCGCGGATGAGACTCTCATGAATGTCGCCGACGGCGTAATTATGACGGCGTACTTTTTTTTTTTTATTAATATATGATAATTTCCAGAGAAGAGCTGCGTTAAAACTTGGCGGGTCTCTTCGTCGCTTTATCGTTCTGACGCGTACTGTTTGTTTCCGGACTCGTTGCCCGATGTCGACCTCGTTGCCGTCGAGTTTCAGGAAATTATTCCCTTATGTTATTCTGCCGACATTTAGGAAATTATCTCACACTGAATAAAATAAAAAAACCCTGATTCTCTCGTCGTTATTGTGCTGAAGACTGAAATTTGGCACGTGAAATTTGGCACGTTTGCGTGATTTAGTTGCTGATTATATTCATGTATTTAATAATCTTTACTAATTAAATATTAAATCACTTGTCAATAATTAAATTTTTTTAAATAAAAATGTATGTTTAAAGTTCTTTTTTAAGAACATTGTATAAATTTTTTTAAGAAAAATTAGGAAAGAAGTCCAAGTACGTTAATTTCCAATATTTAAAATTCAATTATGAACGCATAAGTATAAGCTGTACAACGACGATTCAAGTGATCGCAGAAAAGGCATACGTGGGGAAGTCGATTCTCAAAAAGTTGCCTGCCGAAGACCGGAAGGTCCTCAGTGGTAAATGTGAAGGGGAGAGGGGGTCAAAGAGGGTAGTTCGCTTCATTGTTTTCGCGGTGTAAAAGGTAGGCTAACAGCGTTGGCTAGTGCGAGGGAGGCCGTATCAAGGATTGAGAGCGACAAGACCGAAAGAGTGAGAGAGAAAGAGAGAGGGCGCGGCGGCGAAGGGTCGAAACGGGGGTAGGGGGCCTCGAGCGATGCCGGGGGTGTTCCGCAAGTGTAAATGCCAAGTGAACAGTTCGAGTGAACAGCCCTTCAGTGCTCGCGGTGGCTCTCGACCTTTATAATCCGGGCATAATTACTGGGCGGGCGGTAACGACGGGCGAGCGCCCGGCCGCTGCCATACACGAGAGATTAATTGTTATTAATTATTTTCCCGCGGTGGGTAATTGCGTCATCGTAGCGCCACCGCCGGCGAGTATGTGGGCCTCGCCCGTTCCACAATGAGACGGCGAACGGCGCTCTCTTCACAGACCCGGCCGGAAGCGGACGCTCGAAAACTGCAGTCCCCTCCGTGCACCCCCACAGATGGGCATCCTAACCGGGGGTGGTGGACTCTTTCAAACGCTTGCACTTCTTGGGCCGACGAATTCGGCTCGAGTGCCACCGAGTTCTTTTTGACGCCTGTTCTCGGACTTCTATTTGGAGATCATACGAGGGCTCTTTGCGCAGCCCGATTTCTCGTCAATGCCAGGCTTGAATCATTCGGAGATTTCGAATACATATGACAATCTTCATATTAGTTTTCTTTTTTTTTTTATCAATTTTTATCAAATAGTCTTATTATCACAAAACAATAAGAAAAAAAAATAATATTTTTACGGAATTCATGAAATTTTGCAAAAAAAATATATTAAAAAAAGAACCATTACATATATATTATTAAATTTTTGTATTGATCAAAAGTAGATTAATTTTTGCGATATAAAATAAGATTATTATATAAAAATAATTTTAAAATACTGATATGACGCACGTAAGTCATAAATACTTTTATAAGAGTATTATATCAAATTAAAAAAAAAACAAATAATTATATATAAAATAAATAATGCTATAATTATCTTGCTAGTTAAAACTTAAAGTTTTCAAACTCAAATGGCCAGATGCGAGCATGAATCTCCATCGAATGGCACTTTATCCGTCAGCTCGAGATATATCGTTAGGATATCGCAAGAGACCGTGTCTCTTTCTTTCTCGCGTGACACTAATCGCTTACGGCGTCGTTTCGCTAACGGCGGTCAGCGCAATAGCACTTTCGTTTGTACGACCACTGCTTCTTAGGGAACGGCAAGACGGGCCGCGACACTCGAGGAGGAGGGTATCGGATCAGAAGAGATCTCGTTGTTTGCGACTAAAGTGGGTGCAATATTCCGAGCGTGTCCTTTTTCAACGGTTAGCCCTGCCGAGTCGAATCCGGTTCTGTGTACATCGACTGGGCTGGACTTGCCCCAGAGGAAACATGTAGGATTTAAGGGTACTCGGGGCATCATAGGGCGTGAGCTACGTTAGATAACCGAAAACGTTAAGATTCGCGCGCTACTTGCTCGACTAATTTATGAATGCAAGTTACGACAGCACTACGATTGCGACGTATTTTACACGTCGTATAAAATATTTAATTATTGCACGTGTTGTATTGTACGTGTTGCTCGACAGCGACAACTAAATTATTTTCTTCTAAGAGTAACTATTATTCTAATTAAAATGTAAATGTTTATTACTTGGTAATAAACTGTTGCCTTTAATCATAATTATATTATTTATTAGATTTGTAGATAAGAATTCTATAGGATTATCTATTAGGAGTAAGAAAATAACGTAAAAAGAAAAAGAAAATTTTATAAATCAGTGCTTGGTTTATCAGTTTCTTTCAGTAATCATGTTTAACAATCATACGATCACAAGCACGAAATATATTTCGATCATATCAATGATTTCGACAGAATCTTGCACACGAAGTATATCTTGTGATACGAAAGCAAAACTAGACGATCTAGACCCGAGGGAGAGACGTGCGCGAGAGCTTTCAGCTAGGTAGACAAACGCGTGCAAGTCGAGAAACCCCTGCAGTAGCAGCGGCAAGGGATGGAATGTGCTCTCCGACGAAACGTAAAAGAGAAAAGGGGCGGGGGGAGGGGGAGAAAGATAACACACGAGACGCGGCGTAAGAAAGAGACAGAATCAGTGTGAGGAGTCTCACACGTGGACGAGGAGAGAGAGTAAGAGAGGGACAGAGACCGAGAGAGGGAGTAGAAACACGGGGTGGAGTTTGGTCGACCGAGGCTGTCCGCAATTAAAATAATTCCCTTTCTGCCTGCAGCCGAGCGGAAAGAACTTACCAGCACCCTCCCGCGGGTACCCCCGGGGTGCTACCCTCCTCCTTCGCCCCATCCCACTCTCCTGCCGCTGTTCGTTCCTGGACCGTCGTCCTCCTGCACCCCGTGCCTCCTGACGCATCCCTTAGCGCCGCGCTGGTAAGCATAGCTATTTTAATTGTGTCGTCCTCCGGCGGGATGACCGGTCCGCGCGGGACGGCGCGGAATGAACGCGCACCCTCTTGCGGAAACCCGGAGATCGGGCAAAAGGCCGAGTATGTGGCCACATTATTATGCCTCGCTCGCGAGAATTGCGATGGGAGAACCGGGGTGATTGCATCAGCGGAATAAGGGACACTAGGTGTAATCTTCCGCGGTCGCTGGAGTGCGGAATCCCGCCTGGGAAGATGACGCTCCAGTTCTTGTTGTTCTGGATTTCAGTATATAGTATAGTAATGTAAAATATACGTATATATTAAATGGCAACAGTAATAATTCTTTTTTTCTTCTCTTCCTGTTGTGCATAAAAAGATCTAACATATTATAAAAAAAGCTATGCAATTATAATATAATTAACAATGTTTGCATATTATATTCTTTGAATTAACATCGATTGATTTCAACCATATTCTAATATCACGACAAACTTCATAAAATATATGTTTATGAGACTTTATTAAAAGTCGGATGTTTCTTGCATCTTTTACCAAGCGTGCACATTTTACGCGCCCGAGGATATACTTACGCGGATCGCCTACGTAGATTTCAGAGCTGAGATGGACCAAAGAGCGAACCAAACAGAGAAACGGAGAGAGATACAGATCCAGACATGTAGAAGATAATCTCGAAGGAAGGAGTCGGTCTCGAGTTTCAAACGGCGTTTCTTTTCGCTCGTAGCAACCACTGAAATTTTATACCGCGCGCAGCGTATTTCCTCGCAATTACGATTCTCCGTTGCGAAAATGGACGCGTCTCGCAAACGTTCAGCGACTTCTCTCTTCCTTTCTCTCTCTCTCTCTCTCTCTTTCTCTGTGGCAATAGAACAAACGTGCGTCGAGTGGTCGCGACGTCGGGTAAAAAAAAAGCAAAAAAGGGAAATACTCGCAAGACGATGGCGGCAGCGAATGCGACGAAGAGCGATGCCATAGACCGCGACGAGCGATGCGCGAAAGGGTTTATCGCGCTCAGGTGGCTGTCGCGAACGCGAGTTGAGATTAATCCGAGCGAGGTTAACCGCGGTTAAGCCCACTCAAAAGCGACCGTGAAACGTGCCGTTGGCTCGCGAATTCACAACGGGCCATTCTGCTTGCGCCCGCTTTTCACGGTCGGTGTCGACTGTCAGTCGACTGTTTCCTTCCACCCCCCCCCAACCTGCACCGAAATCAACGAGGTGTTTCTTTTCCCCTATGTCCTCGCGAGAATGGATGAATGCCAGGTTCACGATGTCGCCTCTTTGCATCAAAGAGCTGATTTTCGACACGCGAAAATCGCGAAAAATGACGCTGACATTGCTTGAAGACTGCAGATAGTGTCTTTCAAACAATAAATTCTAGCGCAATGCTTGCGACTGCGGAAGGAAAGACTTTAAATATCTTGAGATATCATTTGATTTTCATATAGTACATGAATTGTATATAATACCCATTTATGGATTTAACTCCATGAAACTTTGCGATAAGTCTATAATTTCTATGTTAAATTACACTGAATATTGAAGAACTGCTTAATTGTCTTGTGAACCGAAATAGACAGTAAAATTTCTTTTTGAATTAAATTTTCTTTTCAGTAGTATTTTTAGTTTCTTAATAGATAATTATTTAACATAACAGTGACTGCAAATTTATAATAAAAAAAAGCTTTAAACAGAATTTCTGAGTAAAAAATTGCAATATGTTCTTGACATATCTTGTATACCTTGTATTCTTAATATCTCGCGAAACGATATGTAAGAAGCTTTTGATTCGCCTTGCACAATTGCATCAAAGTTTCGAAGACGCATTTGAAACTTCACATCCGTTTGAAGAGGAGAGGCGTAGAGAGCATGTCATCAGCTCGTTACGCGCCAATTAAATGTGTGCAGCTGGCCTGCCAAAGATATTAGAAGCATCCGAGCGAGCTCGGCCGAGCAAAAATAAGTAATTAGAAATACCGCATGGGTAATATACGGTGCAATTAAGACCGAAAGAGGGCCACCTAGCTGCCGGCAACACAGCGTTCTCTTCACCCTCGCCGTGCCGTGTACCCTACCTCTCCTTCGCGAGCTTCCGCGGAAGCTGCTGCTGCTGCTGCTACTGTTGCTGGTGGTGGTGCGCCGTGCAAAGGGGGGTGGAGCCTCACCCGGATGCGGATTCATAATTAAACACGCCCTTAAAACAAAATCATTACGGCTGTGTCGGCCGGGGCGGTTTCCACTCGTCCTCTCGCCCACCCCGCCTCTCATCCTCCTCTTGCATATCCTCTTGCCCTCTAACCACCCCCTTTTCGCCCTACTCGCGGTAGGTAGGTGAGCCCCGTTCAAGTGGGTGGAAAAGGGGCAGAGAACGGAGAAGGACAGATAGACACGAGAGAGATGTGCCGAAGGGACGCCCGGCTAGGATGCCTCGGAATAGCGCGCGCGGTCGGGACGGTGGCGGAAACGGGGAGAACGGGGGAGGGATGATTTTGTCGATGTCCTCTACCGCGTGCGTTCCTCCACCATGCGTCTTCGCGGATACCTGGACACGCGCGTTGAGAGGACGTACGAGGGCTGCAGGAGCGCGGGTGCAGTACAACCGTAAGCTCGCGTGCCATGTAACAAGTAGGGGGAGAATCGGAGAACGACCGACGTAAACCTACATCTCACACACCACCGCCGTTGCCCCCCTCTTCTAGCCCCTGAGTAACTTGCATCGACGCGGGGGTGGGTCGTGCGGCTCCGCGAGCGCCCGCGGGTCGTGCACGCCTCCACCACGAGAAGTCTAATTCGAAGCGCAACCTGACCGGAATCCGCGGCTAGATTCTCGCAATTTTCTTCGGGACGCGTCGATTCGCTCCCTGGGAATTAGGACTTGGCGAATCTAACGAACGGTAGTTCGTTTCTCTTCCGTCTCTTCTCTGTCGACATAGCGAAACCAAGTTTCCAGAATGTCGTTAACTTAGGTGATGTCTAAGATAAATTGTTTGTGATGCAGAATTTACTTATATTAACGTACGATGAAAATTAAAATTATTTATTATTATTTTATAATATTCATATTAGTCTATATTTGATTATAAATGTTATCTTATCAAGTCTTGTCTCAGGTGTATCTTATCTCAAAAGCCTTATAGATAATTAATTATAATTTTAAATTTTGTTGTGTGGAATCTTTAGACAAGGTGAAAACTTAACAGTATAATAAGTATTTTTATAATTGTAATATATACATTTGAATAAATGTTATAAATCTTGTCAATGGGGTGTAATAACGACGTATCAAAAAGTGTACATTAAAAACGGACATTACAAACGACTAAGAACGTAGACCCTATCTAAACCGAGAATTCCGGTCCAAATGAGGAGGGGGGGGGGGACCGCAAATCCACGTAACATAGCTACGCTGGCAGGGAAAATTCCGTAAACAAAATTTTTCATACAAAAACTCTGATCCCCGGGGGCACGTATTCGCGTGATGTATTTACGAAATGCACAAAGGACCTAGGGTTTCTATTTCCTCGGGAGCGCGCGGTGTACGTCGTTGGTGCCGACGCCGCGCGGTCGAGATAGTAGCGGGGCCAGGATTCGTTCCAATCGTAAATTTCATCCCCACTATGGAGGGTAGCGACGTAGCTGCGCTACGTACTCGACTGGCTGTCGAGCAAGTGGATTCACCGAGTCGTACAAAACGCCGGACTAGCGCTTCGAAACGAGAGAGAGAGTGTGCCCGGTCTCTCCCTCCAGGTGAGATGAGGTAGGGACAGCGCGAGGGTGAATGAGGCGATGCCGTCGCCGAAGCCGGGGGTAGTGGAGGCGCAACTACTTTGGTCTCGTAGGGGTGGAAGCGGCCGTCGCCGTCGCCGCCGCCGCCGCCGCCACCACCGGTTCCGCACACCTCACCCCGCGATGGTTAGGACGGGGGGTTGGGCGTGCGAACCCGACGAGGCATCCCGGGATTCGAACTGGTACCACCCACAAGGTCCATCGCGCCGGTCCGGCCGCCCCCCGCGCTATTTTCTCACTCGCGACGCTACGTAACGAACGGAAGTCCTTCCCCCTCTTTTCTGACCCGCCGTCATCGTTTCCCTTACCGGTACCATCGGCCAGTCATCGAGTGGCCCTCCCGGATTCGTTAAGAAGACCCGACTGCATGCGCAATGCGCCCTGCATCTTCGCGAAGATGCGAGGATGGGATCTTTCGAGGATGCAGATATTTTACTCCGCGACGTTTCGCAAATTGCATAATGATTCTTAATGATGTAGAGCAATTGTGACAGGTTTGCTGTATAAGAAAATGTAATCACTAATAACTTTAATATTAATAAAGTGCTGAATATTTTTTCAAAATTTTTGATTGTTTATTGGAAACTGGAATGCAACTGGGGAACTTTTTTTTTCTATTAACTGTAATTCAACTTTACTAGAAAAATGTTTCGCAAATAAAAAATCTGTTCGATTGATCAGTTTTACTCTAATTTTAGCCACTGCAAAATCTACCATGTCATCGCGCAAGATTTGACAGCAATAGAGATTGCATTCTTCTGAAGTTTATACGTTTATAGCATCACGTCGTCCGTTTGTCACTTCGCTTATTGTCAGAGGCAGAAGAGGATTAAGAAGAAGGAGAAGAAGCAGGAGCGGTCGCACATAGTAGATGCAGTTGGAAGAAGGCGGAAAGCAACGAAATGAAACGTTCGCAAACGAGTCACGATCCCCTAATTAGGGGACTAAATACCGCTGACGTTTTTTGCCGTTGCAATATTATCATATTTAGTATGCGCACTTAGGAAGCCGGCTTAAATAAGCCCCGGGACCGGGGCGAGCTCGGAAACTCCGCGCCGGGGCGAGAGCACGAAGTGCAATAAGTTCCGCTGGTCGAGCTGCACGTCGTATATCTGCAGGAGCTTTAAACTGGTCCACGTGCTGGCGTTTCTCAAGAGAGAGCGTAGATTCACGCGAGAGAGTATCAGCGCAAAGCCGTAGGAGGAGTGCCCTTATCGAGATCAAAGTGACTTCGGCCTGCACTTTCGATCGGACGACTCGCAGCCGATGCTGCTTCGGCCTTCGATTTCTGGCTTCGACCAGCGTTGAAATCTCCTCTCTATCACAGCCGCGAATTGCAGTCGCATTTCCGGCTGACTCGATGTCCCCTGATCAGGCATCAACGTGATAGAAAACGCGTCGATAGTATGAACGATTATAGAATATAATAAGCAGCGTTCGATATAATAAAAATCATATTTATATCCGTTCAATTAGAATGCAATTATAAAGTGACCCTGTGAAATTTGCAGGATGAAATTCTCTCTATGGAGAATCGATTTATGAGAAGTGGCAGGAACGAAGGACGAAGGTAAGGAGAGGGATTATCAAGTCACGTCAAGCCGGCATTCTTGGCGGCGGTGTCACGGGGTGGCGTTGGCGAAGACGTTTAAGAAAAGTTTTGGTAACGTCGAGAGAGAGAAGGTCGAACGATGAACGGGACGTGAGGGGAGGGGAGGGGAGGGGGCGGGGGGGGAGAGAAGCACCAGCAGGCTACGAGAGGTTCTAATTTACCGGGACGCAGGGACTTTGCGTCTGAGGCTGGAGCTAACTGCTAATTTAAGGGTTAATTCCTTGGGAGACAAGTTGGCAGAGTTACGGCGAAAATATTCATGGCATTATGCATATGCTTAGGCGGACGAGAGGACGTCGCTAATAAAAATTAAAAAGTCTAATTGCGAAAGAGTTGTCTTAGCGGCATTAAGACTCGTATCAATTTCTTCGCTCTCCCGCGCGGAGTCGCGGAGCAAGCATCGAGTTTTCACCGTTACTGTCGGAAGTTATAGTTTCATTTGCCGTTAATGCAATTCATTTGATATAACGGTATACCCGCCAGATTGCTCTTGATTTCGTTTCATTTTGTTTGAAGTCATTAAAATTGCAAGAAGGTGAAACAGTGAAACGTTTTAAATCTTCATAAATGCCACATTACGGAACAATATGAGTAATAAACTTTTATATAAACGAAAACGTATCGCTTAGTACTTTAATTATCATTTAAAAACAAATTATAGAAAAGTTTCGGATGCACCAAATTTAATAAATCATCGCTTTGAAGCAACTTTATAGGGATACGATTCGAAGCGGGATTGAGGAAAAACTTCCTGCGCGTCCCCGTTTAAATTTCAATCGGAACTAATAAAATATTCCTTCCTTAAATATCTCTTCCCGTTCGAAGGAAAGACGCACCCTCGATGCCCAAATCGTCTTTCGTCTGCATCGTCGCTTTCGTAATTTGATTTTCGCCTCGGGCGACAAAGGGCCATTGCAATTTCGTACTTCGACTTCTCTACCCCGCGATATTTCCGCCTCACGTTCGACGACATATTGAATTGGCAATTGTATACGCAGAATAGGAGAAGAACGCAACAGGAATGACGGAAAGAAGTCTGTTGCGTGGGTGGAAATGGCACTCGGGGGTGACCTTACAATGAAATACACTCACCCCTTCTGTTACTACCTCGATTTGCTTCTTCTGCTTTCCGAGATCGGAATCGAATGAGGAGAAGATTTCGATATCATTTCAATATTTTTATATAAAAGTCGAGACAGATTGTAATATATTCACATTCCGAAGGTGAAAAACTTACATATGTGAACCTTTTCTAGCTCAATAAATTTTGTTTAGCGTATATTACGTAAAGCAACGTATATTACAATGAAGAATAATTGTGTGCAATACCTCGAAGTTCAAAATATGCAATAAATATTGCAATGCAATGCTGATAAATAAATAATGTTTGCTACAAAATTTTTAACGTCGTATTACATACACGATGTAATAATTTTGTTTACTACGAATGAAAATGAAAATTACTGCAACATTCTCTAGCTAAAGGTTTATAAAAATATCTCGTCTAAGTAGCAAGGATTTTCATGCATTATACGTATAACGGAAGTGTCATATGTAAAGGTGTGCACATGTGCAGGCGCGTAACAAAAATAATTAATTTAATAAATAATTTCTCGCTCCTGCGATTATTTCTTGCGCCATTAAATGCTTGATGAATCTTTCATACACACGATGTTAATTTAAAAGCTGCGTGATGTCGTTTGCACTTCGTAACTTTCGTCGCTACGTCGGTGTGGCTGCGCTTGTGGTGAGTAAAAAAGTCGCACGAGGGTTGAAAAGCCCGACAGGAGCCTGACAGTCGGATTTGTACATTTTAAGTAGTAAGCCGGCTCTGTTCCGCTTTCCTTCGGTCCCTTATTTCGCGCGATAAATAAGGCCGTAACTCCGCAGCGAGGGCGATAATTAAATCGAGACATTTCGAGCGTTTACCAGAGCGTTTTTCGTTTCCGAGCGGAATTGAACCGTATCGACTGAAAATTAATATCTTAAATAACAACTTCGCTAAGTGTAAATCCGCATATTCATCGAGCCATCCAACGAGAATAAGAAAGATTTATAAAGCATTAAATGCGATTACTTTGCGATAAATCTACATTTTGATATAATAATGAAAGTTATCTTGCAATAACTTAACAATGCTTAAAAAAATAATGTAAGTTAACGAGACAAATGCGGTCGAAAGAAAAGATACATTCTAATTTTAATATCTCAATAGTATTAATTTCTCGTCATTAATATGCAAACATATTTATTTACTCAAATAAATATTTTTCACTTGTTTCTCATTTATGTTTCTCGCGCGAGTAAAATTAGTACATTAGCTAAACTGGCGATCAAAGCTGTGCCCAATATGACAGTGTTGTGGACTATCATTCCCTCGTGGCATTAAGTGAAGGACGATATCGCTGTCGTTAAAGCAGCCAAGTTACAATATGCCATCCCCTTTCCCGGTTGTCGAAGAGCCACGTTCGCCGAGGCGAGAGAGGCGGAGAGGGGGGGGGGGAGAACGCTTGTAAAAATAAGGAAAATTTATTTGCGTAATTTGAGCGGAAGTTGAGAGAGCTCGCATTCTGCGATCACGTCTCCTCTTCTCGCGCCTTCGCCTTCGCCATCGCCATCGCCCTCGCCGTCATCACCGACCTAGTCGACACCGGTGGTACAGTGCCGCGGAGAATGGCAATATAGTTTCCCTAATGGCGCTTAAAAATCTTGAGAGGATGATATTAAGAATGTGACTACCGACGCTTCCCGGATCCACGGAAGAAGCGCGAGACAAAGACAACGAACAAAACGAATGCTTCGGCTATTATTTTTTGTGAATTCTTTATAAATTATCAGAAAAGAGGTGGGGTAAAATATCTATTAATTAAATTTGCATATTTATGATTATGAATTAAGAAATAATCGAATAAAATATTTCTTATTTAAATTCTTATAAAATTGAGGTATTTTATTCGGTAACTTATTATCTTAAATTTTATAAGTACCTACTGATAATTTTGTTGTAAAATATAATGTTAATATGCACATTAAAAAAAATAAGGATCTTGTGCTTCAAACAAGTTCAAGATAAACTTTTAAATTATTATTTTTTCAATGTAATCTACGTACATTTTAGATGAGTTTCTCGGAATTCTAAGAATTAAAAAATTTTCTGAATATTTCACGGTTATCATTGCGTAGAGTAATATTACATATTATGTATTTGCTACTATTTATATATTAATAAAAAGACCGCTAATTGTAGGAGGGGAAGAGTGAATTCGATTTTTAATTGCTTGCAAAGAGGAGCGAGTAAAATGCGCAGTGAAACAGTCGTCGGTACAGTCAGCACCCCTTTCTAGCGAGTGGCAATATAGTTTCCTTAATGGCACTTAAAAAAATCTTAAAAAGACGATATTAAGAATGTGACTACGACGGAAGAGAGCCCGAGGGTGGGAGACACGAGAGGACATCCAGGGTGGAGGATAGGACCGGAGGTGGTTACGGAGAGTGGGAGTTAGCAGTCGTGGTTAATCGCCGTAAGACAACCGGAGAAATGAGCGAACAGTAACGCGGGGGGTGGCCCTGTTTCCCTCCCCGAGGAGTTCACGTAGAAGGCGGGATTGGGGTGGAATTTAAAGAAGTGTCGAGTGGCACACGGCGCGGAGTAAGGTGGAAAAAAAACGCGAAGAAATTAAAGATGAACCTTCAGTGAAATGGGGCGTGAGTTTATAAGGACTCCCCGCTTTTCGAGACACTTGCGCTACCACGCGTTTTACATTAGGGATGAGTGTCATTTCGTCGGCTCGATCGAGCCGCATCCTGGAAATAAAACTTCTTTATAGGGCTGAGAGAACGTGCGAGGCTGACATCAACGTTCAAAATCATATGTTATGTCGAAAGAAATATGTTAAATACAATTGATAATTATTGCAGATTTGTGAATATATTATCCGTGTGTGCATGTGCTATAAACTGTTTGCCAGCTATTTTTGTTGAAAAAAATTTTAATTTGGATTGGATTCTGTATTACAAGTTATATATAATTTCATCAATCTAATATTTCGATAAATAAGCCAAAGTATCTCCTAAATAGTAATTTTATTATTAACCACCAACCTTTGTACCGTGTTGGCGTTTATTCATTTTAATTGTTTGAAACACTTCACAGTCGATACTTAATTATTTAGATAATTAATAATTTTATTATTATTATTATTATACATTGTTAACACAGTCTGTAATAAATTTAATATATCGACATAATTCTTATGCTAAGGATAAGAAAAGTACAAAGTGGACATTTAACTTCCCAAGAATTAATATTTTTTAATTTTATTATGTTATCGCGCGCGCGCACTAACTGGCACGGTGTGAGGAGCGCTGCAATGAATCTTCGTAAAGTAAGATAGCACCGGTATCTCCTGAATACAAAATATCAATCAGCTGCAGGGGTGACTTGCGCGAGAAAAATACTCGGTAATTACAGTAGACTCCCTGCACCACGGGGCCGACCCCAATCAGCGAGTAAATACAGTCGTATAGTCGCACGGCAGCTTCACGAGGAGATTTCGATTTTCTTTAAAAGGTCTGCACCACTTAAAAAGAAAGACACCCCATTTCTCACGGCGTCCACGAAATCTCGCACATTTTTCACACAACGTAATTTCTTAAATGTGTATCGTCGAACGACACACTTAGAACCGTGGTCGTCCGCTCCTTTGTTTGTAAATCACGTATTACCACGCGTGGAAAACCGACACGCGTGCGTCGGCAACACACGGTTAATTCCGGCCTTATACGTTCTCATCCCGACGAAACGGTAAGATATTCCGGTCATAACGTTCGGCGTCCATTTTTCTTTCGCCCGCGTCCCCTTCGAGGTCAGAAAATCCACGTCCGACCCGACCCGTGCAAGGGGGCGGCGGTATTATAACGAATCCTCGCGGAAATTAAAGGAAGGACCTTTATGTATTCTCTCGAGAATTCATACGTAGTCGGTTAATTACGAAATTCAAATTAACGCGAAAAATAGCGGCAGATCCGACGTGGGGTCCGACGGTTTTTAAGGATCTCTCCCTTTTTAAGGCTACAGACTCGCCTACTTATTACGTTTTCTCAGTGGCTCGCGCACTGGCCTAGCAGTCCGTTATTTACCTACTCGAGGTTTTAATTACCTACCCCCCGGCTCTCTACGACGCACAGAAAAGTAATCTTGGAAGTATGTGAAAGCGGCCGGTGAATTCACATAGAAGAACAAAGTAGGTATATCGGTATGAGCCGACCCCATCCCTTAATGAATACATGTGTGAGTGTATGGTTAAGAAATATATTTTTGCTCGCGAATTTAACAATTCGCGTTCTTATGCTTGAATTAAAACTGCGTACTTCCTGCAATATTAACGATCAAAGATGCTTTCCAAAGAATGTTGGAGCATCAGTAATCGTAGTTTTTTATCATGTTATAAATTTTATTGTAATTTTATATATAGCTTACTAAGATTAATATTATTAATATTATGCTTTTATATCATTAAAACTGCCTCATATCATTGAATGAATATCATTGAATTTATATCATTAGAAATGCCTCATTAAATTATGAAAAAAATTATTAAGATCGAGATTTTGATAAAATATTACAATAAAAAATAATCCTTTTTATCAAAGGTTTAAATAATTATTAAAGCAACAAGACATTATCTTAATCTTATCTATTTTGTATTTTAACATTACAGTTATTGACGATTAACTAATGTCTATTTTTATTATTTAAATATACTAAATATATATCTCTCTCAAAAAAGAACAACTGGGGAAAAGTAAATTAATCAATCACTAAATAATACAACTAAAGTTACAAAAAATTTAAAAATTGCAGTGTTATAAATTTAATAAAAAATTACGGACCAGTTATTTTGAATATTTTGGTGATCTAGTGTTAAAATAACTATCATTTGTACATATGTAATATGGTCTAGCCAAGTCTCTATTCTTCTTCTGGCATCGTCCCGTTTTCGCGATATGTGAAAACAACCAGACCGCACCATTTCCGCACAAAGTCTCCAGCGATTCGCATAAATCGCGCGTATGCCATAACCGTTTCCAATCGTAAGGCACAAACGGCACGGGCGTTTCAAGCGAGAAGTCGCATAAACGAAGCGAGCCGGGGCCGGGGAGAAGGAAGAGAGGCAATAATACTTGTTTGTCCAAATGCACGCGGCAACGGCGTTGAAAACCGATGCTGATGCCCCCGCAGACGGTGCGATGCTGTATCGGAGTTACGAGCGACATAAAAAGTTACAGTTACATTATAATAAGCTTGCCGGCAGCGTACGCGTACGGCGCGCGCGAACTGCGCGAAAAAGGGGAGAACGATTCCGGCGAGTTTATACGTCACCGCGGATGTAAATTTGCGCGAGGGCACCAGAAGTCCCGCGATTTATCGTGGTGTAAAAGCGAAAGTCCCGATTATTGGCGCGTTTAAAGGCTCGTAACGGCGAGAGTTTCACCACCGGAGAACGGCGAAAAGCGCGGGAGATTTTCGCTGTTAACGGAAGCAGAGCCAATCCCGATGTAGATGCAGCAGCTTATGCTTTTATTCACGATTTGTCTAGCGTTTGATTTGTTCATTTGCAAACAAATGGATTCGGGAATATAAATGTTATTTTTTTGGCAACACACTAAATTACTTTTAAATAAAGTTTTAATAGATTATAAAACAATTTTAACAGATTATTAAAAAAAAATATTAAAACTCTACTTTCGTCATGAAATTTATGTTTTCAATTACCGCAGATATCGACACGAAGATCTTACGGTTACAAGTATCGGCTGATTCTGATAATGTATAATATATATGTACACGCTACGGTAAGAACGGTAGTTACGGCAATCAACGCGATATGGTGAATGGCCGTTGCGCATTTTCGCCGGGCGTACAGCCGCGCGTAATATAAAGCGGCCGTTCGGCGAGACGAAGTCGGAATAAACGGAAATTACCGGGGCCATCTTGTAATTATACGGCTAATAGGAAGGTAATTTAGTGTCTCGAACTCGAGTTACCAGCGCGGCGGAGGCGTCGGCGGCCGCCGGTAGCCCGCGTCGGCGGCGGCCTTCGCGGAAAATTAAAATAATAAACGGCATCGTTAGGATTCATCATCTGATTTTAATTTCCATTCCGAAATGATTGCGCATTATCTCCGGGGCCGCCCCGTAACACCGTTTCTGGATTTACTGCTCGGGGGCCGCGCCAGACGTTCGCCCGGTTCACTCGTTTCTTTCCTCCATCCACTTCAATTTCGTCCTCTTCTTATTCTTCTAGCATTTCCTGCCGCCTTCGTGTCGTCCCCCTTCGGCGATTTAATACCACGACGGTGAGAGGCTGAATGCTTGACAGGAAGTTCGATCAAACTTGCGACGTTTCGTCTTGATCGAAATGTTAATCGAGGTGGAATTCTATTACATGCGATTTGAATGATAGGATCGTAAGGAGACACACTCTCTCTTTCTCTCTTTTTCTCTCTCCATCCGCGATACTCTATCTGTTATTTTAAACTGAGAATACTAATAATAAAAGTTTTAGGCTGTTATTACGAGCTGCCATCCCACATTGGATATAAGCATGGAGCGAATGGGGTTGCTACTTGTATCTTCGTGTCTCATAAAACACATCAATAAATTAAAAGCTCGTTCGCTGTAGACCGCTGTCATATTCGCCGTTAGAGTCGTTGTGGCAGATTAAAAATTATACATTCATAAGTCGCTACTCTCTGTTTTGCGAATTATATGCTATCGCGGCTTTTTTTTCGCCGGTCGTCGCGTTAATTGCCTTACTAATCTTACTTATCGAAAAGATTGAAGATAATAAAGATACATATAGTTGGAATTAAAAAAAAAAGAAAAACAAAGTTATCTCTCTTCTTTTTCATAAATAGTTGTATTCTTTTGTCCAAACGTATACAGTAAGTCGATATTGAAAAAGTTCAGCGCGCGTTGTGTGTCTAATAAAACTTCCGCGGGAAGAGTGACGTAGCCTTCTCAATAAACGCGTGTCAATAAAGCAGTCAACTTCGTCGACGACTTTGTCGCTATTACGACGGTTACACGGCTGTTCGTCGGGCGTAGTCAACGTTTTATGATTCCAACGTGGTAAAGCAACGCGCTTTATCCGCGGCAGGCTTTTTCGAGTCAGAGAGTAATGAAAGCGGCCGTTTCGGCTAACCATTTATCAATATTCCGGTATATTTATGCGGCGACATGAATATTTTAATGACATATCCCGCGGTCATATCCCCCGATGGGGATTTGAAATTTTCAACTCTGGGATATCAATGGTTTGTATCCACTTGGAAATTACGGAGTGAAATAAAATCGGTCGCTAATATTATTTGCAAATACCAAAAAAAAGTACATTCATTCCTTTTATGTCATTCGACAAGATATTCTATATTCAACGATTTTTTGCAGTTTATATTGTACATTGATTAATGATAATAGCGTTTAAAACTCAAAACAATGTGATCGATAAATTGACATAAGAGTACGAGATATTATTTTTTCTTGATTTCCAATTTTGTTCTTGATTGATTCACCTGTCGATTATTATAATAAAGAATAATAGTCGATATTTTGTATCTCGAATAAAGATTTGTGAATAAAATGATTTTCCTTCGATTCGGCCACTGTTATTGATTTCGCTACTTACAGTCAAAAAATATAAATTTATGCGTCTTCTCTTTGTAGCAGTGTCATTTTAAGCGTCACCAGCGCTAATTATATTTCTGGCGGCGTTACGCTGTCATGCGGAAAAAATATTTTAACGCCAAGTTTTTTTTTCCCACCGAGGGCGATCAAAAACCCCGCCACGGCGACAACGTCGCGCGAAAAAATTGCGGTCGGCAAATTTTTTTTTTCGGAAACTCCCCTCCCCCTCCTATCATCCCTCGTTCGTTTCTACGAGCTGCGCGTTATCACGATCGTTACCGCGGCCCCGGGATACGCGGCCACGCATCAGACGATTTTGGAAAATAAAGTTTATCGCCTTCGCAGCTCGCGCGCCGCTACACGCTGCATAATAGGGTGTCCGCCGACGAAACGTAGGAAGTATATTACCAGCGCGCGCGGCGCGGCGGCTAGTCGGCTCGTAGGAGGTTGACATAATTTTTATGCGCGCCCGCGCCAGCTTCGCGCCGCGCGCCCGACGAATACGGCTGATGCTGGCGGACATGTTCCGGCGCGGCGGAACAGAATTTCCTCGCGTTGACTTCTGATTTAACGCGTGTTCCTACGCGCGGGGTGTAATAACGCTTTGTCACATCAGGCGCGGGACTTAAATCAGCGCGCTCAAATGTGCCCGCGGCGCAACGAGCGGGACAGCTCTTGCAAATGCGTCGCAACTCGAGGAGAACGACGCATCATTTTTCACAGTTTACCGCGTTCATTCGAGGGTATCGGGTGCTTTTCTTCTCTCTTTTTTTTTTACGAAAATATTAAACTTTTAAAGTCGTTAATTGACGGCATAAATTTGCTTAACATATGCAATGAAATGTTTACGTTTTGGCTGTACGTTATAATAAACATGAGTTTATATTCCATCCGAATTATATTTAATAATCGTATACAAATGTACGGTAGAGAAAGGCGTAAAAAAAATGGAAAAAAAAACAGTCTTGTTAAAGCCATGAATACCGTGCTCGGAAACGTAAACTTTCCTATCGGTGAGCGACTATCACGACGGTACGTCCGTAGCCTTCCGTGTCGGCCTCTAAATCTTCGCCTTTGCCGGCGTCGTGGCCGAGGATACGAAACTTCGGAATACCTCGAGAAAGGAGTCCGATTGTCTACGGTGTACGGTTAGGTAAGTGGCTAATTAACATTACAACTACCCGCTGGGAGTCCTCCGCCCCCGCCAACGGCGAGGACGACCACGGCAACGACGACGATGCCGTGGTTCCTCGCCGCCGCCGACGACGACGACGACGACGACTCCCGGGCTCTCGCGCGCTCGTAGTCGCGTAATTTAAGTGTGCCACCGAAGACACGGTTTCGCCGCGCGACGCCAAGCATTATCATGGTAATTTGTTAGAAACAAACATTATAATTCGAGAAGACCGCACGGTGACGGGGCGCGAGAGAGGACGGCCGCTTTCGGGGGTGAGAATTCGTCGGCAGCGTCGGTCGCGCGGGAGGTGGTCGAGACTCGTCCGGAGAGAGAGAGAGAGCGAGAGAAAGCGAGGCGGCGAGAGCTCCGAAGAAAGGGGGCCGCAACAAGGGGGTTGGCGCGAGAATCGCGGGCAAGGGTTGAGACTTGGTACCCAAGTTAAAGGCGTAAGATCCGCCGTGTTTTGGACAGTGTCCATTGTCTCGGGGTTATTTATTAGAGACGGCGCCGCTGGCGCTTCGCCCTCGCTCTCCTCTTCCTCCGAGAAGAGCGGGCGAAGACCGAGCTAAGATGGCGCGTTACGCCATATAACGGCGCCGGGATTTATATCACGGTCCTACTACCAAGACGCCATTATGCCATCGTCGTAGCCGGAACCCGGGCCCCCCTTCATCCACCCTCTGCCGTGGCTATAGGTGTCCGGGGATCTTCTGTCCGCGAGTCCTCATCGCCGGTGATTCAACGGCGATTAAGGCGTTTCAAATGGGCTTTCGGCTACCGAGCGATATGTATCGGACGTAAAATGGAAATAGCTCGGTAATTCTGCGGACTCGCTTGGGAACATCTCCGGAATTACAATTTCATTGTTTCCATCGGACTCGGCAATCGAGTTACGGCAAAGATGGCAGCTGTGAAGACACTTCTTTTTTTTATGTGTGTGATTTTATTTGTTATATCAAAGTTAAACTTTTCTACGGTAAAAATAAATGCAAAGAGAAGAAGGAAATGTATTTTCTATTAAATTAATCTTATTATAGTATTAAAAAACTATCCTTATATGAACGATCCATAATTCTCATTGATAAAATAAGTTTTTGCATATCAGATATTTTTAAAAAGTTGCTTTATTATTTCGGCACAAGACTACGTTTTCTGAAGACAAGTGACTGGATTTCGATGTTTCCTCGTCATACTGTATTTATAAAAAATCGCATGTAAAGAAACATACATAGTTATTGTGCAAGTTTGAATTTAAGAACGTTCGAAGAATGCTGTTGCGGATTGCGCGGAGAATTATACCGGAACGAAGGAAAAGAGAGCGCGAGAAAGGGAAGGAGGTCGGATGGATATCTTCAGAAATGATGGGTTGGTTACGGTGCGAGAGGGGGGTGAGAGCCCGAGCAGCTACCACTAAAATCCGTGCCGCGCGCCACTTCCTGCGCGAGGTGGAGCCGTGGAATTATTAGATATGCAACCGCGACGGCTCGCCTCCTACGGGCATTATTAAACTTAGTTATGAATGCCCATTAAAACTGTAAAGGAAATGCATTAGCCCGCCAAGGCGTCCCGCGGATGACAAAGCCACCCCCCGCGGAACGAGAGCCATCCACTTTGCTCGACCCTCTCTTCCTCATTCGTCGGAGTAGGCGATTCGATACGCTTGGCAATCGAGACGAGATCATTTTAGCAACGGAACGACAGAAAAGAATTTCATTACTGTCGATTATCTCTGTGATAAGAAAATGATAGATGGAAATGAAAATGGAGATGAAAAAGTGCGTCTAAAAAAATAATTCTTCAATCACTGTCAATTATCGAAATATTCAATTATTTAGATTCCTACAAGAATTTTATGTCGTTTTGCAAAAGAATTATTTGATGGTTAGATAATTAGCATTAGCATAAATAATGAATGTCATTTAATTTGGTTAACGGCTTGACTAGATTTAGTCGCGGTCAAAAAGATAACGTAAACAAAGTTACGTCACACTTGGCGGATTAATCTACAGAGTTTCAGAATTTCAATCAAGCTTGACTATGCTCGCGACTGATCCCGAGACACATTGCGGAAAGTTACGGTGGGCCAAAATCTGAAGGCGCCTTTAGATTATGGGTTCCAAGGGCTCGATGATTGCTCGGTTGTCCGCCGATGTCGGAGACTTGGACGAGCAGCTGGGTTACAAAGACACCGGAAGGGGGGGGGAGCAAGGAGGCGCTATCGCTATCACAAGGGCTGCTCCGAGAAGTCTCTGCGAGGGGTTATTAGCGCGGAATTATTGTCATTGCGGGAGCCTCGCAGCCCTTTCACCGCTCATAGGCTATACACGCGGCGATAATGGAGGCCGGCGGGTGCGCGCCCGGCTCCTTCCAAGACTAAGGGCGTATTCCGTATTTTAACGGGCAGCTTTGACAATGGACCACCGTCGTTCTTGTATACGACTTCGCGGCTGCGAGAGATAAAGGTGCTGGCACTCGCGAGTACACGAGCCACACATTCGCACTCTTACATCTTGCGCGTGTATTGGGCGTTCTATGGCGGCTCGCTTCCGCCCTGGACGCCCAATAACATCGGCAACGCCAGTTTAATCATCTCCTTGACGATTCATTAAACTCCGCTCCTAATGCCAAACTATTTTTACGACTTATGTATCCAGTCTCTATCGCGTAATTAAGTCAAATCGCACATCACAGAGTTATTAACGCTACATTTTCTTTCGACAAATCTTTTGACAAATGTATAATTAACTTTTTGTCTTTAAAAAAATTCTGGTCTTTTATATTAAACACTTTTTTATGAATCGTAAATTAAAATTCCGTTAAAATGGAAATTACATAAAATTAAAAACAAATAGGATAAATTTTAGCTACGATAAATGATTGTAAAGAAAATTGATACAATGCTGCAAATTTTTATTACTGAACATTTTTCACGTATTTTCTGTATTGTGCAATACTTATTGCTATATATATATTTTTTTTTCGATCGGGACATAAGCGAACGTACCAACCGACATTTCGTGGCAACCTCGAGCGATTATCTCTCCGACGTGATGCTTTCAAGGGGATGCCTATATATCCCTATTAATAAATAAATGAATCGAGAAAGAAAGAGAGAGAAAGAAATTGCCAGTTCGCGTAGGGTTACCACTTTTTCCGCATCCCTGAAAGTATGACGCTTCAAGTGCTCGAGCAGCCGTGGGAAAGAGAGAGAAAGACGAGAAGAGAACGTGGAAGGGAAAATGTATCCGTACCAGCGGTGGAACGAAATACGAATGCCGAGAAGGGGATGCGCGCGGGGGAGAGACGGCCGATGTCTACCACAAAAGCCATTGTCCGCCACTTACTGAATTCGTCGAGCCTCCCTCGCTTCCACCCCGCCATATCCAGCGTACGCGGAGGGAGGAAGGGAAAGCGAGAGCGAGAGCGAGAAGGAAAGGGAGCGCACAACGCGCGCCACCCGATGTAAAACACTTCCCGTGAATTTTATTGCTCTAGGTACCTCCTCGTATACCTCCACGTGCACGACACGGTACCTAACCTACCTACACTCGGCCAGGAACCGCCGGGACCACCATCGCTATCCCCCTCCGCGTTTGCTTATACGCTCGGGCGTGAATCTGACCGCGGGAACATTCAGACGTACGCGCGCGCATACACAGCCGAACGCACAGACACGCACAGGTACCGTACATCGTACTTATTGCTTGTGTACACACAGGACGCGCGGCTGCACGTGTATTTACCACCGACGGCGGGTAGGCGGGTCCACAGTTACAAATGTCACCGTAAAATTACTTTTTAATTATCGTCGAGAGGATTTCGCTTATTACGCGATATTCCGCTCCGCTCCGCTTCTGAGACGGAGGCGGCGGCGGAGGCGACGGTGCGGTGGCTGAGGTAGGAATTCGCCCCGAAATTTTCTATTTTGCTCGCGCCGCTGACCCTCGACCGTCTCGCGCGGGGTCCGGTGTACTTTTAATTTAGATAAGATTGTCCCTTTTATACGTCGCGAGGCATATAGAAAGCCTCACGTAGGCCGTTGGCAGCGCGCTACGCGCTCGCGAATCAAAGTAATTCTTACCTTGGCGCGCGATTGCGACCGTTTGCGTTTCGTGTTTATATAATCAGAGCAGATAGTATGAAAGAGATAGCATAAAGGATTACGGATGATAACGCGCGAGCTAAGCCGCGTTGTGCGATATTCCAATTCGTAAAAGTTAAATTTTAATTTCAATCAGATATTTTCCATATAATTAGAATTATTTATAATTATCTCTGAGCGGATACCAATATAAAAATTGTTCGAAATATTGACAAATATAATATAACATGTTGAAAATTTAATACTTCAAGACATAAGAGCTCTTTCTATACACCTCAATATTTACTTGTTGATAGATATTGATCTTCGTTCGGCGTATTAAATCATTTTAAATATTTCAGATGAATTCTGAGCTTTAACGCTTCACAAAACTCGTTTACTTTCAGTGAGTATCCGAGATCCACGAGAAGGACACGCCGCGCAAATGAAAAGTTCGGCCAAGAAGCGGCCCTCTTTCGTCCGCCGAATATTATCTCGGCGACAGCGCGGGCGATTCGTTTGCCCGGCGGTAAATCCGCGAATTAAAGAACTTATTCCATTTGGGCAGCCAAAGGGGTGTGAACGCTTTCGCGTTCGTATTATCTCCCGGCCCGGCCGTCGGAGACGGGGTGACGAGGGGGCGGGGAGAGGGGGGGGGGCAAAAAGGGAAAGAGAGCGTAGCCGGCAGGAAGGCGAGGACGAAGGACCGAGGGCTGGGAATGACCTGGCGAAAGGCGCGAGAGAGGAGGAGAGAGAGATAGCCCGAGAGCGGGAGGGAGAGAAAGTGAGGGTGAGAGAGAGAAAGCGCGTTTAGACGTTCGTTCCGCTGGTAACAAAGATAACTCTATGCAATAAAAATGATTCAAAGTTTCCCGCGGCGGATGGCGGTTCCGATGGCGGAGCGGTTGACAATGGTGCGTCTTTGTCTCCGTCCCGCGCCGCGCCGCCGTCCCCCGGCCCGCCGCCACTTTTGCCGCGGCCGCCTCCCTCGTCCGTATCCTGCGACACCTATCTTCCGGTTTAAAGTCCCGGCGTGCGCGCCAGAGAGGAACCTCGCTAACTTTTATTATTTACGACCGATATTTCAGCCAGGCCCGAGCGCGTACACCCGGTAGCGCGAGCGAGCGCAAAGTGCCCGCTACCGCGACGCGACGTCGCGTTTATTAACTGTAATCGATGCCTCCCTGGGAGTTTGCGTAAGAAAAGATTAGAAAGCTCTGTCCGATCTGTCGTACATTCCGCGCATCAACACGTTGAAATCTCAAGTAATCGCAGCTTTATGTACGTATAGACACTATCTCGCCACCCCTCCTCGCGTCGTTGAATTCGCAGGTGCATCGCGATAAACGTGACGGTAAGAACGGGAGATAAGAACTTTATGTGACGTCGGTCGATATTTAATCGCGGCATACCACTGCGAAGTAAAACGAAATGTTACGTCGCGTTATTAATAAAACGACAGCTGAGTGAAATTAACCGAACACCGGGTCTTATCAAATCAACGGATGAACGGGCGACGATCGGCACCGAGAGACCGTCGGACCCTCCGTCCTTACAGTCTCTCGCCACCCTCTCGCGGGTACCTTTATCTATACCTATACCTATACGCATATACATACGCGACCCTCTCCCCGATGAAGGGTCTGAATTTGCATTTTATTCGCAGTCGTGGAACCGCGGCCGGGTCCGTCCGTGCGGGTAACGCTCCTCCGCGGCGCGGACATTTATTTTAATTAAATTACTCCGGAGCGTCGAACAACCCATTTCCTATAAATTATCCCCTCGCCGCTCTTTTGCGTACGCGCGCCGAGGCATTAACGTACCCGCTGATCCCGCGGTGCCATTGAAATGAAATAAAAGCACCAGCGGCCAGAGTGAGCAAAATGTACCGCTTGACCAATTCTCACGATTCCGTCGCTTCTCTTTCATTTCCCGCAAGTGCGCCGGCACCCTTAAGTTGCCAAATGCTTCAGGAAAGCAATTTTCGTTGTGCCTTTTTGAATTATTTTGTATATTTTCTTTTCAATTATAGATCTATAAATACATACATTATGTACATACATTTATGAATATATGAATAATATATGAATATGTAATCAAGCTGTCGCGGCATAAAAAAAAATAATAGTAAGAATAAATAGAATGCATTTAAAATCAAGATACTTCTTTTTTGGATGTTTAAAAATTAAAAAAATACTATTCAAGATACTGATTTTTCTTAACTATTTCAGCATGATTTTAATGTATTAAAAGCCTGAGCGACAGAAAATACTTATAATGTTTTGTATCAAATAGGTAAATAGATAGATATCAGTTTTTTGTAAATTATATGAATTTCGTAAAATGTGTACCTATATATAAAATATACATTTGCTATAATTGTAGCAAATTTGCGAAATGACTATAGTATGTAAGTGGAACAGTAAAATATAAAAATTTTCATAATTTTTATATAATTTATATTTTACTATTATAATTTATATAACTTATATAAATTAAATAAAATTATAAATACATAATTATAAATAATTAATACACAATTTTTTACATTTTGCTATTTTACTTACAAACAACAATCAACACAACTACTTACAAACTGTAGTCATTTTACAAAATCGCAACAATTAATAAAGAAACAATAATCTTTATAGAACAGGTATTTTGTAGCGATCAATAAATCGTCTTAATTATCTCATATTGCATTTGATCGTTCATATTCAATCATCAAATAGAAAGCAAATAAATGTTATAAGTGCAAACAACACTGATATGATGCATCATATAATACAATTAACAATGACAACGACAATGCAATTTTCAAGCTTGAAGGCTTCTATCTAATTTGTCAAATATATCGGCGAATGTTTCGGCGCGAATAAAGGCGTCCCGCGTCCGGAGGCAGCTGTGCCACCCTGACGCGACACGCAGTAAAGCGGCGCCGGGCGCACGCGTTAGCAGCCGACGTGGTCGGCGCATTGTTGAGGTTAGGTTAGGTCGCACGATGCAACGCGCAATTCGACGACTCCGCTTTTCGCGCTTGAGATCGAGTACGAGATCCACCGACGAAACAATTCGCGCGAGCGTGCAATATGCGCGACAATATCGGCTTTCTCTTACCTGATAAGGAATGTCCTCGTCGAGCTTGCCGCGGGTCGCCGCGACGTTGAGCGTGAGCACGCAGCACTTGTCGGCGTTCCACACGTACAGCACGTTGTCGCGTATCTCGAGGATGTTTCGCGTCTCCTTGGCGCTTCTCGACAGGCTCACCTTGACATCCTTGAACAACCCCTTCTCGTTCAGGCGCAACAAGTCCGTGCACGACGACATCCTGCCAAGCCACGAGCGACGACCGACCAAGCGAGGTTATGGTAAACGCGCGCGCTTCGGCACACAACGAAACGTTGATGCCACGCCGCCACACGGCTGCCGGCGCGGCGCGGCGCTCCCGAACTCTTGCAGGTACGGCGAACTTCAGGCCGTACTTGTTTTTCGAAACGACCGTCGATCGCGGCGCGGCGCCGCGATTCCGGCCAGCGGGCCAGAGGTTGATCAACGCGTGTTTTCTATTTGAACGGCGTCGAGACGCGATTTCGCGAGCGAATCGTGCGAATTATTCGCGAACGTTGCGAAGTATCGTCGCTTGCGACGCGGCGTCGCGATTCCGGTCGGGTTTTAAGTAGTGATTTTCTATTCGAACGGCGTCGAGAGCGAATCGCGCGAATTATTCGCGAACGTCGCGAAGTGTCGTCGCTCGCGACGCGGCGACCGCGGCGTCTGATTCCGGCTAGCTTTCATGCAACGCGTGATTTTCCGTTCGAACAGCGTCGATTTCGCGAGCAAATCGCGTGAATTATTCGCAAACGTCGCGAAGTATCGTCGCGGGCTCTCGAATCGCGGCCGCCACGCGTGGAGGAGGTTATCGATCGCGGCTCGGCCGGTTTACCGTCGAGATTTTAGGTTCGGGACGGTCGCACGAGTTAACTTTGCAAGCGACTAGAGTTTCGATTCGAAAATGGATCCGATTTCCGTCGTATTTCGAGATCGAGACGATGCGGGTAAGCTTCTATTCGCAAATTATTATTCTGAAATTATCGTCGACGTTATAGCTGTGCATTTTCGAAAGTAAAAAAAAATATATATATATACTTATATAATAATCGGCGTTTATTTAAAAAGCCTATAATGTAACGAAGCAGATATTGCTTTTATTGAAATGAAAAAATCAGATTTTTTTATACGCTCCTCACAATGGTCGATCACAACCAGTAGCTAATATCGTCGATCAATTATCAATTATAATAATCCGCAATTACATTTGTAAGATTATACGAAATACACCAGCAAACAAATTAATATTTTTATGTGTATGTGATATTATAATTTTATTATTATAAATTCGTATTTTATTGTTTCTTTTTATTACAAAATTAAGATACTTGGCATGAACGAGAAATCAATCAAAACACATTTGAACGTGTTAACATGCATGTTTGTAAATATATATAAGTAAAATAAGTTTGTTTTGATTTTTAATATCGAATATATATTGTAGCAAATCTATTTGTGGAAAAACAAAAGAAAAAAATTGAAGCGTATAATAAACTTTTGCTTCCAGGCCCCGGAGGGATTCGAACCCTCGATCTCCTGTTTACTAGACAGGCGCTTTAACCAACTAAGCCACGGCGCCTCTGGAGAAATGTGAGTATCTACAATTTATCAGTCTATCTGGCAAATTTCTATATTGCCTTGTATTTTAATTTCAAAATTAAATCATAATTCTTGAGATATTTTATTGTTTCTATTTTATTTGCACGCGTTAAATATTTTTCTGTGCCGAGAAAAACTACCATTTATATTATATAATATCAAAAAAATATATAAGAGAATTATATATGTGATCACAAAAAGTGATGCACATTTGTGATGCAAATAATGATTACAAATTAAGGTTCAATTAAATTATTAGCTTTTATTAAATGATATGTATATAGATTATATGTAAATGAAACAATATAATAATATATCAACTTTTGAATTTTTCAAGTATTATTTATATGAATTGTTTTGATTTCAAGTACGATTTGTAAAATAATTTTGTTAAGAGTTCTTTCAAATTTTGTTAATCTATAACAACAAATTTTATATTAAAATCAATCTATAGATTCTTTATTCTCATTAAATAAAAATATAAAAATCTGTTTTTGAGGAAATCAAGCCTAAAATCTGAAGAATTCGCTTCTGTAAGTTATTATTATTTGTATATGAAAAAATGGCACATGCATATGATTTGTATGCAAAATATAACGCCCCCGGGTGGGCTCGAACCACCAACCTTTCGGTTAACAGCCGAACGCGCTAGCCGTTTGCGCCACGGAGGCTAATGGATGGTGCGTCTTTAGTAGAGGATAAAATCCTCATTCTTTTTTTACATAACTTTATTTTTTAGTTATATGTACAATTTAACATTTTTTTATCACAGTTGTGTACCTACGTGTAAATTATCTTATGTATATGCCAAGTAATAGTAGTATTGACTAAAATCAATGATGATAATTTTGAGATTGTTGTACCCCTGTAATAGCAAAACATTGAGTAAGTTTAATGGGCATGATAAACTATTTACAAACTACAGATTCGCAATCATTCGGGGAAAGGTTAAACGAAAGGTTAAAAGTACTCCGTTTGACCTCGTTCATTATCTCTTTGTGTAAAAAACGGGAGTAAATATACCGGTGAGATCTGCAAATTGCCCGGTGCATGCGAAGTGATTTGCAATTCATTTTCCGATAACGGCCGCGACGATGAATTGCGCTAGGCTCTCCGTTTCTGGAATACCACTACCAACAAAACGTTCGCGTTCTACACAGAGTCGCGACTTACTATACACGATACAAATCGAACAGATGTGTCGACGCAAGAAAACGGCCGCGATGAAATATCGCTTCGCGACTCGGAATAAATTTGTTATAGTCGCGGCCGTGGGGCTGCGCGCGCGGCGATAATATACACGCGTATACGTAACGGGAAATAGTCCGGCACACAGTCGCATCGAAACCATATACGGTTAATTAAATGGGGTCGGCTCATTAGTAACTGTCTATATGCAAGGCGGTGGGCGAGACGCGATTGGAGGGTGGTCCCAAGGTGATTTATCCGTCACGATGGATCGCAGATGTTCGACTGGTACGCGATGCGGGTCATTACAATACCGTAATTAGAATGATAGCACGTCTATATGTATGCAGAACGAAAACGTCCCGTTCAGGCGCATAATATGTGGATTATAGAAAATAGTCGTTGAAATAATGTTGTTTCTTAAATTGGACTGGCAAGAATTTAAGGTATATTAATCCCAAGTACAATAGAAGCTAAATTAAATTGTTTCTCGAACGAGCAGATTTTTAATTATGTTTAATTTACTTTTTATATTTTTTGAAATATCCCTTTTGTACGAAGAAATATAAAATGTAAAATACCTACTCGTCCGTGACCATAACAGTGATCAATGTATTGAGGGAATAAACGATCGATACTTCAGTAATTTGTCCGTAAATCGGTGTACACCGCACCGTCGCGAGACTCGCTCTTAAAGATCTTCGCCGGAAGGAGACCTTCTGGTTCGGTCATGGTGACACTAACGGTCTGTTTAAATTGTGTGTTTAATTACACAAGTAAGAGACAGTCGCCGCGAAATTTATCGGTCACTGTTACCGTCCCCTTCGTTCCTAATCTACGTACAAGATATCCACGCTAAACAGAGGCGAACATATCCTTCGTCTGCAATAAGACGCTTCTCATTGCTTTTTAGTGCCTCTTCCCACAGAAGCAATTAGATTTATCAAGCATACACGCATATAATTTACTGATGTTGTTACTACAGTTATGGTAATGCTAAATATTACTTGAAACACGTTGCGCGTAGCTTTTGATATTCAAGAATTATGCATTTTTTCAAGTTATTTTTATAAGTTAAGTAATTCAAGTTATTAAATCGATAAATCGATTAAGTATAAAATCGATCACACATATTTCACGTAACTTACAAGTAAAGATATTTGAAAGAAATTAACAGCAATATTTAATTTTATAATTAGTTGATAATATTTTGCAATCATATAAATTATTATTTCAAAAAGGATTTTTTCATATCTGTATGTGTTATTATATATTCTTTTTCTGTGTGCTTCCGCGAGAGGTGCACGTAGATTTCTCTACAGTTGCATATCTTTCAAGCTTTTTTTTAATTATCGAAGAATTCTTGTTGCTACAAGATTGAGTGCTTGTATATATCTAGAGTTAGAGAATACATGGATCTCGCTTCTTATTGGATAGGAATTTATGGCCATAAATCTAACTGGTTCCCGTCGAGAGGTTGAGCTTCCTCCTGGAAGTTTACAATCCCTCGTTCTCTCTATCCTGTAACCAACATCCGCTCCATCTCTCTTGTTCGCGTTTTCCACCCCTTCCCGACACGGAAAGCACGGTACTTTACAGGCCGTGGTGGGTGTCTATGATGAAAGTGTGCACGTTCTAGGATACACCGAACTTGTGACGATGTAACGGGTGAGCATTGTACCGAAATCATGATGAATTCATTCAGAGTGCGAATTAACGTCCGGTCGGGGGTAAGTTTCGCTAAATGCCCGGAAGACAGAAACGCATGCGAAACCGGTGATCATCAATATTCCATTTACGGTAAACCAAAGTTGAGATTTAGTAAATTTGTTTGCTTGAGAAATCACCATTTATTAATCGTCCGTGCCATAATGTTCCGTTCGTTATAAATATGTATCGGTTATAAATTAGTTATATGTATATTTTTCTACTTTGCATTACGGTTATCTACTGACACATTTTTATGTTTCATTTTTCGTTTTGGTATAATTTAATTATTTAATATATATTGAGCGGAATAATAATTTAGAAAATTTTTCGAATACAATATTAATCTTCTACGATATAGCGCTAATTGCTAGAAATGCTAATTGCATTTTTAAAATAAATTGTACAGTAAAAATATTTAGAAAAATATATATAAATATATAAGATTTATTAGAGTGTTAAAAAAATAATATTGCGTTTAGAAAGCGTCCTATACAATGATAGAGACAGATCATCATAAGTATCGATAGTCATGATGTAACAACGGTTATCTTTTCGATCTCACAGGTATGACATTTTTTTGCGCGCTTCATTTTTCTCGTTCAATCAACTAATGGCCTACCGAATGAAGAGCACAGCAGAACAGATCACGAACACCCGGTAGACAATACGTCTTGGCACTCGTAGGTCATTGTGGCGTTGAAAGGGAGTAACTTATAGGGGCATTGGGAATTACCAGTTTATTATTAGGGAGATAGCATAGAGGGCCAAGATCAGGGGTTGCTGTTAATTCTCCTAACACTTGGCTCCCCGGAGAGAACACGCTGCCTTAAGACTTCCTCCTTCTCGACCCATCCCACTGCACGGCCGACATCTTGAATCGCTGCCGTGTTAATTAGTACGACTTTAAACGCGCCCGCATGCGGTAGCAATCGGGATTCCCTGAAATGGTTTCGGCGGTACCCTCTGGAAGATATTCAGATTGACACCTATACGCAATCTTAAAGTAAAAAATTTCAGTGTGTACAATGTGTGACTTTTGAAAAATTCAATTTCCATCACGATTGTTACATTTTATAATGTGACTCGTTCTGTAATTATGTAGATAAAATTTTATTCAAAATCTCTTTTTTTTTTTCCTAAGTAGTTTTTTAAATAAAGCATTAAAAATTTAACGGAAGACAGTTGCGCTTTGGTTGAAATGAGTCTTAGTATTTTTCTAAAATTTTTGTTCTAGAATCTAGATTTATTAATACGGAGAAAAGATATATTAACAGTGTATTAAAAACAACTTTGGTAAAGATATTTGAAAAAGATGCAACGCTGCATATCAATATTTTCGATGAAAATTTAAGCACTCGCGATGGTAAAGATGTATACAAAACCATCTTTAACTAAGATGGTTAATTATTTAGGTGTTTCGGTCACGTCTCGTTTTCTCCATATATGAGAGGCGAGAGGATAAAATATCTTTCGCCACCCTCTTTAATCCGGATACGAAGGTGAAACATTTTCGGAGGCTTTGAAAGACGAGTCGGCA
The DNA here is from genome assembly GCF_000956235.1 of Wasmannia auropunctata. Taxonomy (NCBI): domain Eukaryota; kingdom Metazoa; phylum Arthropoda; class Insecta; order Hymenoptera; family Formicidae; genus Wasmannia; species Wasmannia auropunctata. Next base: position 1,421,486 of record NW_012026904.1, on the reverse strand, counting down.
AGGCTTTGACGTATGGAAGATGTCAGTTGCGGGCTGGCACGGTGGTGTCGTCGATTCGTCTTCCCTTTAGCCGCCACCTTTCGCGAATCCTTTCCGTTCCGCTATCCTTTACGTTATATAAATGGTGCCCGCGTCTGGTAGCCGCTGGCAAAATTCCGTCGGCCTCGCCGCAGATTGCTCTGTTTTCGGAGCTCTTCGATTTATCAATTGGTTTCTTCGGGTTCTTCCCAGAGATTGGATCTTCTAAATTTAGTCGACATACTAATGGCTAGCCGAATAAAGATAAAATGTGTTGGCATGTGATTGCCTTATTCGATGTTACTGATGTTGGTTTTGCTTTTCTCACCATATTTTTGTGTATATAATTTAATAAATCCAGGAAAAGAATTTTAATAAAATAGCGTGAGTTTAGAAAATGAACAGTAATTAGTAAAATTTCAAATTTATTAATGCTCTATCGACTTTGTCTTTATTAAAAGCGAGTTTTAATATATTTATACTAAAGAATCTATTTTTTTTTATCTTTAAAAGAAAGCGATATTGAGTAGTATAATAAATGGTTGCCTTGTAATGTAATACAAGAACGACCGGAATCGCGGTGTGTATAAACGTTTATAGGTTTTCACGTGCCGAAAAGCTGTTGAGGGGCAATTCTTAGTTCTCCTCGGAAGGCCGTAACGAGGTCGACCGGGCTAACTATGCCAATAAATCAACGGCCTTAATGAAAATGTAGCGCTATCCGTTGCAAGAGCGCTGAACGAGCGGTCCTACCTCCCCGTTCGCCGTTTAAATGAAATGAAAAGAACGTGCAGCACTGGAAAATGCCCTCCTAAAAATATCAAGATAAGAGCGAGTCGGCGATGAGGAGCCCTGTCCGGAATGAGGGATGGGAGGGGGAGGGGAGGGAGGCAGCTCGTTTCGCTGGAGAGAAAAACGCGCGTAATTACGAAAACGCGGTATTTCTACGAACGCCGGGCAAACTTGCATTCGTTGATAATCTATGTTGTAACGCTATCAGAGTTCGACCCGGTACGACAAACATCTTGATTTCAAACATTTTAATTCGTTGCGCGTTATTAACACGCCATTCATATAACAGACTAAAAAGAATTATGAATTAATTATTTTATTATGTCGGCGGCAATAAAAAATTTTTCAGCTTTAAAGTGAACGATAAAGCAATCGAATTCTTCTCTCATTTTTTGAAACTGTTAGAATCAAGTAGGTGGAATGTAAGCAATTATTTTACTTCACAGAATTGCCTGAATTTTTCGGTGTTACAGATGTTCGTGTATTGAATTAATTCAGCATTTATACGTGGTATTGTTATTTCCACACACAGCCGAGGGAGGGATTAGGTACCGTAAGAATGGAAAGCATTCTTTTTCCGTTGTTGAAGATATAAAACATAACGTAGCATATGTTGCTCTACGCGCAGTGGTCACATACGTGTGCAACATGTATAATGTCGCGTACGTGTGCCTGCTATAATTACGACGGTGGCGAGGGTACCCAAAACAAGTTTGTAATCGTGAAAGATGAGCGAAGACGACCCTCGCGGCTATAACGCGGCAAAGAGGCGAGCCCGATAATATATGTACAATATTTTTAATTGTTGACGTTAAAATGTGCTCCCTTGGTTTTTTCTCGTTAACGTGACGTGGGAGGGTCCGAAAACTGGCTCGCGTCACGTTTTCGGCCGAGCCCTCCGAGTTATTTATTTCACGCTTAAAGAATCACCCGCCGTCCATACATACTGCCGTTGAGCACCGTCACATGTAGACGACTTTGGACAGACTGTCTTCTGCAAACGCGGGGAAACAAAAAAATCTGACGCGAAAGCGAAGGATTCGAGGAAAATATCGTGGTAATTAAACAATGACACGAGTTTCAAAAAGCCAGTAACATTAATAATTTTTATTAAAATACCCGTCTTTGATATTATATATACGAAGATAAGACATTATATAAATAAAAAGATTAGTCATCTTAATAGAGACTGCTAAATACTTTTTGTTATTTATAATTTTTTTATTAATTTTGTTCGTATCATATTTATTGTTAGTCGCTATTGTAGACAAGTAGCGAACAATTGTTTCGGAAAAGGCAATCGCGCGCGTCTTTTGTGAAGAAATCGCATTTCGCCGTAGTTCGATTACGACGTGGGGGAGTGATTCAACTTTGCCATTCAAAAATTATGTACCCCTCGAACGTCGTTCTGTGCGATTACGCGAGATACGATCGAAAGAAACGAAATCGGAGGAGGCCATTGTCGAGGCGGTATTCATATTTGGCTTCTACATTTTGCATGCGATTCGTACACAATGCGGTCCATCGGAAGCTGTCGTCTACTACTTCCGCTATCTGACTGCGGCACGTCTGCCTGCCTGTTTCCCCCCTTCATTCTGTCCCGACGAAATTCCGACATATCCGCATATATTTATTTCGGTCGTATGGAAAAATATGAGAGCGTTTTTCGGCGAGTTCTTCCGCGTTTAACGTTCGCTCGGAAAGTGACTCGGAAAATAGTATTGATTTCATTTGCAAGTAATAAAACATTTATTTAATTTGTTTCGTCTTATTTTCTTTCAATTGTTGCAAAATTTATTTCGCTTACAAGCGTAATAAAAGTTTACAACGTATACAACAGTAGGTATTATTACACGCGATTACATTAATAGAATTAATTATCGATGTAAGATTAGCTTAGTTATCAATCATTTACTCTTATTAAATGAAAGCGGACCGAACATTAATTTTAGCCAGGCATTTACTGGTCAGAAAAAAAAGTAATATACTTAAGTATCGCGGGCCTAATGAACAGATTGAGAGTGAAATTCCGACGTGTGCGTGAAATCCGTCGATCACATGTTGTCCCAGCGCAAACGACGTATCTACATCTTTATTAGGCAGACACGTGTGTGGTTTAGAAATGTTTTACCCTAATTACGAGACGATCCTGATTAAATATATTCTATAGTAGATTCTCGCGCGCCGCCGCCCTCCCTCCTCCCCCGTTTCTCTTCTCTCCGCTATCTCATACGCACACAGTTGTCACGTAATGGAATATATTCGTTACCGCGCGATATGATAACGGGCCGCCGTAAGTCAGGGAGTCATATTACCTTGGAGATCCTAGTCGCGAGTTATAACGTGATTTTTCAATTTATTAAAAAGTCGACGCGCACGCTTGTACAACTCCCGCTACGAACAATGTAGATAAGGGGGAAAATTTATGGTCCACCTATTGGAAATGCGACGGGCGCTCTCGCTAATGAATCGAATTCAGATAGCCGGGGATGAAGAACTGCGCGGCACACATAAATCAAGAACAAAGCACGGCAATAACCGATTAACGCGGCCGGAAGTGCGGTCCGTTTCGCGTCTTATCGCAGCCCGATCTCATTAGGCGCGAGTGCTCTCGCAAGTCTCGACGCGATCGAGTCGCTCCGTATCAATTGTCGCCGACGCCTTGGCGAATTTGAGCCTAATCATTTTATTGCGAATGTACCGCCGGGGAACAACAGCCGAGTTAGGGTGCGCGTGAACTATTCGGATCGGTAACGCGATCGCGATACTGATCTATCGTACAGCTTGATCAGAATGAGCAGTTTCGCGAGCTCTAACATTAATTGCTAACGTTTGTAATGTCGTCAATTAGTTTCACGATTTTTTTATCTCGCTCATATAAAGAACTTTATGGCAAAAGATCAAATTATTAATAAGACTTAATATAGATATTAGCCTAAATTGCAGGCTATAACGTCTGGACGTCACCACAGCGTTTTCGTGTTGAATTTATCCCGTTTGTACTTTCTACGTTCATTGTATAGATTTTTCCACAGATACGTGTTTGTCGCACATTGTACGCGGCGGACCACGCTTGTAACTTTGGTGCTTTATTCGCGAAATGCAAGAACGCCTTTTGCCGCCGTCGAAGTGCCACGTACGCGCCACGTGGACGTACGTGGGAATGACAAACGATCATGGGGGGAGTCGATCGGGTATTGGCATGCCATGTACGCGCGGGGGGATATATAAATGAATCGTGTCCCCGGGGCCGTATCTTACGGGAATACGAAACATTAATGGACAGATGCGTTTTTGCCGACGGGAACGAATGGCCCACGGCTGCGTGTCGATTTATCCTCGACGAACGATTCTGTCGCGGAGGACACGTCGAAGGTACACCGTGAAACCATTACGACGGAAGCATTTTGATTATTTTTTTCTCTTTTTTTTTATGAAAAATGTTTCTGTCATTGCGCGCTTTTTGTTCGGACGCTGTCCGTTGTTGTTCCATTAGAAAAAATAAATAAATGTGATTAATATCGAGAATAATTTATCAAGTTGTGAACACACGTTTTGCGCAGAATGAGTTATGATTTTGATTTTAGACTTTCTGAGCATTTCTTTAAAAAAAAGAACAGAGAAATCTTTTTTATTCTTTCGAGATATTTACCGAAAAAAAGCATCCGTGAAATTATTCAAAGTTATTCGCGAAACGTATGTGAGGCGGGCATTTTTTAAAACTTCCTTGCGTCTGACGTGTTGGAAATAACAAAAAAAAAAATACGCGCGCGGCACTTTTCACTGAGAGAACATTCTTTGTAGCTCAAAGGTTTTGTTCAAATAATCCGCAACAATGCGTCGCGCACACTTCAAATTGCCGGCATGCCCGAGGGAAAAAAAAGGATACCTGCACTATATATACACATACCTACACGCGCGGGGAACGGGGTAGTCCCTTGGTTTAGCGGGGTAAAGTACCTCGGCGTGTAACGAGGGGCGACTGGATATTTGCATAATGATTGCAATTATTATTGCCTTACCGCGCGTAATCTATAATGCAGTTCAAACGATAACCGCGCCAATGCATCGGCGACACGAGAAAGGCCCGTTAACATTCCCGGAGCGAAAGTGCCGGTGCAATGGTGGCCCACACCCATTAGTGAATGTCGACGAGACACCAACACATTGCCAGATATCGGCATCGTTGTATCCGCGGTTATGGTAGATTAGCCGTCCTTAATGTCGTTCTTGTCGCGGTTCCAACGACAGTCGTGATTTAAACCGAGAAAATCTCGCGGTAAGTATGTCATTTTATTTTTACGACCGTGCAGCCATTTTGCATTCCTAATAGCAATCGAATGAATTTTAATTTTTAAAGTGTTCGCACTTGTATATCGTAATCTACAATGAGAATAAGTAATACTTTTTTTGCTATTTCGTAATAACTTCGAAGTAACTCTTCAATTTTTGACAGTATAGGTGACAAACACAGTATGATATGATTGAGTTATTATTGCAGTTTAATATTTTTCATTATAGTTATTGTAGTAATTGTGATAGAATTACTGTATAATAGTATATACAATTGCTATTTCTTAACATATGTATATAGATGTAGATTTGGAACAAAATTCACTAAAAGAATGTTGCCGTCGTTCAAATCACTAAATTCAATATATGTAATAATTATTTCGTAAATATATAGAACTAAAATTAATATGTGTCTAGTATGAATTTTTCTCAAAGAAAATTCTATTATCCTATTTCGTTAATTGCGTGACTATATTAATCTCGATTCCTTTTACGTATCACGAAACGCTTAACAATATCTTTAATATATTCGTATAAGAGATTAATATTTGCGCGACGCAAGCATCATCCCCAAGTCGGTAGGGTAGATACCCCTGGTAAGAGATAAGGGGTCGCTAGTCGACCGTCTTCTTATCGACTGGAAGCTCCATGCAAAACGGCTCCCTGACTCCCCGATAGAAAGGGGTAGCTGCGAATTACCGCCGTCGATTTGAACAATCCTAATTCGTTAACGTAAGGTTGAAAGGTTCACCTTCGCGAACATCATCCGCGTGATTTCCACCGATTCCGGATAAACGGCCGTGTCTGTAATTGCATAAGTTATGATTGCATCGCGGACGTGCATTGAACTGCTTTAAGGAATCAGTTCTTGGATCTCGTTTATGCGTGATTGCTTGCCGATATTTTACCTTTAATGAAACCGTGAGAACGGTTATCGCGTCTCGTTCCGCATTTCTGTAATTCGAGAAAAGGTAGGAACATTCAATATTGAAACGCGCGTTGCCGAACTAGTTTGAGGTTTGATTAATATTTTGATTAATAGTTTGATTAATATTTTTGTTAATTACTACATTTTGTGTTTAATTTTTTATTTGCGACATATTTTTTGTTTATCTGAATCTTTTGCATAGGAAATAAAATATATCACATACTTTAGTCAGATAAGTTATGATAAGATAAATTGTTTATGTATATATTCATGTATATTGTTATATATAATATTTATTTTTTTAGTAATATCAAACTCGATTTAAAAGTTACATTTAGATGCTACATTCGTTTACATTCGTTTTGTTAACGAGAGGCATGTGTTTGTCTTGATTTTTGTTATCCCTTTTCTACGACGTTTGGGAGTAGATATTCATTATTCTTTTTCTGCATGCGCCCTCCGAATTGATTTCATTATTTAAATACACATATCTTTGTTCGTCCACGATTACATCGCGAATTGACGTGGAAACGGATCCTTTTCACAAATCTCCGGTAATATAAACCGGTGTTTCGATACCTACGCATATACGCGCTCCTTTTGTTATGGAATCCCCGTGTGAATTATGACCACCCAATAGAGGGAACCCCCGCGACCGGTATATTGGATTCGCGATACGCATTTCGCGTGCCTCATGATACTCAAATTTCAGCCGGTAAATCACGGCTGCCTAGATCGGTGCAACTTCGAGAGGGTCGAAAGAAACTTGCAATTTCTCGGATCAAACGCGAACGCAGAATCGTCGTTCCGCTTTAAAATTCTCTGTTATATAGCTAACAATAAGCCTTTAGATTTGCCGTCACTTTTTGTCGAGATGTTCTCAGATAAATAAAAATTACTTTTAAAAATTGTATGTTACCAAAATTAAAAAAAAGAAGGAAATTCTCCATCTATTCTAATCTGTATGTATATGGCAAACAGTAGGGCATCGAGTGCTTTCGGGCGGAATTCGTGACGTGTTTTGTCGCGTTGTAAAATATTGACGCGCGCACTACATTCACTGTAGATATTTCACATGGCGCAACGTTCTTCACTGAGACAGAAGGAAATCGAGTTTTATATTTTATCAGACGATCTCTTTGAGTTTTCTCTGATGTAGCTTTTGTTGACGCAAATAATAAAACATTTCATTCGTGGATAGTATTTATTAATATCTGTCGATGTGTATGTTAATGGAAAAGAAGCAATCATTCAATAAATCAAACCTTTTGCAAATTTCTTACTTTTATCAAAATTAACCAAGAATTAAATATTTATTGCACATGAACATGTAATTGCTGTTGCATAGATTCCTGAAATTTTATGGTGCTTTGAAGCGATTTATATGTTTCTGTAACTTAATACATCCGAAATCTTTTTTTTTTTATTTTACTACTGACGTTATCAAGAAAATAATATGTTTTGAATTACTTGAAGAGGATGGCTCACCGTGAAACGTCACAAACATTTATATAATTTTCTAATAATGCATACAACACAAAATAATTATCTTCTGTAACATATAATAAATATCATAGGTTTTAATTTATCGACCGGTAAATCAGATTTCATTGCGAATTAAGGGGGAGAAGAAATCGAGGTGAATTCGAAACAGCATGAAAGATGTAAGAGTTTCATTTAAGATACAAACGAACAAACACATGCATTCGTGAATTCCTTTGTATTGAGGGGTGCATCGGCCATCGTCGTGCCCATCATATCGGCCCGAGAGCACCCCTCAATAACCTCGATACAAAATTCTTTTCACATTGCTCTCAATGGCTGGAGGTATAGGAAATATGTGAAAGGCCCGCCCGTCCGGTTCAACCGGCGCAATGTTGGTCGAGGCTTTTTCTCCCGAACACACGAGTGCCGTTTGGCGAGGAGCCTATAAGCTCGGACCCCCTCCCTGTAATGAAACATAAATTATTCAATCGAAATCAGCTGCGGGACTACCGAGCGTCGGCGTCTACCACGACGCCGGTACTTCCCGGTCAAAAGCGGCGCTTTAAAACCGAAACCCCTCGATCCTTTCCGCGAGGAAGGCGATGAAAGCGAAGCGGCCGCACGGCAGACCTTTGCTTTTTTTTTACGCGCGTATTTTGAACGATTCTAATTTTTTTTCTCGGAACTGAATATCGTCTGGCGTGCACGCGCCTTCAGTTTTTCCTCGAGCGTGCAATTGGAAAATTTCGGCTCTCCGTTTCACGATGAATACTCGTTATTGAGAGAGAATGTTGGCTATATGTTTTATTTAAAGAGTAAATTTCGAAGGGTCGGATTGTAAGTTAGATATTGCCGCGCGAATGAAAATCGTAGGATATTGCAGAGACAGTACGCGATTATGACAAATTATTTTGTTACACAATTCTAAACGAAAAGGGATGATAATAATCGGTTTTCCGTTAAGAATTTTTAATTCAGTTTTATTAAAAGATATGTTCCAAGTAAATAACGAAGCGATTCGTATCTTCAAAGAATGACTCCTCGGGGAAAGAAATTTTAATAACGCGTGCGTTTCCATTACGCCTGTAAAATATATTTTACTTTTATTTCGCGTAAGGCATCGAAAACAGGGCGATACGCATCTCGCGAATCCCCGAGGACCTCTCCCGATTCCACTTCCGGAACGGGCACGCGCTTTAAAACTGAATGCGCTCGACTCAATTCCGGGCGTGTCGACACGCGCGTCGGCGTCGACGGGGAATAGAAGACGTTTAGGTGAGGCACGTCAAATAAAATACACACTCGTCCCATGTGAAGGGAGTGACGTGAAACTGTCGCGATCCTTCCGCGGAGGTCTCGTGTTGTGCGTACATACACACGTCCTGCGGACGCACACGCACCTCGCGCCCGAGGAATCGAGGCTAACATGGTCACGCAATTAGCGAAATACGACGATGAATATTTCCTGGGGAAAGTATCCGTAATGGAGACGCGTATCACGCCAACTCTTGCACACGCAGGAAATGATAATCATTTTATGATTTTAATCTACGTTTTTTTTTCTACGTATTACACGTGCTAGAAAATATTTACTTCTTCCTCCCGTTCGCGCGAACATCGGGCGTAGTTGTTGTAGTAATATGAGATTTGAACAAGCGAAAGAGATTGGACATGTGTGTGGGACTAATTGAGGATGCGTGGAGGACATCTTGGAATTCTCCAAGATTGCGATTTGCTACGTTGATTCAAGTTGCGAACTCCCACGCGCGTCTGGCAGAGTCCTAATTAAGCGCCTATATACGACGAAAGACGGGTTAGAACAACGTTCATCGCGAATCAATGTTTTGTTTGGGTGGAAGGGCATTGTGTGTGTTGTTTAGTGGAAGGAAACGTCTGAGGACGCGTGACATTTTTCGTCACGTAGAATTAATTTCGTGTGACAACACACGTGCGAATCGGAAACGATATTTTCGCGTTAATTTATGCGAGGCGCAACTAATCGCATTACGCAGGATTTCTGCGTGTTTTATTTAATGTAATGTCACCTTTCTGTAATGTTGCCTCTTGAAAACTACGTTCGGTTATTACTGTGTACTAACAGGGAAATTAATAATTTTTTCTATACACTGCTGTGCTTCAGTTACACGAAAAATTCTTGAGATATTCTGCTCAACACACGTTGCAGCAAATGCAGCTGTTTCTGTAAAAATATGTCGCCATTTTTCTTTACACGTTACCTGCAAATTGAAATTTGCCCGCATTTTTTTTTCTTACACGTAATACTTATCGCTTGTATAATAATAATTATTTTGCTGGCAAATTGCCATCAAATTGCAAATTTATTTACATACGTTCATCTTTTGCGAGCGGTATAATTATATTCTACTTATTCTCACCCCCGTTTCGTAATTACTGCGCGAGCGTGTCGATCCATTGTAAAGCTCGATGCGGCTCATCGCCGGGGAGCGAAAGAGCGAGCAATGTTGCTCCGGCCGGCCGAGGCGAAGGCGCGTACCTATAGATTTTTATGCAAATTCTATTGATATCCGATCGTGGCCGACGATAGCGCCGACGGAACATGCACGTCCCGCGATAGCGGCGGGTTAAGAAAATAGCCCTATATACCTATGCCGCGTCCATTCAGTTGCAACCCCCGCCGATTGCTCGTTGCTGTTCGAGAAACGGTCGTGATTCGTCGGAGCCCCTTTGCGTCTCGCGATCCGCGGCTCTAACGAGGGCGAGGTAGGGTAAAATCGCGATTAACGCCGTTCTTAACTTCCCCGCCAACCTCCGGACGAGAGACGCAGCAGCAATCCCGAGCACGTTAACTCCGCGGCCTTTTATCAAATGTATATGTGTTTTAGAAATTGCACGTACCGCCGGATTTATCGAGCGTAATGCGACTGGAATAAATGGAAATTAAAAAGCGCGGTCGCATAAAACGAGGCCTCCAGCGAGCGGTGTAAAGAGCGGAGCCCAAAGGGTAAGCCGCGAGTTAAGAGGGCGAGCAATTCTGTAAATATGTTTAAAAACCGATAGCCCCTCTTTCTCTCTCTCTTTCTCTCTTTTTCTCTTTCTCTCTTGCATATTTACACTACATACGTAAATTGGACGTTTCGTTGCTCGGTGGACGTGCGTGCAATGAGAGGTGCGTGACCTGAGGTACACGATTACCGGTTGGCGCGAAACTCGGACCGATTTGAAATATAACCTACTCGTTATTAATAAAATTTGCATTTACAAGGGCGAAAAGGTGTCACGGCACGCCACGCGGGAGCGACAGAACACCTCTCCTATCTGTAATGAGGTTTTCTTGATTTGTAATTAATGATCTTTTTAAAGAATCGGGACTTAAGCATAATGTCCAACTTTATTGTCTAATTAAAAAAAAAAAAATTAGGAAAGCGCGTTATCGATTAATTACACAATAATAAATCACTGTATTTTACACTTAATCCCGCGGATTTTATCTTATAAATTCTTCAGTTATCTCTTTCCTTGTTACATCAGAGAACACGTTTATGCATTAAATCACTTGACCGTATTTGCAGAGTAATAAAAGCCTATCTATTACCAACAGATTTAGTATCTCAAGTCTTATCCGCGGCAGCAATCGATCCCTGTGTTTTTAAATAAACCCAAGCGGCGGATCCACGGACACACGTTCGTTTAGCGCTGCGAGCCCCGGCGAGTTCGTGGGGTTTGATTACTTGTTATCGAGGTAACTCAACCGTCGTCTGGCATCTGATAAAGGCCCGCGAGTAATTATTAATCATAGACCGGGCAGTATAACGATCCATCCGAGTCTTATCTCGGTGTCGAGTGATGTATGTACGTGGCCGAGGTCTACGCCGCAGCGCGAGGGCTAGCGGGGCGGGAGGGAGGGGGAGGGGGATTGTGCAACGTCTGGAAGGGTGTCGGTGGTAGTGGTGGCGGCGGCGATGATGGTGGTGGTGTTGTTACTTGGCGAGTTGTTACTTGCTCGCTCGCTTAGCTCCCGGGGGGAGGGGGAGGGGGGCGAAGCGGGGGTTGCAATACTTCACCAAGATAACAACTAATAATCGATAGTAGCATTGCCAGGTACGCAGCCAGGTACACGTACGTAAATACGGTCTCGAAAAGTCTCTTATTCGTTCCTTCTCTCTCCCCTCCCCCCTCCCCTCACCCTTTCTACGTTCTTAACTTACTTTTCCCCTCCTCCCGTCTTGCCTCGCCACCGCCGCGTCATTCGAATCGGTGGGTAGTCTCGCCTTTTAACCACCCATAACCACCCAACGGCGGCATGCAAGACGCTCGTAGGTCAAAGGTTGCGCACTCTGACTACTCCGTAAATTATCGTGAGCTTAACTGTTACCTCGCCTCTGGCCGAATGAACAGTTCGAATACGACGTATCTTTCGCGGGAATGCAATTTTCGTGGGAACGAGAGGGAGAATGTAATTTTCCCTTGTAACGTGTGTATCGTACGTAGAGTGAAATACTTTGTAAAGTCGATACGCTATACACGTATATAAACTCCGAAGATATATCGCGTTATAAGTATATATCTAAATATCAGATCAGCTACTATGCATTTTTATAAAAACAAATGCGAACTATAATTACTTAATGCGCAGCATATGCTGAATTAATTTATTACTTAGATATATGAGACAGCAATTGACATTATTAAAAAGTAAATTACTATGAAAAACTAATTAATTGTCGATAAAATATATTGCGATTTTGTCTCTTTGGCCTATTTATGATATGAAATGCATTTTTATGTGCAGAAGGCCAGAACGACCATGAGGATGAAGCACGCGGCTTGGACGACGTGGAAGGGAAAAGGGCTCGACGAGGCTTGTCGGCCTGTGCAACGTATAGGACTGCAAGGTAGGGTAAGCTGGTATCGCCACGCGAGATAAAGTATTACAATCGAACGCACGCAATAAGCGCCTATCGTCGACCGATCGGTAATAAAATGTAAAATTTAAACCAACAATTATCTCGTGCCGTGTATCTGGGTAGCTCGTCAACGCGTCGCGTCTGACTTCCTCGTACTCCCGTCTCCCACCGCTTCCGTTGCGTACCGCCAACGTTGCCACTATCGGCCCTACCACGACGACTCGCGACCGGTTCAATAATTAATACATCGACGACACCGTATCGTTGCTAGGCGATTATTTCACAAAACACGCTCGCGCCGAAACACGATCGCGCTGCAAATGTATACATTTGATATGTAATCAGCGCATAATCAATGACTCGCGATTGTAACAGGATTGTACCAGCTTTGAAGAAGGCAAAATTAGTGGTAGCTTCGCAAGTTGCACAATTTAATGCAAATTGTTTGGCACGATAAAAAAAAATACATTTGCACCCGCGATATAAATTATAAATCGCGTCAAATCGCGCGGTATTATTTTCTCCAAACAGGTGGTATCGCATGCTTTTATAAGATAAAATTTTGTGACAAGATTCATTGCATCTGACGTATTTCATATAAACAATATGCGGGCGTATGATAAGTATATTGCGACGTTTCTCTTCCACATCGAGTGTCACCGGCCTATTTGCATTCCAGTTCAACCGCAATGAAAGGCAGCTCGAATAAGGATTCCAATAAAATGTTTGGGGAGGTTTGCTTTGGGCGGGTGGTTCGGGACGTGGAACGTGGAATTCGATATTACAGCGTTACTCTGTAGTTCCGTACATGCTCGCTCGTATCTGCACGTCAACATAAATTGTCCCTTCCCCGCCTCTCTGTGCTGTTCGAGAAGGAATTTTTCTCCTCGTATCACATATTTCCGAACTGCGCATGGTGAATAAGATGCGGGATATATTTTTATTTTTTATTTATATTGCATTACGAGAAATTAAGCTTATTTTCTCTTTTAATTAATTAGTCTTGAAACCTATGTACAATTGTTACACGAATCTCGTGTCAAAAGACGTATCAAGTAAGACACTCGAGTAAAGTTTCACATCTTGAAACACAGACATTAGAGATTAACTGAGAGTGTATTTCAGCTGATTGCGAAGCTGAAGCGGAACGATTATTCACGTAAAACCTGACGTCTTTCAAGTATTGTTATGAAACAGTTTGCAATACAGATACACAACGGCAGATTGTTTATTGGATCTGACTTTATCGAGCGTCTTTGTTTTAAATGATATAAAAGTTAATATACTGATAAATGAAATAGGCTACGAAAAATTAAAACAAAACTGGCTCATTAATTTAATTAGAATGCAACATTACTTGATCTCGCTCGCATGTACATTTTATTCCTGCGACAGCTATCTATAACACGCGGCTGTCTATGATATGCTTGGTAACTTGGAGTATGATCGTTATACTTATTCGTTATCACTATCGTGTCTAACGAACAGCGGCGCGCTAAGAACCCCTCGCGTCTATACGGCCCGCGCAAACGATAGTAATGAACCGCGCTTAGGAGAGTAATCGTAATATTCGCACGCTTTCCAAATGCGTCCTTTCGAGTTTCGTGCGCTAAGAACGTAGAACCCTTAGGTCCCGTGGGGTGGCTCTACTTTACGATCCGCTCGTCCGCGTGCTTCGCACAAAGGACTGCGCTACCTCGTTACGGAGGGACCAGTTAGAATAAAGTGTGATTAGGACGATAGTTATGGCATTTTGTATTATAATTCCGCGAGGGTAAAGCTCAGCCCTCCTCGCCCGCCAGCCCCGCCACGTTCGTTCTCGAAGGAGCTGTTAAGGCCTTGCCAAGTTTTCGATCCGAGCTAACGCGAATTCCGTGATCGCCCGAGATCCTGCTTTACTTGCATGCACAGCCGAGATAACACCAGCTTTAACCTTGCGAAATCAATTCATGACTTCACATTCGAATGAATTTTGTGATGTGTGTTTCGATGCGTTCGATTTTTTTTTCCATAGTACATTTTTTAACGTTTGAAATTCGAGAACGTTAACTAATTTAAAACGGCATTAAATTTAATTTTATATGTATATATTTAAAAGTACAAAGTTTTTTTGCAATAATAACAATGTTTTTCTATTGGCGCCTTGTACACGTTCTTATAATGTACGAATTGGTCTCGAGACTTCAATCTTAGAGCCTTAACGAAGATACGTTGTTAAGGAAAAATGTTGGACAGTGATTCACCGAGACGTTCAGCCGCACAGGGGTTAGTCATTCGTCTTCGTGGGGGACAATCGAAGTTTTGGCGAAGTTAATCAATCGATCCAGAAGACCCGTGAGAATCGGGTAGATAGTGGGCAGCCGGTGGCTGCCCGTATTTGATTGTTTAATTAGCAAGATGACCCGGTCGTATCCCGGTGGGGATTCTCGAAGGAGCTCGAGCTAGACGGGAAGGAGCGTCGCACGAGGGGGAAAAGACGGGGTGTCTCTAGAATGAGGCGAGAGAGAAAGAGGAGCTGGACGGAAGGTTGGGACAGAACGCGAGAAAACCGAAGACACCAGAAGGAGATACAGCCAGCGGAGCGAGTCAGCGGAAAGCTGATGCGATGGTGGCGGGGACGGGATAGAGAGAGAGAGAGAGAGAGGAGGATGTGTGCTTCTCCAAGAGATACATTCGCTGGAACTCTGGCGAGCGAGAGGACGGGGAGTGGAAGGGTGGAAGGAAGGCTAGATTTCTGGTGTATAGGGGTATTAATCCCTACCCTCAATTACCCTTTGTCTTGGGCACAGCTTGGTCCACTTGTTAAGACACCGCCACTGTTTGTCTTGAGGAGCAGGTAAGGGCGCCCCCGGAGCGGTCGCGGAGGTCTGCCGGCTGTTTCGGTCGCTGCTTTACATACGTCCGTGAGACCGGAGACGAACTGCTACCGGGAAGGACTACTGATCGTTGCGGTCTCGCCTCTGCCCTTGATAGAAGTTCGCCGGCAAAGTTCCCGCCTCGCGGCCGCCTTAAGGGATACCGCTCGCGCCGCCACTGATATCCTTGCTCTCGCGTGATCCGCAGCCTTTTCGTGGACTCGAGCGATCCTAGCTGCTAACTTTCCTTGAGATATATTGGCTTGAATCTTGTTTCAAAAAGTAGTAGAAATGCCAAGCATTTGAGAATGTAAATTGTTTTGATAAAAATATAGACATTTCAGATTTTAAATGAGAAAAAGACATCTTATATATCATTGATGAATTGATGATTTAATATATTGTTTTCCGTAATTACATTGCGAGTTTGCTCTTGCTCATACTTGCATATAATCAAAACAGATCAAAAATTTCTTTTTTTGAATTATATTATAGTAACATTAGGTACATTATAAAGTCTATATAATGTGCTGCAAAAGCTCTTCTCACTTTCTCTTTCCACTTCTCTGTCTCTTTTACTCGCTACGGTTTGACACTTCTTTGAAATTGAATTCAATAAAAAGAGAAAAAGGTGAAGGAAGGATAAAAAAAGAACTGCAAGTCATCTCATTGAATTCGGTAAGGCCGAGATATGAGTCGAGAGGTTCAACGGAAGTCCGCTACCTCCAATTTATCCCGAGGGCAGGGAGCAAAGAGAGCGGCGTGAAAACCGAAAGAGTCGACAGGACGGCAGATTTATCCACGTCGTGGTAATTTCCTCAGATTTTCCGCCCGTATTATTTGTTCGACATCGGGCCGGCAACGAGCGCGGCGGCGGCAGAACGAGGGGTGCGTCGTCCGTTTCTTTACACTACGAAGAATATCAATTGTTAGAAATACAAAGGGTGAGAGAGCGAAGCGGGGAGTTGAAGGGGTGGAGAAATCGTCTTCGTCGTTTGGGGTAAGAAGGAACCGCCGCGCGGCGCCGCGCCGCGCGCGGTATATAGGCGAGGGCGGCATGAGGGGTGGGCGCAGCCTGTGGCACACCACCCCTGTACAAACCAAATTCTTAAGAGAATTTAACCGTTTGAATAGCTCGCAAATCCATTGCAAATGTTTACACGGGATTGGCGCGCGGGCGGACTTCTTTCTCTTTCTGCTCGATTCCACCGGCAATCGCGATATCTGACTCCCTGCCTTTGGGACTCGAAGGCATTCGGCCGAGCTTCCTAAGATTTCTGACACGCGTCCATTTTCATATACCAAGATATTTATACAAACGATTTTAGGCTTTACGTTTCGATTCCTTCCGATTTGCTTATAAATACATAAATTTATTATTATAACTTATACACATATTTAACTTAAAATCTGTTAATTTATCACTTTTCCTAATAAGAATATTTTCTTTCTATTAAAAAATATTTATATCCCATATTTAGAAAGTTAAAAAAGTTCTTGTAGGAAAACTTACATTTCTTTCTTCTTTCTTCTTTCTCTCTCTCTCTCTTTCTCTCTCTCTTTCTCTCTCTCATTGAGATTTTATTTAATATATCGAAATATGTAAAGTGTGTATATTTTGACGTAGATACACTAAAAAAGATTATCTAGAAAATTTTATTTGTGTTATTTAAGAAAGATTACCACTTGTATTTCAAGCATATACTGGACAATCCGATTTTTTAAATATTGAAGCACGAGAGGCTTGTAAGTTCGACAATCGGACAGGGGTTGAATCGCCATTTCTCGGCAATCGAAGTTGGGATATATACAGAGGGTAAAAGGAATACGGCTTATTCGCGTGCCACCGAAAAGTTTTGGGGAGCAGCGTGGCGTTGCATGCCCCGGCATTAATAATTACTTTACAACTGATTCTCTTTTTTTTTTATTTTATTTCATTTTTTAGCGGTAAGGTCGCGACTGCCGCCGCGCGGTTAAGGCGTTGTGCATACGGGAACGCCTTTCATTGTGTATTAATAGCTCGTACCATGCTACATTATTATTTCAGCTAATCCGTAGCCGATGTCGCATGCTCGTACGGAATTACGGGTTCGTTCCTACCTACAATGTTCGCACCTTAATCATTTGACGCTTTTATATTGAGCCTGATAATAATTTTAATTTATTGAAGTCTATCGTACGTGTATTAACGTAGCGCGATTAAAATGATATTAAACTGACTGGTCACATTTTTTGAATTTTCTCAAGTGATGTTAAAGCTATTTAAATTAATAGAAATTAATATACATGTAACAAAAGTATGCGATATTTTTTAATGATATGCAATTACTATAAAAAATAATTCATATTTATCTCTAAATATATATATGTGAAATTAATAAATTTCTAATATCTCTGTAATTATTTAAATGATGAAAAGTCATTATTATTTCTATTTTAGTTTCGGGCGCTACGTTATCTGCTTCTCAGTTTGCTAGCAAAATGTTAAGTATGTACATTGTGGTATGAGATTTAGTATGGTCAGCTTTTGATGTCACTGAATTTCGAGTTTTCGTTCACAAAGTAAGGGTGGGTGAACGATGCCTTCGGTGCCAGCAGCGCATATCGGTTGACCTCAAACATGTATATGTATAAATCGCAACGTACTGCCTCCTCAATCTTGTCAAGCTGCATCGCCCCGTGAGCGTAACTCGTAGGTCTTGCCGCCAAAACCGCGCCATTCTGCATTCATAAGCTCGTTGCCTTTCTCTGTGCCGCGCATTCCGAATTATGTTTACAAAGGACTCTTTGTATTGCGAACAATATTCCGGCGTTTTTCGGGAGCGGTTTTGAACCGAAATCGATTTGTCACGACGATTCGCTGATTCTGGACCATCGACAATAAGAATTTTTATGTTGTTAAATAATAATATAAATTTTTTGTTACGTAGTAACATTCGCAACGCAAAAAGTTATACGTTTAATTGGATATTATATTCTCGATTTAACAATTTCATTTATAATCAGAAGCGTATCGCGAGTGAACGATAACTGGATTAACTTAATATTCCTTTCTCGTAATTAATAACGCGGAGTTTACCCGCTGAAAAATATGTACATTCCTATTATTTCTAATTAGATATCTAATCGGGCCTACATTAAATGCAGCTATAAAATATTCCTACTAGAAACGGAAATAAACGCGGCACCGAGGTCTAAGGGCTAATTTATCGCGTCGATCGCCGCTTCGTTCACTTTGATGCGAGCGAACTCCGACTTCATCGAGCACGCATAGTGCGCGCCGCGGTTCAATCGATATTATTACGAAATCTACAGGCTGCCGTGTGCAAATGCTCGTCGCGTCGTTGCAGTCGACTGCACGACACAAGGGGCGCGGGCGTACCACCGGCGCTCGATTATATCGTGGGATTAAAGTATGATCGGCCGGTCACGATATTCGACGATCAACTGATCGATGAAAGGCGGAACGTCACGTGCCGGCAAGAATGAGAACGTTCGCTTCACGTGAATTTAAACGTGTTCATTGTACATTTCTTTGCGATGTGTCAGATTTCTCTTAGGTATCTTAGATGTATTTTACGCCGATATTTTTTTAAATTTGTTTGCTGGTCGCTTTATGAATGTGTTTTCTGAGCAGCAGGATATGCAGGTACGTGTTTCATGATATAGAATAAATATTTAAATTGATATCCTATAGATGCGCCCGTTTTTTTTAAATGTGAATTGAGATAATCAATAAGCTGAGAAGTGCAAAAATCGCTTACAGCTGCATAAGTTAATAATACATTAATGTGTATTTTAATTATTCGTTATTATGAATATACATTTTTATGCAGCACATTAAAAGTATTAAAGCAAAACTGAATAATAATAATAATTTATTTAACGTAGAAATTTTAGACGCGCAATTAATTTGAAATGTATAATAAGTATTCTACTATATTCGCTTAATAATTTACCGAAATAAAAACGAAAAATATATCCGTGACATGTATCGTCTCGCTACTTCGAAAGTTGTACAGTTTATCACGGCTGGGAATGGTACGCAGCTAACACTAACGCGTCTCTATAGAACATGATATAAATGATTTTCAAAGATTTCGCGTGCCAAAGTTCTGCAATTCCGTTCCATGTTCCAGAAATGGCTTCACGTGCCATTTATATCCATTCAATAATTACGTTGCCTCGAAAAATTCACAACTGCGAATGGATCGTGATAGCGTGACATGATACAGTCGTTATCGACATGAACTTTGCACTTTGCACGTTAGTGCCGGTCTCGAAATAATTTACGGTGGCGTTACAAAGCGGCATTGTATTTCTCGTGCAGATGCCATTCGTATTCTGAGCTTACCTGCGTATCTCCGTCATTTCTCTTTCACTTGTCCGGAAATAAAAACGGCAGTTTTATAGTTACAGCGATATATGAGACTTGTCTGAATATCAGGTATCTTTGGGAGATAATATCTTCGACGAGATAACAATTTCTAAAGCTTGATCACAAACAATTATTTCGTATCAATTTCTTCCTGTTGTTATTTATCATCTGATATATTCTTTTGTCTACATTCACAATTTGAATTTTGCCTTCTATATTCTCATATCTATTTAAAAACTCTGTGTAGACATTCGTTGATGATCTTTAATAGATTCTATTTACAATTCTATTATATATCTTATTATACATATATTATGAAATATGCAAGCAGACATTAATATAACTCGGATCTATTCTAAACATCTAAACAACCGTGACTGAATTTATTTTTTAAAACCCAAGCCGCAATAAAAGCTATCGCGTCTGTAAGCTACCGACGCGCCTCGGCGAAACTGGGAAGCTCCGGCGCGGTTCGAAGTTGAAAGCACAAGTCGGTGGAGTCTGTGATTCCGTCGACGTGGGGTGACGTCGGGGGTTGGGGGATCGGTTCCGTCGACCGATG
>NW_012026904.1:1218901-1401257 GCF_000956235.1 Wasmannia auropunctata | reverse complement strand
GGATGAGGGATCGCGAAGTACACTTTACGATACGTCGAATGACTAATACGTTGAAACAATAGGCTGTCGTCGGCGGCCTCCGATGGGACTGATGGCTTGCGGGGGGTGGGCCAGAGGCTGCAGATTGGGATACGGCGCGATGGGGTGGGCCGGAGAGATTCCAATGCACCACTTAAGCGTTTCTATATCCGTGCCTTCGACCGCCCGACGTACGTACTTCCGTGCTTTTATCGCGCGGGACTCGCGCGACGCTCTCACTCGTCGCAACCAGCGAGATGGCTCGTCGCTGTTACGATCGTTATTAATGACGACAATTATTATAAGGAAGTCAACTTTCCCATCGTGGGTGTCATTACGTCATTATGGGCGCTCTTACAGCCCTCGTTGTCGCGCATAATAGGGTGTTCTGACTTCTCCTATTCTTGCGTCTTTTCGGTGAGGGGGCGGGGAGGCTGTAAAACGACGCGATTATTGGCAAAGATGTTCCTTGTTGTTTATTGGCATATTTCAGCAGAATTGTACATGAAACGGTTAATTTTTTACTGCCAGTTGTCGGAAGTATCGGAAACTTTTTATTGCATTTTATGAAATGTCTCCTTCCCATTCACAATTACAATATCATACACGTATCACATATTATCTATTAACGTAGCTTTCTGCCTAGAAATATCTGATATATATTTATTATATATTATCAAAGAGATAGCATATTCTTCAAGTGTATACATGATATTATTCACGCTGATCCTACGCTAGATAGAAGCTCATCTTCTGTGGTGGATTAAAATTGGCGTATACACGAAGCGCCTTGTCAAAGGACACCAGTTAGTACCGCATAAAACATATACGAAACATGGCCGTCCGCCTGCCTACCTGGCTTACGTTGCTTGCCTTTATTCCGACAAAGTCAAAGTTCAAAGTCCGTGTGTGTAGCGCGAGAATCGCGGGGACAGGGACGATCCGAGGGGGGGGGGGGAGAGGGAGGAGGGGGAGAGGGTGGTGTTGGGGTTGGGGGTGACCGAACCCCGCCGACGGTGATTGCTTCTCCCCCAGTCTGCCTTAAAATTGACGTCATATTCGTTATCCTTTCGACCCTTCTTCCGTGCCGTCCTCGCGTCTCCCGCGCTTCCGCCCCTGGGCATCTCTTTCTGCATGCGTATAAGCTTACATCAACCCTTCTCCATACGGCCACACCCAGTTCGGGGTTCAGTCGACGAGTACCCCGAATCCGAGACGCGCGAGGTAGCGGATGAAAAAGGTAGATTCTTCTTTTTTTTCCTCTGCGATTTCCATTGCCGCGCGTCATCTCCTTCGAGCGCCTCTTTTTCTTTTTTTTTTTTCGAAGAGAAATTTGTCCGAAGGTCGTTATTGAGCTGCTTGCTGCTAAATGAGGAATGGTGAGTCGATGGGGACGGGAAGAGAGGATTTGAATATCATAGTGCTTGCAAATTTATAGAGCGTACTTCGGAAGATTCGCATCAAGCTTTAATTTTTCACAGCTGCGTAATTATTTATTTTTGAAACATTGTGTATAAGCATAAAATTGTATAATTATCCGACATTGAAAATTAAAATAGATCGATTGATTACGAAGTTTGATGGAAATCTTGCGAAATCTTATATGGGAACGACATAATTTAATAATTTCGTAATTCAATAAGGGGGTAAAAAATAAAATATTGAAAAAATAATACATAATGAAGTCGTCATCGATGAAAATCGATTTTTGTTTTTTCTCAATAACAATGGAAATTTTTGATCTTTGCCGCTCGATTGCGAGCGTCGTCGATAAGCGCCGCGGCTCCCGAGATACAAACGGAAGGGAGAAAGAAGGCTTTA
Source organism: Wasmannia auropunctata (assembly GCF_000956235.1). Lineage (NCBI taxonomy): Eukaryota > Metazoa > Arthropoda > Insecta > Hymenoptera > Formicidae > Wasmannia > Wasmannia auropunctata. The sequence goes on along the minus strand of NW_012026904.1, from coordinate 1,399,418 downwards.
CGAGCGGAATAGTGGGCATCCCTTACCGCGGCGTCGAACCACCCCCTCCCAGAAAGAGCTTCCATCCCGGGAGAGAGCTTCCATTACTAATCCATGCAAAAACCGGAATATCTTTATCCCCCTCCGCATGCTGAGGACGTATTTCCGGAATAAATTCCGACGGAGGTAGCCGCGCGAAGACTCTGGCTGTGCGTTTCATGTACAACGTTCTTTATTATTTTTACCGGATTGATCTAACCCTTTCATGTTGGCTCGCACGAAAAATTATTTCGATTTAAAAACCCGCGGACGGTATAAAACTATAATATATTTTCCGTTGGTAGATACCACCGTTATTATGTAGATTTTCTACGAGTTTCGACGTTTTATTGATTACGCAGAATTCATAATTTTATTCATAACACTCGAATCCGTTATATTTATTATCAAATAGTAATACGCAGTGTTTTTAAAATATACTCGTAATTTTTAATTTTATTAACTTTGTATTATTTCAAGTTAATTCACATATACACATTACGCGAAGGTATATAAAATCCAGTACATCTTTCCCTCCGTATACTCTTCTGGCAAATATTAATTATAACCGAACATCTGCATTGCAGTGCGCGTAAACTTAATCCTCAAACCCCGAGACTCGTTTCCCTTGATACCGGTTCGCGCGATAAAACGCCGATGGCGACTTTATGACATTTTCCGCGAGAGATAGGAAAAGAGCGACCGCGCGCGGTCACCGCGAGTATGAACGTCGAAACGACTTGAAGGCTCGCAACTCGGGGAAATACGTGTGTCGTCCGAGCCAAAGGGTGGGCAAGTGGTACCCGTCCGAAGGGTTGGGGGGAGAGGCGGGGGGGCCCGAAGAGAGGAGCCCGGTCGAATGGGTTAGAAAGGGTTGGAGAATCGTGGCAGCGCCGGCGCTCGCGGGGGTGGATCTGGGCGGAGGTGGAATACGAATATGAGAATTAAAGCCGTCGAAGGAATTAAAGCGTATAACCGTGGCGCGGATCTCTCCGGGCTGCGTCTGTCTGAGCGCCTATCCGTCTATTCTATTGTACTTCGGGTTATCCGTACGTGCGTTCGTCAACGGATTTCGGCTGTCCTGCGGACATCGAATTGCCGAGTGTGGTTTCATCCGGTTACAGGCATCCGTAAAATTTCTTAAATTTCGAAGCCTCTGAAAGATCGATAAAAATAAAAAAAAATTACTTTACATATTCCATAGCTATATAATTATTTTACTATGATTCTAAATTCATTGTAGTTTCTTTATTCGAGCTGATGTCTTTTCAAATATCTTATAGTAGGCACATTTATTTTTTATATAGAAGTTTTTCAAAAGATGGAATATTTTGAAATAAATATTTCGATGAAACGAACAACACAACACAAACATAAACACATTTATTACACATTCATAAATTATTCATAATAAACGAAAGCATTCGCAAAAATCTTTAATTGTCACGATTTCGTAGCTAGAGTCATCCAAAAAATTTCCGTTACGAACGATATCTTCGAACTTTGGTCGGGATTTGTGGGGGAGGGGAACATAGTATCGAATTCGAAATCGCGATTACGCGCACGGTCAAATACCGCCGCGCGCGAGACCGCACGGTCATAATTAACGGGCATAAATTATCAATCCGAACGTCGGTTAGCAGCACGGGCTGGCACACCGGACGCACGTACGCGAAGCCCAGAAGAGGGTGGAGGTGGACGGTTGATACGTGTGTTGGGCAGAAGCGAACGGCGCGGCGCGCGGCGCGGCGGACGCGGGGTGAGAACGAAGGGTAGTAGGTAGTCGAAGGGCGGCAGCAGGATGGCCACCGGCCGAAGTGATTGATATAGAGAGACGCGGTCGTCGCTGCGGGTCCCAACTCTGGTAATGCTGACTCCGTGACGTACGAATCTGCGAGCATTGCGAGCCGTCACTGTGACCGCGTGTCTACTGACACCCGGCCTAGGTGCCACGAAAGAAACAAATGTCTCTCGACGTTCATGCACGTCCCTTCGCAGTCGGACGTGTCTGACCGCTGTTGCACTGTATACTTACCACTGCGGTTGCAATATTCGCAATTTGGGATAATGCGATCGAAGAGGCGATCGCAGATTTCTCGTGATATAGCAAATTAAGCTGTTTTAATATTAATACAATGTTATTTATATTTTTTTATTTATTTTGTACTCTTATGAGGCACAACGTTAGATCTATGTCCTTTTTATTTGACGAATTAATTATTTTTTTATTATTTTTATTCGTTATTTATATAAGTCTTTGTTACTACGCCAAAGAATAATGCACAATCGAAAGATACACCGTTTTCCATCGTCGAGAAACCGTGTAGAACTCGGTGCAGAGCGTAACATCATTTCTCAAATCACGTTGGCGAGTCCGTGGCTGGCTCGTCGTCGCATATTTTTCAGTAGAATAATGACGGCTTTCGCTCACTAATCGTCCTTGCGTGCGTGGCCAATTCGACGTTGTTCGCGTACGATGTGTCACTTTCACAAAAAGAAGATACATCCGGGAAGATAAAGGCGTGTCAACGTCAGCTATCCATTCGATCTCTCTAGCTCTTTCCCTCTGTTTTCTCTCTTTCCCTTTCTTTCTCCCGTTTCCACCATGTAAACGCGCGATGAGCTGGATGTCATGAGGGAGAAGCAGACAGAGCCTCATATCATTAAAATAGAGATATTGACAAAAGGCATCCATACATATATATGTATCTACTGTCACGTATATATATATATCTCTCTTTCTCTCTTTTTCTCTCTCTGTCTCTCCACTACTCTCCTTGCTGCCAGTAAACGAGGCAGCTCCCGGGGTTTCACAGATCAATGGGAATATTGAACAATTGTCTCTCTGGCTACGGCTGAAACGAGCGGCCAAGACAATCAGCTCTCCGCGAACAATGCGTAGCTTAATGACGCAGCGCCACCGACGTTTTCGACGGCGCATCTCGCGTCTCGCTTGCCCGCCACCTCTCGTTTCTCGTCCCTGAAAACATTATTATCCGCGAAATCCATGTGAACTTTACGAAAATTATCAATCCGAGAAACCAAATTCTGTGAAGCACGCGTGTCTCGCGAGAAACTGGCACAAGTAAGAAGTAAGAGTCCGGAATTGGAAGGCGTCCGAGAAGTTCGCGTAGAACGGCGTGCGAATTCGGTTGTCGACGGGATACATCGCCGCGACGGTAGCAGCTTTCCTTAAGCCTCATTCTCCGCAGTGGCAATGGCATTGGCGGCGGTGTGTTTTAGGGATCAATAATTTATGTAAATGTGTACGCGGCAAGGGCGCTACCGTGTGGCGGTGAGTTACAGCCACGATGGTAAGGGGGTAGGTAGGTGGGTTAGCGTTGGGTGGTCGGATGGCAGAGCGTCGTCGGGACGCGAAGAGAGGCGGGAGACGGGAATGGGTGAGAGCGGGTGACTGGGGGTGGATGAGGAAGGGCGGTCGGACTTTAGGGGTGAGCCACGGCGGTGGTGGTGGCGGTGGCGGCGGCAGCGGCGGCGGCGGCGGCGGCGGCGGCGATCCGACCGAGGGTGGAGAAGATCGCGACACGAAGGGGTTTGACGTCCAACCCTTTCATCGATTGTACTTCTCCGCTCCCTTTTATCCCTTCGCCGCGCGCGCGCTCGCTCGCTCGCCACCCCACGCATCACCCCTTATACACTCTTGATCCTCCAGCGCGCGCCAAAAGCAGCCATCGACTAATGCCCGATAATTCCCGCTGCCGCATTTGCTCGCGCGAATATTTCCTCGGGTTTTCCACCTCGCGGCTCTCACCACCCTCGGGTCGTTCTTTTCGCGAATCTTTGAACCGCACGTATATCGTTAGGTGGCTTCGAGATCGAAAGCCTTCGCTCACGCGATAACCATTTGACATTGGTGATTATATTTCGAAGAGATCTTGTTCAACTAAGTGGGTAAAATTTTATCTTTTAATATTTTATAGGAATTACTTTGTCTCTACAAGTTTTACGAAATTAAAAAAGTCCGATTATCTTTAATCAAGATTTTAGTAAGTTTATTTATAATATAGCAAAAAATTTTTATGCAATTACATTTCGAAAATTCTATATTTATTACTGTCCAAAAATTTATATATTGTCTTTTATTCTCCTTTAAAAATAATCTTATATTTGCATCTTGTTGCATTATATTTTTTTATATTGGACTATACAAACGTAGTGCTGTCACATTATATCATACGATATTGACGACTATATTCGACTCTATAACGAGGACATACGACATGACAGGACAGGTGAAACAGCGAAAATCAGTTGAAGAGGTTGACGGATATTCGAGGTGGCTCGCGCAGGCGAAGGGGCAGGTGGGGCTGAAAGGGAGGTCGAAAGTGAGGAGACTGTGTGGCAGGGTAGGACCAGTTGTTTCGACCCTTCGTCTTCCTCCCTGCTGTTCAGTAGTGGCGTCATCCCGTCGTCCCCTACTCTTTGATCCCCCCAATAATCAATATATTCTAACATAACTCTAATGGCCACCCCATTTGAATACAGCCGATTCCACCCCACGGCACTCCGCATCTCGCGCATCTCCGACAATACCAATCATCCGAAATATTCCCTTTCTCTCTAGCCCTTTCTCCCTCACTCCCACCGTCCGTCCCCGTCTTTCTCTCTTCCTCCCGATATGCCTCTTGCCCGCGCACTGTCTCTTGCTTTTGCTTCGATGTTGTCTGCCAGCCCTCACTCCCCGAGTGGTATTAAAACTTTCGAGGACGAGACACCCGCAGGCGTCCTTCATCGAGCGACCCTCGGTTACGGGCGTAAAATTTGGGTAGAGTCGATGTCCAGCCTTTGCGCGCGTCTTTACTTCCTTTTCTACCTTGCGACGCACACGCAGGGATTTGCGATGTGTGGGTAGTTGTGCATCGTGGTAAACCGTAATGGGTGTACCATGTGACAGTTTATGGGATACCTCGTGAAATGCGTTTCTATAAAGTAGATTTAAGAATTGCAAGTCGTGATTACATTTGCATTATGCGATATGTTGTCGCTTACGTTCTATTGTATTTTTGCGCGGCAGATCGATTTAAAAGAGGACATTATACATTTAACAAAATTGAATTGGCGCTAATTAGGCAAGAATATTTGATTATATATACCTTCGCAGAATAAAATTATAATGTTCCAACTCGGTTTTTCTCAGTAATTTAATTGTTGATGAATTATTATCATGATAAAATGGGAATCAAGTCGAATGTGTTAATTGTTTGTTACGTCTCCACGGCACGGCTGCAATATAGCTAAATTTAATCGTGCACTCAGAACGGTACGGTGATGACCATAAAACAGCGTGGAACTGCATTAACCGTAATATGATTTTTAACAATACAGATTTGATCTATAGCCGATTACCCGTCCAGCAACCCTTTCAACTAAACGATAATACCCTGCCCAGAACGCTCGCAGCCGGAGGGCTCCGCGTGATGCATTATCGGTGATATTGGCGATTGAATAAAAGCTGCGTTACGCGAGCTTTACACGCGAATAATTCAATTTCTTTTGCGGCCAGAATCATACTCTGTATCATAATAATTCATAATATCTTTTATTATTTACAACATTTATATATTTGTAACATCACTGTACAAATAGTGTGAAACTGTCGAGAGCTGCAAAATTCTTTTCGTTTTGCAATATAGATTATCAAAATATTTTAATCTAATGAGTTAATAAATTAAGTCGAGCTCACGTATTCTTTGAGATATAGAGCGCCGGTTGACGAGTAACCCGGCCGATGCACCTTCGCTGGATGTCTTTTTTTTCAACGAGGGGCGCGCGACACCGAGAGTCCTTCCCCTTCAGATAAGTCGAGTGGGCTAATAAATCAATTCCGCCACGTAAAGCGGACCGCCGATGCGCCACTCGGTTCTCCAGGTTGGTTTTTGGTTTCGAGCGCACTCGATCCGAAAATAAGGATTTACATATTCATGCAAAGATCCTCCTCGCGCCAGAGGATTCAGCGGAAGGAGGCGACGTCGACCTATGCGGCGTGCGAGCCGAGACGAGGATAGTTTGTAATGGGATTTTCACCCCTTTTCGATCTAGCTTCCCCACCGCTCCTCTCTCACTTACTGTTTCACACTTTACATGCGGGAAGTAGTCCTGACGTATCGACGAGTTTCTCGTATCTCGGTTGTGGAACGGGGAATATAGACGCAGGAATATGGGAGGGGGAAAACTAAATCTGTTTGATGGAAAAATTTTCATTTCGTCGAATAGCACAAGAGGTGATTTTCGTTTTCGTTTGTTTGAGAAAGTCTTATTTTATAAGTAAACTAATAAAGAGATTAATGATTAACTTTTTCTGGATAATTGAACCAATAGCACAATTTCATTAAAATAATAGCACATTGTTAGATCAACTTTTAATAAATAAAAGTACATATATTTTTGATAAATAATAGCTTATTGCAAAAAATAGTTTGCTTTTATTAAATTGACATTTCTGTACTATAATTTGCGTTATTTTTATGACTCTGGCCGAGTGATGCTCCACTTTTGTAATACACGCAATCGCGGCGCGAATTTTCGACGCGAAGCTATCGATATAATCTGGAAACGTTCCAACTTCGTACGTGGATTGTTGCGAGGCTAACTGTGCCGCTCTCCGCTTGCTCTCCCCGTCATCGACATTCGCCTCAGAACTGCGCCGAGGTAACCTCGGTCGTTACGTGGTGTAATTTAAAAAGTTTGTATCATCGCGATACTTCGAACGAGCTCGCCAACCGGGGTGGCAAAAGAATAAATTGCATTTTCGCGAGAGGAGGCTAACGTGTCGTGTCGTTTTCCTTCCCTCCGGCTACAAAGTTCGCTCCTAATTCGAGAAACGACGCGTTCCTCGCGAGAAACGCGGCTTCGATTCGGGCGGAATGGGGAAACCACGATCTTCAGCCCGCTCACGTACGATTTATTTAAACTTTGCTTTTATCGTTGCCCTCCGCGATTACCTATACCATACTACACTCGTGCTTCCTCGGGCATAGCCCCTCTCTTTGTCTCTCGAATTCCAACCCCTCTACGTGCTCGCGCGGAGTTGTAAAAGGAATGACGATTTCAGAAGTGCCGATCGAGAAACGCAACAATGAAACATGAGACGCAGCAAGAAATTAAAAGTATGGTTTCTAACAAAAAAGAAAAACGCGAGATTTTGCGAAAAAAAGAGCAGTTTTCATATTTGTTTTACTGCAACGGGAAACAGTGATTTGAAATTGAATGGTGATGCTTAAGCGATATAAAAATACATTTTATTATTTTAATGTTTAAATCTCTTTTTTTTCGATATATATTTTTAAGAGATTTTTATGATTTACTAAGAAAAGCTATTTAACAAGAAATTTAGAACTGAAATCGGATGATATAAATGTTCAATGTAAATTTTACAAAAAGAATAGGAGAGATTGCGAAATAATCGTGAGTACCTTACGTTCGAATTATTTCCGTGCCATTTGCATCGAGAATGTTTTCGCGGTGAGTTCTTGTATTGCGATCCACATTCATTCTTCGTACACGATTGGAATTCAGGGGCGTTACGGTCGCGGTCTCTTAGAAAATAGGAACAAGCCCGCGCGCCCCCGGCTGCCCGAGCCGCGCGTACCCCCCGCATCCCGCCCGCGACTTTATACTTTAAATCCGCCCTATAAATATCACGCTCCTTTGGATTTGGGGGGCTGGTTTCCGAAAGATTGGCTCGCGGTATCCTCCGTGGGAATCGCTCGCCGTTTTGCATCGATATATCAAGGGATGAAGCGCGGCCCGATCCCTACGTAGCGCACGGAACGATTCGTCATTCCCGTTCCTTGTAAAACAGGCCACTGGTTTTACGTATATATCCGCGCGGCCGCCTCTAACGTGCCGGCAGCCTCACCTCGTCGATGCGAGTACAAAGATATATGGAGTGCTACCTGACGAAGTATATCGAATAAGGGAATACCTCTCGCGTTCACGTGAGCCCTATGGCTGGACGCGAATGGATTTATGAGGCCGGGAGCGTTTCTCGAAATAGAAAATAGTGATAGTATGTCGATAATATTATCTTCGCTGTAATTTCTCTAGAGTTATTTTCTTTAGCTCGATATTATAAAAATATCTTGTGGTATAATTTCTATATAGGAGTTATCTAAATTTAAATGAAATATTGGGAACATAAAAAAATTCGATATATTCAGTATATTAATAACACTTAGATATTTTTTGTTTTTATTTATATTTTATTTTTATAAATGCACATTCTTCTGTTATAGATTTTCTGGAGTTTTTCTCTAACTCGATATTGTAAAAATGTCACTATATAATTTCTATATAGGAATTATCTGAATTTAAATTATTTAAATATTAGGATCATGAAAAAAATTGAATATATTCGGTACATTATTAGCGCTTGGATATTTCTTGTTTCTATTTATATTTTATTTTTATAAATGTACATTCGTTATAGGTTCTCTGGAGTTTTTCTTTAATTCGACATTGTAAAAATATTTTATCGCCGTATAATTTTTATAGAAATTATTTGAATTTAAATTAAATATTAGGAACATTAAAAAGCGTTGGATTTGATATTTTAACAACGCACATATATATTTTTTATCTCTATTCATATTTAATCTTTATAAATATACATTACTGCATCAGTATAGTGAGAAAAAGTTCTAATTGTATTTCTCTTTAAGCTAGAAGAGTTTGGCTGGCGTAAAACTCAATATTGGCGCTAATTCACGTCGCGCGGTTTTCCGTTTTTCGCGCGTCGCTCGTAAAAATTGCGGGTCGTGGAATTCCCACAGTGCCGTCCCATGGGAACCGCAGCAGCGAGTTGTCGGCAATCGAAGATGGAATGCTAAACAGCCGAAGGGTTGAACGTTCTGTCGTCGTCGGTTCGTTGAGGCACACCGACGGCAACCGAGCCATCCGACCGCCGCCATCCAGTCACCCGACCTCCCTTTAGCCCGCGCCAGGCGCTGCGCGCATTTAGATAAGTTAAACTATAAATTAGACGGATCACTGGTAGCTACTCGAGGAAATGTTGTCGGCGCCTGAATATGTATGATTTATACAAGGAACCCGACTCACCGATATAATTCCCGCCAGCCGGTAGCACGGGTGGGCGAACCGTGAGAGACTGACGGAGAAACCGTGCGGCTCTCTCTTAATTCGACCTCGATCCAATGCGAAGCGTTTGACGTGGCGTAAGAATGAGCTGTACAAATCCTACGATGAGATCGTTGTAAAAGGATTATTAAAAAAAAATATTAAGAAATAATTAAATAATCGGAAATAATATAAAAATATCTTGGAGAACAAAATTTTGAAAGTATTTAATAAGTATAGTTATTTCAATTTTTTTTCGAGAAATGAAAGTTATTTGGGACTTGATTATTGAAATATTTAAATGCGCTAAAAGTTGAGAGGGAAGTGAAAACAGTCTCGGGATGTCTAATAACGCCTCGTTATACAGTTTCCAATTTAAATGCTGTTTTGTGAAGATTCTGGCGTTCATAAACAATGAATCACGTCTTCCATCGCGGTGGACGTTCGCCGTTGATACCCAATTAGTTGCACGAAGTGGCCCTCGGCCGGAACGCAAAATCCATCGTCTGACCAATGTCCGCCATCTCTCCTGGACCCTCGGCGCGTTGTTTCTTCTCGGGATATAGCGCGGATTGAAATCCCGACTGGCCTCGCGCGACTCTGATCCCCCGGTTGTTTCGGCCGCGGCAGGAGCCGAAGACATCCCGCACGGCGGCAGTTGATTTAGGATTCGCATGTAACCGCGATCGGGCGAGGCCGAGCGCTGTCCCGAACGGAATACTAATCAAAGATACACAAATTCCGTCGGCTAATACTTCAAATCCCCTTTAGCCGGGATCCTGAAATTAAATTATTGGATTAGACGTCGGCGACGGCATGCTTGTGCGAGAAGAGAAGAGAGAGAGAGAGAGAGAGAGAGGGCGGGGGGAGGGAGAAAGAGCCTCATTTTACGTTCTCAATGAGATCCAGAATTTCGAAAGTCTTGGCAAAATTGCTTCTTAAGTATCGCTTGATATTTCTTTGAGAACAATGCGGTCAAACGAAAACGTTGTAGTTTTCGAAAGGAGATAAGGTTACATTGTGCGATTATGTTAATTTTAATTTGAAACTTAGAAAAGATTAGCCTTAATTATTATCATCATGATGCTATTGGACACATAAAAAACTAGCTTTTGTCATTTTTCGGAGCTGCAAGTAATTTCGTCCCTTCTTTTACTACTAAAAATAATACAATGAATTCAATAGATAAAATCTCTCGCTATCTAGACTTGAAACCTTCCAAAAGTGTTTTTAGCGTTAACTTTATTTGAGTGCTGCGGTTTGGGAGCATCGGGAAGGTAGTGGGTAGAGAAGGGTGAAACGACGAAGAAGAGACATTTGGTGGCCCTGGAAGGGGCGGGGGAGAGGGGGGAGGAAAGGCGGAGATAGGGTGAAACGGCGATTTAGGATCGGGACTGTCCGCCGAAACAAAAGGTATTCTATTCTCTTCTCCCTTTTTAACTTACGGCTCGACCTTCCAACCTCTCTCTTTCGCCCTACGCGCCCTCGCACCCTCCAGGCGACGATGCTCCGACTCGCTCGGCTGGACGGTTCCGTCGCCGCGGAGGAAGGAGGGCACACGAGGGGGTGCGAGGATGAAAGAGCTATATTTTCATATCAATGATTTTATGACCGCATCCTTCCACCCTCGGGGGAGGGGGGAAGGAGGTGGGAAGGGTGGCCGCCAGCGTTGTCGCCGCTGCCGCCCGGCACCACCGCCGGCAGCCCGTAGGAAATCTATATTTTATTGCGCGTGAAATTCTTGCTATTTATTCGCGTATAAGAATTTAAATGTTTCCAAAATGCGAGTTGGCCGCGCGTAGATCGTCCGCCCAGCCCCTCCGCCCTCCGTCCTTTATCTCAGCCGCCGTTGTAATCCTTACATGATTTAGGTACGAGGGATCGCCTCGGGAAGGATCATGTGGACGGGAAAAAGCGACGGGACAGGCAGGATTCTCCTCGGAGAAGGAAGGGCGAAACGCCCTCCGCGTAGATTAAGTTCGATTTGCCGCGACATATTCTTGTTCGGGCGCCGCGGGGAAATACGATCGCGGTATTTTAAAATAACGACGCCATTAGCGGGACTCCGGCAAGACGCGCGAGCCTGGCCGCTTCTCGAGAGGGAAACTCATTTTCATCCACCGCAGAACACGCGAATGCCTTCGACGCTATTATTTTCGAAGGTCATTATTCGGACCGCGCTATTTCGTTCTAGCTTAAACGATAAACGAATGTATCATTACGATTCTAGCAATTAGGGACTTTTATTATGTGTGCTGCATTATTATTCTAACTATAATAAATACAATGTTACTAGTAGAATATAAAATATTGACAAATGAATACGACAGATTGAGATATACAAAGTATTAGTATTATATCAAGTATCAAAAATTTTTACATAGAATAATTATTTTAATATTTTAATAGCGTATTCTCTGAAAAAGCAATTAGAATTCTTATTATCATAATTGTATTATTGAAATTTTTCGATAAAGATCATAGTCTACCAATTAAATGTTGTAAACGCTCTGCGTAAATTTCTGCTTGAAATTTAATACCGTAATCAACAGGTGATAATTATTGGATATATTAAGCGAAGTTGTTAAAATCCTGCGAATAGAGAGATAAAATTTATTTGATTCGATCGGCTTTTGACACCAATAATCACTCTACCAGTCCTTCCATGCAGCTTTCGGGAACGCGCGATGCGACCGCGTATATGAACTACCGGCGCATCCACCTCTCGCAGCCATAAAGTTCGAGTTTACAACGCGAAATGGACTGGAAAGCAAAACGCGCAAAAAAGGAGAGTAACGAGGGAGCGCGAGGGGGTGGCGGTGGCGGGCGAAACGAGGACGAGAGCGCTTCTGTTAAAGAGAGATGACAAGAGGAAGTGAACTGGGAAGTGAGAGGGACGGCGAGAACGTGGAGAGAAAGAGAGATAATTGTGGAGTGAGCGGGAAATTAAGAGCGTGGGAGAAAGAGCGAAAAATTGTGAGACAGGGATGGGGAAAGTTGCGAAGGAAGGACAGAGAGAGAAAGAGAGAGAGAGAGAGAGGACCCGAGAGAAGGGATGCGGAAGAGACAGTGGGGGTTGGATGGTGGTGGCGGTGGCAGTCGGAGAAGTAATATCCAGCGCAACGTTCCGGGAGGATGAGCTTTAATTGGAATATGGATCCGCTCTCTGTCGTTTCCCGATACCCCGATAAATTATCCTACGTACCATTTGCCCCGGAAAGCGGCACTTCAATTCTGCCGGCGTTCGCCGCGTAACACCTCTGGCCGTGAAAGAGAAAGCGAGAGAGAGAGAAAGAGAGAGTGGGAGAGAGAGTGAGAGAGTGATGCTCTGCGTGCTATTCGGCGCGAACGGATATGACGAAGTGCGAATGTAGGCTTTAAAGAGACGCGATTAAGGTCAATTTGCCGTGATTCGATTTATTCTCGATTAAATTTCGAGGATCTGCGTTCAATCGCACGTCGGGCGTCGGACTTTCAGCGCGAATTGCTGAAAAGTGACCCAATTTATCTATGCAGATGAGTTCAATGTCGATAACCGTCTCGTAAATGTTGAAGAGCATACATAAAAATAGAAATGAATTGAGATTGATTTCTTCTGTTATATACACAATGATGTTTAAAATATAACGAACATAATATTGAACTTGAAGCAGTTATATATATTATAGGCATAGGTACATACTTTTATGATAAGATTTAAGGTTCATCCTGACTGAGGTTATTGAGAATATTTTTTGCAATAAATTCACAAATTTATTTTAAGATACTTATTCGCATCGTTTTATTTGTAATCTCATTATTTCAGCCTGAATGCGTTGAAAGTTCGACATTAAATTGACGTGCAGTTTAAAATGGTTGAATTGTTAAGTTTAGAATTCACAGTAGAAATATTATTATGGGCATCAAGATCCAGCCTGATTGCAAAAGGCGTGCTCAAATTTATTTGTTATAGGATTTAAATTGTACAAACTTTATGTACAAATAAAGAAATATAAATTTCGCTCGGAACATATGACTCTTGACCCAGTGAACGAATGTATAACTTACTTTAATACAATATAAGCGCGAGAAAAGCATAGTTCTTCGAGTTACACATACACCTACATCTGTTCGCGTTTTGCTCACATTCGTGGTACGTATGTACGGCCGGCTGCGGGAGTTCGGGAGGCCGAAGAGAAATGCCAGGCATTAGGTTCGGGATGGCGAGCAATGACGGAAGTTGATTCGCCGCGTTTCGCCGTGGGACTCCGCCCGGCGCTTCGCGAGTTGTGATCTATATCCGGTATATTCCTGGTACCCGTCTAGGCCTCCTCCAGGGATTTCGCGTGACGTATGTGGCTACCTGACGAGAGAAAACAATCTTCGAGGATATATCGTCCTCGCCCATTGCGAGATGGAGTCGGACGCCAAGACGGTGTCTCTTTCGCCGCGAACGGCGACGGATATCGCCGACAGAACGAATATTGAAATCGCGCTTGAACGACGTTTCGTGACACGCGTGGCGGAGGGAGAGCGGCTGGGAAGAAATGAAAAAAATAATTGTCTTTCGTAATAGTAATACTTGTCACTCGTATTACGACTCTGTTTCTTATTTTGCGAATAGATATTCACACTCATCAGTAATAGAATAATTCGATTGGAAAATGGAATAAATTGATAGGATATGTGAATATTTAACGTCTCAAGAATACACATATCTATTTCGTTATTTTATTTCTTATTGCTTTTGGTTTAAAATGGGAATCCAAGATTTTTACATTTATACATATATTTTACATATTATTTTACATGTTATATATCGACTTTGTGATAATGCAGAAATTCTTTTAAAAAATATAATTGTGTATAATTTTTATGTATCTTTTTTTAATGCTGTTAAATCTATACATAACGTTGAAGAGAAATTTATTTATATCGGCCGTGATCAGCGGTTGTAAAAGGAACCGACTGAATATGAGGGCGGAGGATTGGGGCAGTAGGGAGCGCGTTGTTGTTTTCTACTATCTGTCTTCGGGTAAACGCGTGCGGTTTAGCCAATTCGCCCCTTGACCGAGAAAAATGGCTATCGGCCTTGGGAATACGTTTACGACCGTTCCGGGCCGAGTAATTCTATTACGGAAGGATTTTTTTCGCTTTATACTATATCGGGGATGGAACTTTTTTCCGCGTTCTGACCAGGCCATTCGTTTCCTTAATAAGGTCCAAACGTCTCGAGAGGCTATCGATATTCCGCGCTCGCGTACCGATTTTGCTGTCGCTCATTGCTGCAACGCACGAAAATTCTTACTGCATTTTTATATTAATAAACAATACGATATTATCATCTTGTCTGTAACGTGAGATATAAATTAATTATCGCGATTTGGTTTACTTAATTTTTTCTTATATTCTAACGTATGATTGTTAGATTGAAGATAGTTCTTTGAATCATTCTCTCAAGCATCGTCGACATTTTATGAATTAATTTTTTAACTCTGCATTACTTGTTTTGATTTTATTTTTCTTAAAATACCGATATCAGTATACCTCTTTCAGGAAGATTCGAAATCGCGACAGCTCTACTCATTCTTTTTTATGCCCTGCGAATCAAGTTATTCGGCGTTTTGCCCATTCGCAATGCGAAGTATCAATCTCTTTCGCGGGCGAGTTACCCTATCTGAAGCGCGGAAGGCACTCGATATCAGAACATTTGCATGTTCTTTATGAAAATTCTATAGTTTATGGGGACATTTGTATGTATTATCGTATTAGCATATTCCAAAAGACAGCAATCTCAATATTGGATACCGACGTTGGCTATATCGCTTGTTTACTACCCCTTCGCTCTCGAATCGCCCCACAATAGCGGGCACGCACACGTGTTTCCCCCATCCGGGAACGTAGCTATGCGAATGCCTTCTTCTTTCTCTCGAATTTCGAATACGCACCGCATATGTGACATCAGGAATGACAGTCGGAGAGAGAATTTTCTATATATCTCACAATCAGATAGAGCACATACATGCATATATGCAGAGACTGTGAAGCGCAACTTTGAAGAATTTTACCTGATTATTACGTTTCTCAACGTAAACATTTTTATTGTTTAGTATTTAAATATTCATTCTACGAATTTTTTATTGTATTTGTGAAATAGTATCAAGTTATTGATAGTTTCTATAATTCAAAATAAAAGTGTACATTTCATATATTGCGCATAA
Organism: Wasmannia auropunctata; assembly: GCF_000956235.1. Taxonomy (NCBI): domain Eukaryota; kingdom Metazoa; phylum Arthropoda; class Insecta; order Hymenoptera; family Formicidae; genus Wasmannia; species Wasmannia auropunctata. Next base: position 1,384,104 of record NW_012026904.1, on the reverse strand, counting down.
ATTATTCTAATTAAATGCAACTTGCAACAAATATTAACTTTATTAACTTGTTATTATTATGTAATAATATAGTGTTTATTCATTTCTTTTTTTTCTTACAATTGATTATATCTTTTTAAATCAAAATTTTCCACGTAATGCCATAATATTCAGCAAAATATCAAAGATGTTTTACAGCTCGTAAGATCAAGCATAAGATCAAAAACATATATAATACGTTTGATATGTCTCGCTATTGTTCAACGTCGAGTCGTTCACAGTTTCATTCGTACGAGGAGCTTTTCTCGTCCTACTGATATCATGTACGAAGGCTCGTATACGTTGCTAAGCAACCGTCTGGAGGGTGCCTTCTTGCGTGCGTTACATTATATCGACGTGGTTTTAGCTGCTTTACTCATTTAGGCAATAATAGCCTGGCTATGCATATCCATCGTGCGTAAAGAATCGCGTGGTGAGAAAAAGCGTGGAGCGAGGAGCTTCAGCGCTTTGCAGCTTCTATGCTCTGCAGCCGTGCAGCATCTCTTTACCATCTTGAAAGTAATTCCGTCACGTTAATTCTTCACACTTCGATTACAATATTTAACGCGTTGATACATTTTTCACCAACGCTTTGAGGAATGTGAATTTTCGTTACTGATGATTAAAATGAAATTAATTTTGCAAATTATTTTTTTAAATGAAATTTGTTTTCATAAAAATTAGAATAAAATAATTTTAAGCTGTAAATATTTCTTTATCACATTTTTGCATAAGAATCTTGAGGAAATTTTAGCTATAATAATTCTAGATACATTTGCAGCTATAAGAATTAATCGTCCAAAATTGTCCAAGTCTGTATAAAGCTTTGAATATAAAGAGAAGTATTTATTGAGAACGGCTGTCTTTAAATTATAAATAACATTGCGTAAATAAACAATTGAAACGATCGATGTGTGAAGAAATAATATTTTTGAAAAGTTTTTTGTTGATGAAAAAGACCTGGTTTTCTTTAAAAAGATTGTTTGAGAAGCAATAATCTTGCTTTACTTGGGACAAAGTGAGAAATGTCCCGAGAGAAATGTAGAATTTATACAGATAATCTATCTCGTTAATGTCACAGACGTTTGAAAATAGATTTGTTTAGACGTCCTTCAGTTATCGTATCTTCAAGATTTTCGTGCTTAGAAACTGCTTCGCTTAGTTCTCAGATAAGCAGAGATCGACTGCGAACGATAGGGGCGGACATCGGAATTCACCTTCACGCGCGCGAGCTGCCGTCGCTTTTCCGTGCAATTGCCTCCTAATTATCGCCGTCAACTAATAACTCGCGTTAATTTCAGGCGATTTAGTGGCGGCGGCGCGTGCGCGCGCGCGTGTTAGTTCATCCCCGGTTCCCCACATTCTCTCGCCCGCCGCCTTCCACCCTCTCGCCGCCGAAGTTTAAATTGAATTGGGTTGGCGCGGCACGACGCTAGTTCGCAAAACTATACTCGCACGTATAGATATAGCCCGTGCTACCTACCGGGCGCCACCGTATCCGAAGACCATCGACTGGAGAATAGTGCTCCCTGTTTATGGGACAAGTAACGCCATGGAGATACACTTCAACTGGCAATGAGAGCACCGAACGCGGAACGGGGCGGTCCCACTTGGTCTCGCTTCCTCACTTCGGTTATATCCTCTCTTCGATCCCCTCCGAAAGCATCGAACTCCTGCTCGATATTCATTCGGGTATTCGCTAGACGATTTCTTCCACGTGTCTACGTGCTGACACAATTCCTCTGTGATCATCGCCTAGGATGATCCAGAGGCGGATGCGAGTTACCACCTTGGACGATTCTACGATTGGATGGCGTGAGAGTTAGACCAAGGAAGTCGTGGAGCGGAGGTTGGACGGAAGGGGGCATGGTATCGAGCCGTCTGCAGGGTATCGGGGAATGTTTCTTGCCTTGCTGGGGGTTGTCGCTTATCGGGAATGTATAGTGTGTTGGTCAGGTCGTTAGCAAGTTGTCGAGATTAAATGCCTTCCAGCGTATTAGAAGCTGCACTAGCTTGATTAGCCCCCGACCGGCGCGCTGCCGACGTGATCCTCCTCACGGCACGGGGGTCGCATCGATCCCGGGGAAAGCTATCCCACGTAGTCGTTGTCGTCGAAGACCTCTGGGCTGCGGCACACTCGATATCTATACGGAAGCGCATTATCTGCTTACTGTTTAAGCGCCGTTCCTACGACGCTCAGATCCACTTTGGCCCCTTGGCTATGACGGTTGCGAATGTTTTCCAACCATCGCGAGATAGAATTTATGTAAATTCCATAGGGAGGGAGAAAGAAGAGAACTACTATTCTCGAGTTTAATATATCGACAATTTCGATACTCTAGCAGCGTGTCGTCTATAAATTACTATCGACTATATTTATATAGTCAAGTCTGGAAAGGACGATAAATTGATGAAACGTTCTCGGTGAATTTAAAGTTGGATCATATCTTATTTTTATTATATCTAATTTTTAGATCTACTATGTTGACAAAATTAAATCTTTAATTCAATTTCCAATAAAATTGGTTCAAATAAAATTCATATGATATTGATACTCGCTTGACAAAAAGTCTGCTAGAAAGCCTGTTTCATCAACGTGAGACACATTGCCGTTGATTTCTATCTTTTCCGGAATATTCTCTGCAATCCCATGCAAGGTATAACGGCACGTCGCTCGTATTCATATCGGCGATACACTTCGGAGAACAACGAGCCAGTCTGCGCATCGGTAGATAGAGGCTACAAAAGCATATTATATACTTCGAATATTGGCTGCGCCTCCGTATGAGGTTGTGATCTGCCGCGAGAGAAAGAGAAAGAGGGAGGGAGAGAGAGAGAGAGAGAGAGAGAGAGAGAGAGAGAGAGAGAGAGAGAGAATGAGTGATTGAGGGAGAGAGAAAGGGAAAGAGAGAAGGGCGGGAGAGAGGAGATTCACGGCGCTGGATTTCCGCGAGTTGCAATACACTTAGCTCGATATATATTTGCATACACGCACGCACGTTCCTATTCCGCGCAAGAAGGACGCGGGGGGCGCCGCTCTCGGGGCGATGGGGGATGCGCGCGATGGCGCACACGCTCGTTAATATTCATACGAGCCATGAAGCACGGCGCGGCACACTCTCTCGCGAAACGCGTATAAAGTATCGGTAAATAAATCATAATGCGTTATTGCGTATTTGAATATGTTTGATGCGAGGCATCGGGGACTGGGTGGGACGCCTGTGGTCTCGCGACTCCGAGGTAGCGAATGAAATTTCAGGAGGGGGATGCGCGTTCTGGGGAATGGTAGTCGTTGGCGCCCGTTGAATGCCGGTAGAAGCTCACTACGAGAGACTAGGAGACTGGAAATATTAGTTAGGAAGCTAGGAAATGCCGCAGTTGCTCATGTGGTTTATTTCGCAGTATTGAAGCGTTTCAAGTTGTTTCAACGAAAAAATTTTTTCGTTGTTTTATGAATTAATACATGATTTGAATAGCTGACGCTTACACTTTATATTTCCAATGCGAACATTTTTGATTGGTTTTGTGTAATTAAGAGTTCTCTTATTTTTAACGTCAACAGAGGAGAGAGACGAAAGAGAGACAGAGAGATAGATAGAGAGAGGATGTATTATATAGGGACAAAAATTTATAAAAATAAATTTTCTTTTCATTCATCAAATCTTCTCATGTGCTTCTATCTTTTGTAAAAAGATTATTTCTCTTGAGACTCACGAGAACCCCCGTATCGGTAAAGATGACGATGGTGGATTATCGATTGTTCGCAATGATTCATTGCGACCCTCTAACGCAGTATCGACGGGGGGTGACGTTCGCCATTGTGAAGTGAAAGTAACGTCATACGCATCGCTCCCGCGATCGTGGTCGGGGGCGCGGTTTTGATATCGATGTTTTAAAATACATACCTATCTGCATATACGTGAAAATCCACGCTCTCCCTTCGGCTATCGTCTTCTCGTTGCAAGGATAAAGGCACCGTACTTAATGAGTCGGGGAGAGTAGGTCCACGACGGGGATAGATTCCACACCCTCTGCGAAGGGCTCCCGCCGTACTCGGGGGACACTTGTAACCTCACCTCGCTGTCACCGCTCTCCCTTGCTCCTTCCTCGACTTCGTTGATCATAACACTGCCTGATTTATCGGTATTCCTTGAGCGGTAACGAGCTGCCCGTGCTGGGCCGAAACCCAACTGAAAAGGGTCGCGCACACGTGCGACTTGCTTGGGGTTCATCGAGTATACGTTACGGAATGGAAATATCGCGTTATTGTCTCTTTTTGCTTTCGCGTTTATGCAAAATAAGCATAAATTGTACGGCATTCTTTAAAATCATTCTGCATTCATCGCATTCGAATTTCACGTCAATAGACAGGTCGAATGAATTTCGAAGCATCCTCGTTCACGGCGGTTTTGTACTTTTGACCCGACTTCCATTCATGGAAATCGCAACGCTTTCCAATCCTTTAATCTTTACTTGATGCGAACAATAAAAGTTTAAATAATTCACAAGCACTGCAGGTTGTAAATAACTTTGACTTTCTCGGGTCTCTCCGTGAAGTACGATTATCGTTCAATGGGGAAAGGCGAGCCCTCCAGGTACACCCAAGCTTCAGACTTCGAAGTTTTGTGGCCGCGCGATATACTGACGTTAGTTTGCGTATAATAAGGTGTCGTCTTATCTAATGGGGTTTGCAACGTGGGCCTGGAAGAGTGTATCGTCGTGTATAACGGTAATTACGCGTTATTAACAAGCCTCGGGGGTGCCAAGGGGTGGTGATGGTTGCCTCTTGTCTAATTAACTGAGTTTACCGCGACACCTGCCCCCGTATCACGGCATCTTCTACACTTCAACCAGTAACTCAAGATTTACGCCGAAGAACCGCGACCGGATGGCAAGGACTCTCATCCTTATTGTTGTTCTATGTCTCTGCCGCGTAGATAACACAACCAATAAGGCTAATTGTTTCTCCTATGGAGGTATATTGATTATGAAATAAAATTTCTTAATATCGTATAAGAAAAAAACTTTTAACAGTTTAACAGTTTAATGCTTACGTAATATAGCACAGCGAAATGTTATAATCTTTATCAAAGAGTTATTTTATTATTGTAAAAAAAAATAGTATTTTATTATATTTCAAGGTTTTTTTTAATTTTTCGTGGCATTTGACTTATTATTTTCACACATATAATGTTATTTTGTTAAAAAGAATATGAAGGATATTCTCTATTATCTTTAGCTTAATATCAAGGAATGAAATATCACATATATTCGTTATAATCGCGTATCGCTCTGATGGCATACTAATTTGCACGCAATGCGCAGCATTTGCACATCCTCTCTCGGGTGGTGCCCCGCGCATAATAACGTCATTTAGTCGTCAGTGCTCACTTAATTACCGGAATCCACGAGGATCCGTCCTCGCGCGCAGAGCGTACGGCCCGAAGCGTTAACTTTCAAGGATCTTCTTTCATAATTTACGTCATAATCACCTGGAACACAGAAGCGCGCCGGAGACACGAGCCGCGCGCCCGCACTCGCCGTTCCTGTCAGCGCACCATTCTTTTGCGGAACGCTGCAACAAAGTGCGCCCCGCGCGCGCGCGCGCGCGAAGGCGCATCGCGCGGCGGGTCACGTTCATAAAGGTGAAGTGCATTTGGCGGTAATGTGTCGTGTATCGTACTGTATGCGGTGCTTTCAATCCCGTTGGAGAACGCCGGCTTCATGTAACCGCGAGGAACATCCCGCGATACTCTCGACAGCCGTCTGACGTTGGAACGTAAAACGTTAAACATCATGTGTTCACCGCTATTCTCCCTTTGCAACTGCGCTCTTTTTCGAGCGACCTTACGCATCGTTCGTTCTGCGTATCACTTTGCACGTTTTTGCATTACGATTAAAACGTCTTTAGACGTTCAAATACGCGGCCGTGCATGACACCGACCAACAAAAGGTATCATAGCGGAGAATGCGGTAATGTGATAATAACGCGGAGAGATTCTAATACGCTCATTCCTATTCACGTTTTTGAAACACTGAGAAAAATTTCCAAGCTTTTTTCGTTCAAAAAGATCGGATTATTCTTTTAAAAAGTAACAAACGGATATTTACGATCAACTTGGTCGGATCAAAAATTCAATCACTAGCTTATCGGAAATATATTGATCAGAATGTCAAGAGAAATATCCGATCACTAGTTCATCGGAAATGTATTGATCACTTTCTTCTTCTTTTTTCTATAATGACCTTGGTCCCCTCAAGTAGAAATAAACTTGGCCAAGCTTACAATGCACGGATAAGACACTCGGCAGGTTTCATCGTCGAGTTCAAAAAATGATACAATACCGAAGCCGAAACGGAACACGTTCACCTCTTTCGAACTCAAGTAAAAAAACTGATAACAGTAAAAAAACTGATTGTGAGAAAAGGAGACTTTCGTAATCGGATATCACATTTGACTTGAAAATTTTATAAGATAAACTGACAACTAGATCGAACATTACAATTGATCGGATAAAATATCCGTTCAAGTATAATATCTAGTTGTCCATTTAGTCTACGAAATTTTACCGAATAAGCATATGGTGACTCATTTTCCGTTCACATTTTATTGGGTATCACATTTCATCGGATAAAGGAAATGATTATTTTGTATCTGATCCGTTTACCGATCGAAAGATGATCGGAAAAGAACTTAAACGGTTATTTCCAATCAAAATCATTGGACATTTTTCTCAGTGTATAAAAGTAGGATTTATAAAATACTGTATAATTTCTAATTAAGAAACATATTATTTTAAATGTATTTAGAAATAACGTATTTATACATTGTTTTACAAAATATTTGTCATATCGCAAGTGCATAAGAGTATTCGCAATTTTTTATGGTGCTCATGACGAAGTATTCGTCAGTTTGATTAACTTTACACCATCGCGAGAAATGGAAATGTATAGGGGTGATGAACTATAGTCGCGGTAAGAGCGACACATCGATACGATGCTCTCGTTGCAGCTCTCGTCGACGGCTCCGCGTCGTATTAGAATCCAAATGAATCCCATTATGAGAACAACGATAAAACTAACAAAGACGATGGTGCGATGCTGCTCAGCGTTGCGAAGGCTCGTTTCGAAAGTTGAGGGGTGATTTCGGGGCGCGAACCTATATACGCATTGGAGTATTCCAGATGCGAGCGTTTCGCAATTTTCATTATTTCTTCTTGAAGATTTTTTGTTTATACCGTCGTATATTCAGACATGTGATCAAATTTAACCGATCACAAAGTCAACGTTGTTTACGAGATCGGTTTTTTAATTTTTCTTATTCATGAATTTTGTTGTTAACTGATGAAATGAATTTAACGATTTATACAATTTATAATAGTATATAAAATTTGATGAAAAAGTACGTGGTGGCAAAAAATTTGTTTGCTAAAAAGTACAGTGACTGATCATACAAATGTACTATAAGTACAATGATTACATGATCTACAACTAATTGATTTTAAGAAGGCAAATCGGCTTTACGATCCACCACAATTCAAAATCAACATATATGTAAACATATACATATAATATATGTGTACTTAAACAAATATCTATATATTTGCTGCAAATGTCGTTGTTCATGAATTTTCAATAGAAATTCGTGATAATGGTGTGATTCAACCAGCATCGTGAATCAGTGTATATTTAGTTTTAAGTAAATTATTTGAAACTGAACGTGTTTAATTTAAATAAATGCGCTCGTTATAATTTTTCTTGGAACGGCCAATTCCGCAGTTCCATGAATTCGAAATAACTTTGCGCGGCTATTCCAGGAAGACACGGCAGGACAGTATTTTCCAAAGGACTAGAGCACCGCTGCATCCGGTAATTCGTGGGTATCCCGTGCCGTATTTAAGGCAGACAACTCGTTTCGCAGCCGGGCATTCTTGCATTTTCGAAACTAACGATAATATTCCGCTCTCTTGCGCCGAAACGGTCCATCTCCAGATACGATGTGTATGCCCGGGCTACTATTACATAAACCGCGCGTGTTGCGAAACGAGTACGAATGCGAGTTACTGGTACCCCTGGTACCAAGCCCTGGACATACACGCGTCCTCCAGTCGCATTCGCCTTCCCCCCTCCTCCCCCCTCTCCATCGTGGCCCTTATCCTCGGCAGAAGTGTACGAAGGCATTTAGACCTTTTCCCCGACTCATCAGCTTTGTGCTTTTGCCGGCGGCCGCCGCGCGCGGTGCGCGCCACGGGGTAATAACGCAGCTTTTGCGTTACCTCAAAAACACGAATTTTCACTTCAACTTTCCGTTAACTGCCCTCTCGCGCACCTAAGTACAAAGTTAATTTTTTAATTATCCCCGCGGTGTCTGGCGTCGCGCATTGTGTCGACCTCGAGGATACCACCGCCACCATCCCATCACCACCACCACTACCACCACCACCACCACCACCACCTTCGTCGCCACCGTGTCACCACCACCTGCGGCGTCGTCGTCACTTCGGCGGCCGCGTCTCCGCAATTGGGAAGTTGCCTCCGGAAGAATCTCCGACCGGGCTCGGTAGCCGCGGGGGTCGGTTACGGCGGTTATCGTTCCGGTAACTCCGCGCTAACGCCGCGCGTCGTAAATGCCACCGTATTTACCTTTCCATGTGAGCGAGCGAGCGAGTTGCGTAGGCTTCACTTAAAAGGGAAGTTTCTTGAAACGTTTCATTAAGCTTACCGCGAAAGTTTCGCGAACGAGTAAATTCTGGGACGGCAATGGTAAGAATAAAAATCTAACAAATTCTGCTGGGTACGGGATGGCGCGAAGATTGAGGAAATTACAATCGAAAGAACGAATGATTTATTAGGTATTATTGGTTAGATTTTAATTACTTTTGATATATTTGCTTTAAATAAAATATTATAATATTGATTAACTATAATAAATGCTGAAACGGTATAGGATATTCCATATATTTTATGACGTATTATTAAATTGTCCTTCAAGTTATTAATTTTCCGAATAAATAACGTAATGCTTGAACGAAGAATTACGGCGAAAGAAATGTAATTACTTTGAAAAGAGAAAACAGTAATGCATCAAGATCGCAGCATTGTACGGAGCCTTAATATAACAACTTCAGCTAGCACGCAGGCGACGCATAACGTTTTGTTAGTACAGCGTCGGTTCGTGTAGGCTGTCGACGTTACGTCGGCGATACTGTAACAAGAGACGATTTTGTAACCGAGAGACCTCGGTAGAGGAGGGACCTCCGGGAAACGTTGACGCGCAGGTATAAGGCCGTTTCGTCAGTCTCATTGTCACGGTTGTCGCGGAATGAGAACGTACGGCCGGGTCGTATTTTAATTCCGCGGACAAACCACCCCCGCGGTCGCCCGGCCCGGGCCCACCCCTTTCTTCTTCGCGTTTCCTCCGAGCCCCTGCCGGCGGTGGTTGCCGGTGTGTTTCTACTACGTCGCCACCGCGACGAGCTGCTCACGCCGGGGTCGCGTTGACATTACGGCGCATAATATTTAATAATTATTTTCATTAAAGTCATAATAAAGTTTAGGATACTTTATTAATTTATAGGCCAGGGAACACGTTTAAAGGGTTCGCGGCGTTTCCCGCCGTCTCGCGGCCATTCGTATCAATTATTGTCCTTCACGCGGCGAGATTAAGGAACCGCCCCTGAACGCAGTTCTCGGTGAAAACTTCTTCGGCAATCTTTATCGGTCGCTTCGCAGCGTGCTGGCTCTTAATGAAGAAAGTAAAGTTGTGTCACGAGCAAGAGCAACCGTAATGTTACAGCTTCGTAGATTGTAACAACGCTAGACGTCAGTGTACATGATATACCGATGTGTATTTAATTTATTTAATTGACAAGTTGTATAGTTATTTTTATATAATTCTTTGAAAAGAGGAATTGTTTAATTTTATTTAAATACTATTTCTGTATGACGGCATATACATATATATATCTTAAATAAGCAGCACGGATTTTTGCAGCAAGATTGATGGAGGTTTACGTTTCGGTATTTTGACGTCAGTGGCGATGATGCGACTTATCGTGATTCGGACGAGAGGATCGTCTCGAAGACGAGCGCGGCGCACCCTCGATACTAGTGAAGGGTTGTTCGTTATCCGACTCTCCGGGACTTGTTTATGGCGCGGTGACGTTAGAAGAGGGAAGGTGGCTCGCGCGCAAGGGGTCGGACGTTTACCGACGAACCACGTGGATTGGCTTTCATTAATCCGCTAACCCTATCTACCTCCCTCCCTCCCCCTGACTCCTCGCACCCGCGTACCAACATCCGCGCATGTATTATAAATCGTAACGCATTCGGGGGGGCCATCGCCGAATATCTACGGAGCCGCAGATTCTCCGCGCGGCGGACGGACTCCGGACTTGAATATTTTAGGACGGAGGCGCATTAACGCTACCCTTCTTACGCTACGTATTAACCTCAACAACCGTTTCCACTACCGTTGTCGACTCGCACCAACACCAGTTGCTATCAGAATGCCTGCGCGAGCCACCACGTACGAATCACGAATGAATCGATTGATATTCGCGGGTTATCCAGCGTTTGCTCTCTTCTCACACACATATATCGCTTAGATAGATATTTTTGCAATTTTAGTTAACGTCAGCGTGGATTGATAAATTCGTATTAATTATTTAGCTACTACATACATTGTTATTAAATACATTGTTATTAAATTATTAAACCACGGCTGTTAAAATGTTTTGCGTTTAGCGATTATCTGATTATATTTCAAGATGGAATTACATACTTAATTTTGTCTTGTTTGTCGCATTGTCAATTATATTATTTAAAGGTTGTCTAGACAGTTGATATATTATTATGTATCAGACGGGTTTTACCTTATTTTACGTATTTACTTCCATCATAGCGTGAACTAGAAATATATGCAAAGCAGTTCGTGTTTCGTGCACATCGAACGCGAGGTCTGCCGATCGTTGTTGCGAATTAACGATCCTCCGCGAACCGGGAAGTCTCCTTGCGCATAGGGGTATGAGGGTGCTCGAGAAATATCATCGAATAATGAATATTCATGCCGATGAGTCGCGGGACCAAAGCGAGAGATAGAGAGGCGGGGGGGGGGGACGTTGGAGGAGGCGGCCGGGTTGTAAAGTTGCCCCGTAGAGAATCGCGCATCGGCCGCCATATTTTGTACGATGTATTCCGACTGGCAGCACCCTCCGCGGGGGTAGAGATCTAAATGCCGTGCCCCCCTTTACACCCATCTCGCTCCTAAACCCGCGCGGAAGCTCGCGATCGACGAGACGAGCCGCGCCAACTTTCGAAGTATCAACCGGATTCACTTCGCCCGCACGAGCGCGCGATGTAGCCGGAATTAATTATAATGAAGCCTTTACTTTAATTCCATAATTAATCCTGACTCACGTCAGTGAGATACTCATTATAAATTTAATGCGATTCCCGCTTGTTGCTCCTTTAGAATCCTCAAATTGAGCTTTATGGGAGGGATCAACTTTGAGGATGGCGACGCCATGATTAATATAAATAATAATTTACAATAATATTCGTACCCCGTAAGAGCGGGTACAATTTCGGTTATGAATGTTGTTTCTTTTCTCATTTTTCGTTTTTTAATTAGACGGTCTCCACGAGAAGGGTACAGAGGTATATCCTGTCGATGATCTCGCAAGTACCCTTACCGGACCGAGCGTCCTCCTTCGAGAGAAAAAAGAATTCTCTTTCGCGTGCATTTCCCTTTTGCTTTTACGTTCACGGTTGCGATAAAACTCGAACAAAACTCAAGATTTTATAGGCTAATACCGTGAGCAGCGGGTGAGTAGGTGGCTGGGCTAGCTTTCACCCCCGTTGTGGATCCGTGATTTTATATAGAAGTATGTTTTATGTATGTGCGCCAAGTATACGCGGCCGGTTTCTCTTCCCCCTCCTTGCCTCCTCCTCTGTCTTTCTCTCTCTCTTCCTCTCTCAATTCCGCCGCATAAAAGGGTTTTGGATTTTATTCCTGCGGCTTCGATGCTGAGCGGGAGAATCGGGGGGGGGAGGGGGGAGGAAGACGTCTACGAATGTCCTCGTCGCTTCCGGAATTTAAATTTCATACGTATGTGTCCGCGATATCAGCATGCAAGCGCGACGACTTTGGTCCCGTTCTTCGCCTCTGACTGATCCATATCTTGCGCGCTGAAATTTGCCGAGGGACGAAAGTATGTCCAGGGAGTAACGCGAAAGAATCGTGTCACATAGTCGCATTAATATCGCACTTTATATCTAAATTTCGACAGTTTCCCGTTATTACGCTGCCTCGGAATAATTTATCTTTCGTTTTAGCCGTTACATTCAGTTATCTCTTCGTCACGAAATTATGCATTCCCGCGGGCGGAGTAAGACAAATAAAGTGCCCCCCCCCCCCCTCTTCGATAAGCGGATTCTCGATTCTCATTGACGTAGCTCGACGTCGAGGAAAATTTCTGCGGTTCCCGCGAAGATGTATGCGGGGGAGAGGGAGGGAGAGAATGGGGTGATGGTGAAGGGCTGTCCGGGGATGCCGCGGTGCCGGACACGCGGATGGCGCCGTTATCCCCGGCGAGAATTTCAGAAAATATTCCAAGGCAAAAAGTATAGAGCGAGGCGTTTTAATTATCATTAACAAGGCCGGCGTATAACTCAGAATTACGCGTTTATACGTAATAATACGTAGGTAGGTAGTGCCGTACGTGCCGGTACCGGCCGCGCATTTATACATATCCACGTATGTAGACGCGTATACATATACGCGTTTATATTCCGCACGGAAATGGCGCGCGGGCACGTACGTGTACGTACGTACGTACGTACGTACGTAGATACGGACAGTCGAGCGGCACGGACGGACCGGACGGACAGAGAGACAGACGGACGGACAGCAGATCTGCAACGCGCTGACTCCGGTGCTAAATGAGATGCGTTACGGAGGGAGGGAGATGGTCAGCGGACGGTCGGCGGGCAGAGGGGACGACGGACCACAGGGTGGCGCCGGCGATGGTGGGGCTTGGAGGGTGGTCGGCCGTCGGGGCGAATTCCCACCTTACCAATCCTATTATTAACAATTAGCTCTAAACTACTCTTTGCATATAAAATCATCCCGCACACCTCGTAACGGCGGAATGGAAATATACATACTGCATGGTCGTCCGTCGGCTCGGCCGTGGAAAATATGCCGCGGCACGACGCGACGCGACGCGGCGCCGCGCCGCGCGTATCGGCGCGCCCGTGGAATATCGCGGCAGCGAAGTTGGATCCGCAAATTGGCTGAATGACGATCGACACGCGGATGTTCGTCGTGGTGACAGGCTCACATTGCGACATGATCGTGTGTATATAAGTTACGTGTGTAACGGTACATGTGTGTTTAGGAATCTATCTTTATTATTTATTAATTGATCTTTGTCGATAATCCTTCTTATGTAAATTGACAACTTACACCAATTTACATCAGAACTATTTCAAGTGCCGTTCAAACCTAAAGTAAGATGTGTATCTAGCATCTCTTTTGACGAGTGGAAACGAATGGGAAAATTGAATTTGTACTCATGTTGTGATATGATATGCATGTATCGCATGAAAACTTGCGTTTTTAAATTTTGCTTGCGTTAAAATGTATTTAATTATGCGTTTAGGATTTGATGTGTTTAAAATATACACCCATAACAGAAAACTTTATTTTCGACCCGTGACGTAATTATAAATCTCCAAATATATAATACATACAGTCGACGCTACCAAGTAGGCGACATAAAAGGGCAATTCAAGAGGGCCGCGGAACCCGGGTGCGAAGCCGCGAGGGGTTGAGGGCGGGACAAAAGTAATGCAATGCCGGAATATGTCACGAATTAAGTGGGGAGAAACCGGGAGTGCTCTCCGTCGTCGTCGTCGTCTTCGTCGTCTTCGTAGTCGTCGCAGTCGTCGTCGCTTTTATTAGAATTATCTTTGTCACTTTCCCAAGTTTATATTTACTCCTCCTGCGCGAACCTCTTAAAGTCGTGCCACCCCCGCGGCATCCACCTTCCGCCACTTCCTTCGAAGCCAGCCCCCCCCCCCAACAACCTCCCTATATTCCTCCTGTATCACCTCCGTCATCCCTTCCTCCCCGGTACCCCTCCGCTCTCGCATCCTCTTCCCGACACGGCGAGCAACCCCTGCGTGCTGCGAGAATACAGCGCGAAGCAGCAGCCACTCGCTTATTATCTTTACGACTGGGAAGATGGAATTAAACTGAGTGTGCAGCCGAAATGTAATAATATTCATTACTATGCTAATGTCCGCGCGGGCCCGCGGGGTTATGGGCTCCGAAAACTTGCCTCGTATTTTTGTTATCTGCCGCCGACCGACCGGGGAGGCCTAATTCCCATGGAGTCGGTGATCAACATGGCACCGTGATTCCGCTGGAGATTACGGATCTGCCGTTGTATCTTGATAACGCGACATTAAATTATCGTGCCAAATTGTTTCTAAAGAGATTAAATCTTTTCTGTTATTAACAATACATAAAGTATAAAATTTTAGGAAAAAAATTTCAAGATTATACATTAAAAAAGCAAATAATTGTATTACAGCGAAAATTAAAAATTAAAAATGTTAATCATTTGATAAATTCTTTAACATAAAAATATTTAAAACAATTTATTACTATCTATGCCACAGAAATAATCTAAAATTACAGAGATTTTTTTTTTTAACACGGAGCTGCTACTCTTCATTATTCAATGGATATATTTTCCGTAGATTTCAAGACAGGGTACGTGTCGTGTGCAGCGAAAGTTTGGACGAAGACGCTCGTCATATTTTCCATACAGCAGTTTCCGCGAATCGCGATGTTTCCGTGCTCAAGGACTTCCCGAGTTTCTAACTGGGATGGCAAGCGGCACCGAAACGCGCAACAGAAATCACGGGGACTTCCCGGCAATGTACCCCAGTCGCGCCGCACTCGCAGCGGCTTATCTGGGTCGTCAAAATTATAAGCTTTCGGGTAGAAACTCGCCGGTACAAACGGTGAGCCGTAAATTCGCTGTCCCTATCGGGGGTGAGCTTCCTTGGCGTCGGTTGTAGCGCGGGGGCCGAAACTTGTGGCCTTAAATATCAGGCTCCGCCTGTCCGAAGAGCGCGGGACGAGATAGAAAAAACGAGCACAAGCTGGTCAATAATTTGCAGTAAGATAGCGCCACTGTTGAACCATTTCGTTTTCGAGTTTTGCAAGCAATGCCATTAATTCTATATGACCGGATTTTTGTTCTTTAATTCATGTATATACGTTTTAAATATCCTAGCCAAATCGCGTACAATTTCTTTTTTAAACTACTAAACTATTCGAGATAGCTACTATATGCAATTTCAGGCATTAACTAAAATGTGTTTTACGTTGCCTCTGGACGTGTCTCAAATTTTTCCGCCGCCTATGATGTACGATACGAGCGGAATCGCTAGGAGAAGTATTTAATCAAGCGATCACTTTGGCCGGGTCTAAATAAACCAACGTTGAACGATGGGGTCGCAGATTACAGTGCGAGGAGGGAGGTGATAAGACGACACGGTGGATCGGCGCGCGGCGGCGAAGAAGGGTATGGCGAAGACAAGACGAGTCTAAGAAGGGTTAAATTACTCACCTCTTCGTTATAACTACAACGCGTTCCATCTCCCTCCTTCCCCTTGCTACTCCCCCGCCCCGTCGTAAACTTCTACTATCCGCGACCCTCGAACGTCTTTGGTACGATCGTAAGGGGGTGACCGAAATCCTAAATAGGAGCCGTAAATGATATCTATTAATAAGCTGGATCATGGCGCTTTCTCTTCCTTCTTCGAATTTCTTCGGTCTCGCAGTAGATATATTAAAACGATATTATTTTCTGTGATACGAAGGCAAAATGGCTCGACACAACGATGTGAATTTATATTTAGCGTAAAGAAAATTAAATTAATTTCGTTTGCAAGCTGCTCGCACGCTATTATCAGTGACATGTTTTTTATTAGCTGTTACCGTTAGTCAATTAATTTTGATACGCGTATATATATATGCAAGCGGATTAAACGGCCAACTCATTAAATTTCTCGCAGGAGATATTGATAAAACAAAACAGCGAACTTCATGAAGATACTGATATGCCTTCCGCCGTAGTATCGTTATACGTCTGAAAGCATTTCACTTCATTCTCAGTTTTTCCGTCACGAACCGAATTTCATGCAGCGCTCACGTACCGTGCTGTCATTCAAATTAATTGCGCTTACTTTGAGCGCGATTCGTCGGGATCTCTTCAGTGGCAGTTTCGGTTTCAAAGCGCCGCGCGGATGAGTACGAATGTCAGGGAAAGTACGCGTGTACCAAGGCTGTACGTGTGCCGGTGGTTGAACGAGGGAGGGGGGGAGGGGGAGGATGGGGGTGGATGGAGGGTGGAATGGGAGGCTGGAGGCTCTCTCGTGTACACCCGACTCCACCTTATTACAATTAGCTTCCTTATATATCTAATTAGCAAGATTCTTGGCGCACGGGGTTTCAGTGCGAAGTGAAAGACGGCAGTTGCCACCAGAGCTCTTCGCTCCTGTCTAATATAACTCCGCCATGCTCCAGTCTGCGAGACGTAATATCTCGCGTAGGTGTGCGATCGTCTACGCGCATACGGTTCGCGCCAAGTTTCGGGACCGGGGTGCCTGACGTGTTGCACGCCTTATGAAGGCTCGCGTATTGAGAGCGAGGTCCTATCGGGACCTTTGAAATTTTACGAAAAAGAGAGATACGCAAGACAGACTTCTCGGTATTTTGCAGAAATATTTTATCCCGCGCGATACGCGCTTACTTGATGGCAAAAAGTTTCCGAGTGAATAAAATCTGGCGGGAAGATCTGGGGAAGAATGAGGTATGAATTTTACACCGGGGTTGCAATCCGAGGACAGCAAGAATTTCATTTTAGCCGACTTCCACCTTGAGAACCACCCACCGGTCGCAAAATAATTCACAAGTGAGGGTAAACTGACGGAAGATAATTTTTAAACCCTTTCTTGGCCGGCAACCTAGCTCGGGGCGAACATGAATGGACGGCCGGCCAGCGGTTGGCTTCAGCTTACTTAATTATCGCACAAAGAAAGAATGGCCCGTGGAAATGTAAAATAAAGGCCGCGCCGTGTTTCCCCGGTGCTTTCTCAGCCCCTTCCAGGCTCCTGCACCTTTGCTGTTCGTCCGTTCCTTTGCCACCAGGGCTCCGTCTCGGTCTCAAAGGACAAGCGCGATCTCCCGGAGGAGCACGAGAAGGAGAGATAGAAGGGGGGGGAGGGGTGAGAAAAGAACGACGAGGGAGGGAATGGAACGGACCGGTAAAGGAAGGGGTTAACTTTCCACAATTAATAGTGACTAACGTCCATTAAAAACTAATTCCTTTATTTATGGTTCACTTCCCGATTCTCCTGCGACCTTCCTTCTTTCGCTTCTCGATCCTCGCTCCTTCTTGTCCTCGCCCGCAATCTCGGGTGAGGGGTACCGCGCCCCTTTATTTGCTCTTCCCCCGAACGACAACTTGTTACAGGACGAAAGTTGCCGCGCTTTTTTTTCCTCGGTATAGCCGGTCTCGAATGACGGATTAAAATTGGGAAAGTTCTTGCTACCGGGCCATATTTTTCTGCGGCTGGGGCCCTCGTTAAAAGTAATTGCACACTGGTAGTCTTGTCCGCGTTCTTCCGCCGATTCGAGAGGTACGATCGCATTAAATCCCCGACGACAATCTAGCGCGATACTTATTGCAACTTACATTTTGTAGCGCGAGTCAACTGTATATCTTCTGCATTGTGTTTCATTAGACTTGATTAATATTAACTTTATATCTATATTATATGTATTTAGCTTATATAACATTTTCTCTATCTTTAAAAATCAAAATAGAAGTGAGTACTTTAAAAATACAGTCAATAAGATATGTATTAATTTTCAGTAAACATCCGAAAGTGATATCGTACAAGTCGAAAAGTATCGTTTGTCACACTCCGATTATATAACAATTCGATTATTACTGCGTTATTTTTTTCGGAATTCTTAGTCTTTCGACGGCTTCCTTTTAGCGCTGCACAAAAGCTCGTGCGCGTCGACAATACGAAGAACGGAGAAAGATTGATGGCGCGGAGAGGCGGCCAAGTCCGAAGCGCTTTCACGGCGCGAAGCGAGAGCGCGTCGCCGGCGGGTCTGCACATTTTTAATTGTAACTAAAATAATTATACTTTGAGGAGAACCGGCCGCTTTGACACCGCCGCGCGCGGCCAGCAAAGGCAGCGGCGAAATAAAAAGTCCGTCCCCGTTCGTCTCGTACTGCTCGCACGTCTCGACGCGGTCGTTGCGAGGAATATGTAATTTCGCTTCTGCGAAACTGACAGCCCGGAAGGGGCCACACACCGGCGTTGCACCCCTAAATAATAATAAGTACGTCTAGTTACGTCCATCCGCGTCCATCTCCCTCCACCCTCTCTCGCGCCCTCTTTCAGCCCCGTCCCACCCTTACTCCGTCTCCTCTCTCTTTCTCTCTCTTTCTCTCTCTCTTTCGCAGTTTTGGATCGCTGTACGTTAATTTCTGTACGTCAAACGAAGTTGCACCGGTCGCGTGTTTACATGTCGAAAACGAGCGTAATGGGCTGCCGCTGCAACTTAGTCGCGTGATTTCGCGCGGCGCGGCGCGGTGGCCGGTGACCTTAAGCACCGTTCACAAATGCAGGATGGGGTGCACCACCGCGTCGCGGGGTAGGAGGGAGGAGGAGGACAGGGCGTGCGCGCGGGGTAAAAGGGCGAGGCAGCCGGCGGCGCACCCTTTGAAAAAAATTGTTCCGGTCTCGTCACGAAACCGGCTGGAGAGTTTCGGAAAGTATGTTAAACGGATTTCGCGTTCGACGAAAATTAATTATACGGCCAGGCGGTAACCGGCTCGCGCTCGCTCACTCGTTCGCCTCCGCTCTCTTTCCCGTTGTCCCTGTCTTTTTCCACCGCGTTGTCGGACCTTCCTTTCGACGATGAGGCGGCCCACACCCCGACGCTTTATCATTCATAAAGTCTCGGATTTCAGAATTCGCGTAACCCAATACGCCCGCGGCTCTTTTCCCGTTTTGCGCGAAATTTCACCGAATTTCTTGCGCCACCCGGCGCCGCCCACTTAAAAAGCTCCGCGTGCACACCGCGAGCTGCCTGCTCTCTCCCTCTCTTTCTCTCTCTCTTACCTTTTTTTCCTTCCTCTCTCTTTTTCTCTCGTCGAATATATTTTTCCGAGTGGACGCGATGACGAGGAGGAGGGAAAAATGTAGGAAACACGCGCAGAGGGACGAACTGAATCTCCGAGAAAACTCTTAACGCTGCCTGCCGACGCTCCGACTGAGAGAATCAAGTTTGAGATGCAGCCTGCGGATATTCGAATGTGCATATAAAGAGGAATAAAGCAACGAGTGCGATGGTTCCATATGTATAATGCGAATATACCGGGTGATTGGATAGAATTTCCAGGCACTTTTTCGAAATAAAATTGGAGTCGTATCTCTGAAGATTTAACGTACAATCTTTTGTATTAAATTTGTTTTTTATTTGGTCTTTGATAGCGTTATTTACTTCTTGACTTATTCAGTAATTGATTACTATGTTACTGCTTTTTTTATTAACACTTTTTTCCTATTAGATAAATAATTTCAACGTAACCTGAGCATTCTCCGTTTTTGTACTATTCTGCGTTGAACCATTTTTGGTCACCCAGTAGATGGCACACCGGAGCTTAATTAAGATATGTATTTATTTTAATTCCTCTCGGGCCGCACAGAGATGGCCGACTGGCCGGGCATAGGATAACACGATTTGCTTAGAGCCGCCGGTGCGCATACATCTCGCACGTGCAGAGAGATTTTCAATTCAGGTATAAGGAAAGAGCCAACGCGCTAGGAGCGCGCCGGTATAATATAATAAATAATATAAATGGGAGGAGAGAGATAGAGAGGGGGGGAAGAGAGAGAGAGAGAGAGAAAGAAAGAGAAAGAGGTGCCAAGAATGGATTTTGCGTTCTGTTTTTTTAACCTCTTCTTTTTCGAGATCATATGCGGCGAGTACTCTCTTTTGGAAGACGCACCCCTCGCGCGATTCGGCCGGCGGTGAAGGGTCCACTTCGCAGAATAAAATTAGGAAACTGTGTATCCTTCAACCCTTTGAGAAGGTGCGTTCATTCTTCTTCGCTCTGTTTTTCTTTCTGCCTCGTTAACCCTTTTACCCTCTGAGAATGTGCGGTCTGAGGGATTCTTTACTCCTTGTGACTTTACTCGAAAATGCATTACGCGGATTTCTAATAGCGTTTTCGATAGCGCGAATGCTCTGATACACGTTGCTTAAGAATATCTGTGTAAGATTTTTGAAATGAAACAATTGTTAAAATAATTTATTTTCACATACAAAGTAACGCTCAGTATTTTCTTCCCGAGAAATTCATCACGTGTCTCGTCTGTTTCAGATTAAGACGTCTGCGATTTGGAGGACCGCAAAATGGTAAGTCATAATTATATGTGGCATTTTTATATTTTGCCAACTTTATCGTATATTCGGGCAAGGAAGAAGTCAGTTAACCATGTACGAGTTTTGAAAGACGAACGTCACGAGATAAAAGTTAAAAATTGTCCATACGGCGCGGAAAGGACTATGCTTCTGAGAGAGATCCCGTAATTCCCGTAGTCCCCAATTCGAAATGCGTTCCTCCAGGCTCGTAAAAGCCGGGCATAAAATCGTCGCGTACGGTCGAGCGTGTCGGTTCGTCGAACAAAAGACCAAGTGACGTTGCCGTAAATGCGAGTTACGAACGCTGTTCGATGCGCATACGATATCGTAACGCTCGAGGGTCGCTAAAGGGATGAATAAAGCATAGATATAGGTTTAGACTAACGGATTCGTTCCACGAATCATTGCAAATTGTTCGTTTTCTTGTTTCTTAAAATTAGCATAACTTGAAGTGCGAAACGAGCATAAAGGCGGCTCCTCTTGTGCCAATAAAGTCGCAGTATATACTCTCACAAACGTGCTCAGGAGAAACGCACTTTACGATAGCGTAAAGTTGAAATTAGCGACATTTACTCTCCCGTGATCTTCTGGTCTCGTGTAATTTGGTTTCACGGATTTTACAGATAGTCGCAACTTTACAATTTAATCGAAATGATTGAATATAAACCTGAGAAAATGGAACGCGAACTTGGCAGCTAATTCCAAAATTATAAATCGCATTTATAAGTAGGTTCTAGTCGGATAGCTATGTCCTTTTCACGTTTGCATTTTTCTTACTTCCGCTGTATTTCTAGTACTTTGAATTTTTTGCAGAGAAGTTTAGCGGAAATCTGACGCAAGTTATCCTTGCGCGAATCTTATTATTATTGTTAATTCTAGCACATTTAAGCCGATACCGATGTAATACAAGTGTACCCGGTTTTTTCAACCCTCCAATTCCTTTTTTTTCGCTCGGGACGCGTCATCAGCGACCGTTTTTTAAATCGTCTCGATTTTTCATTGCCGCTACGTTTCCTTCGTGCGATTTCTGCGGCTTCGCAGGCTTCCGCCTTCGAGACGCTAATGGGTGCGTACGAATATTTCATTCCCTGTAAGATGCCATTACGAAAGTATATAGGATCCGCCATGGCTGTGCGCACGGTGGAGTCGCAGGTTGGCGGGGCGAGGGGATATTTAATGACGCGTGGCGATATTAAAATGGCATAAAAATGAGGTGTAATTTGTATCTGGCCTCAAAAGTTGCCCTCATCCTTAGCCCGCAGCCAGATTACGCTCCGCTCTCTCTCTCTTTCTTCTCCCCTCCTCTCTTTCTCCTTCGAGGTTTCGCTCGATGTTGTGTACTATTATTGTTATTAATATGAAAGGTCGCGGGCTCACTTAATACCTTGAGAAATCGCCGCATTTCCGTATCAACTGTTCCACCCTCGGTCGCGTCGACCGAAGTAGCAATTTTACCGAAAGAGGTACAAGAAACGAGAAACAAGTTGGGAGTGGCGCAATTCTCTGGGAAAAATTATTACCAATGTTATTGTTGTTGAACGTGAAAAATAATGATTAAAACGATAATTACGAGATACGAAAATCGCGGGATTGATGATCGATATGAAGCGATAGCGACTTTTCAGGGGTATCTGTAGCACACAAATCGTGTGCAACCTTGCGCGAATACCGAAGTTAACATACATATATAGCCTAATGTCTTCTTCAATATAGATTATATAGAAGCATCACCGTTCCCGGCCTATACGGATTCTCCTTCTGCACGATCCGTCGAAATCCTTCCGCCCGAAAGGACCCGCGGATAAAAATGTCATTTGAATATTTGGCGTACGTCCGCGACATCATTTATAACGCGTGACAATAAAGTCTCGAGCTGGTAGTAATCTTTATGGCGCGATACACGACGCGCGCGTACCGCCGCGCCGCGCCGCGCCGCCGCGCTCTCCCTCCAGCCGACTTCCATTCGCTTTTTCGAGGCGCAGTTACTTGCTTTTACGATATGCTAAGCGCCGTCACCGTCGCCCTTTTCAAAAGATATCCGAGCTCTCATCGTCACGGGCGGAATATTTTCTGGCTGCTTAAACATCGGATTAACGATCTGCAATAACAAACAAACTATTTATGCAGCTATCCCTCCTCGGCGCGAGCTCAAGCTTCCGCCTCGTCCGGGATTAGATCAACGTTAACGACGTGTCACGATCGGTAATTTGGGTCATAACGCCATGCGTCTATCGCATTTTTGCATCATATTTGCGCATTATACTTGTAGTTTCTATAATGGATTTTTTTTTTAAACGAACTTACATTTATATCTGGATAAAGTACCGAATTTTAGACACAGCACTTTATATACATTGTTATTATACACTTAATTTAATTTTTTTACTATCTATAAAACTATTATTTATAAAATTTTCCTTACTATCTATTAAAAAAATATTTACGAATTGTTAGATATTACTTGACATTACAATTATCATAAGTCAATTAGATCGTATCATACAGAACAATTTTTGGTTTACTTTCTGATAGAATATATTTCACATATTTATTAATTATAAAATTTTCACGACGTATAACGAGACGCTTCTCTCACGTTAAATAATAAAATATCATTTTATAGCTATCTCGGTAAGATTCTAGTTCGCAGATTGGTGTGGTGAGCGTTCGCTTCCGGCGAACATCGCACGTCGTGGCGATTCATGGTCGACGATGGGGAAATAGTTCGGTAGACGTAAGTCGCACGACGAGGGAAGGGGGAGTAGTCCGGACGGTCACTTGGATTTGTGTGGTGTGAACGCGGGACGGACCAGTAAATCCACCCTTTCGTGGTCTCTTAGCGAACTCGGGTCATAGATCGTCCAAACTATCGTGAAACAACCCCCACCCTGCACCTACTGCGACCTCCGAACTACCCTTTGGGGTGCTTTGGCACCCTCGTAAGGAGCACGATATCGCCCCCTCATCCCGGAAGAAGCTCCGATTATGCGAATGGCTTTGGAAATTCACACTGAACTAAAGTGTCTCGCGTGGTGTGGGTTGCAATATCGGGAATCGCGAGTCAACAACTAATAAACATTGGGTATCATATTTATCAAGATTGAAATAATCTAACAAAATTATTATATTTTTGAAAAACTGATATCTTCGATTAATAAAAGCGTATTCTTAAATTTCAAGGATTCGAACGAGGCGAAACCTTGGATATTATCGCGCGATTACCTTCGCACCGTTCTTTTCACGAGGCGTTTCAGCTTTTCTTCTTTTTCTTGAATCGGCTATGATATAGAATACACCGTGGGTTTGAAAAGAAAAGCGGCGCTCGTTAGTTCCGTGAGAAATTAATTATTTGCCCGCCATCGCTACGGCCGCTCGAGTAATGGTGAAAAATGTCTGGATTGTGCGGGATTACATCACGTTGAAGGGGGAGAGAGGGTGGCAGGAGATGAGTTGGGTAAGTGGGGGTGAGAACGGAGACCTGGAAAAAGAATAAGAAGGAATGTATCGGTGTGGCTCGTTACACTTAAATTGGAGGGAATGACTGAGTGGTCTCGTTATTCATCGCGAATAATATAGAAAAGGGCTTCCGACTTCGCGCGCTTCACCTGAGCAACGATTCCTGGCAGGATATCTGACACGGCTAGATCGCGGGGGGAGGAAGGGCGGGGAGTCTTTTCTCTTCGGGAGATGAATTGACGCGGTCGTGTCCGACGCCATAATCAGGCATTGAAAACGTCTCGTCCCTTATTCGAGGTCTCGTCGGAAGCGATATTCAAAACTCGACGGAATATTCTTGATCATTAGCGAGATATCTGTGTAAGTACCTAAACGAAACATATGATACGCGTACTCTTGAACGTCAACTCTTGAATTAAAATATACGAGAAGCTTTTGTCACGTCGTCATCTATAGTTTGTTATAAATTAAGGTATTCAAAAGGAATTGTATCCATATTAATTCACAAATTAATTAATAATAACATTATTTTTTGTATTATTTTATTGCTGCTTATATTAATGGTTACATATCAATTTTAAGAAATTTTGATTGTGTTTCGTTTACTGGAAGAGGAAAGGATTTCATATTGCATTGAAGCTGTCAGTAATCGAGACGAGACGAAATAAAACATTGACATCCTTATGCATACTTCGCTACACGTAATTAATGCACCCCCGAGGAACGGCGTTTCGCTAATTAGTTCGCTTTGTGCAAGAGTCGCGCCGAGCCAAACAAAAAGGCATCGAACCAAATTGTTCACAAATTGGACGGATGACATTACCGTCCTCTATTAAATGGCGTTTACCCAACTCGTTGGCGTGTCGGCCTTTAACCCTCTCGGCACGAGCAAAACCACCACCGGGGAGGCCGCTTGGCTTGGGTTGGCGCAGTTTGAGCTGCCCCATAGAGGTGGTCGCTTCTCTAAGATCAAGTGCTTTCCAGTACCGCACTAAGCCAAACTCCTCCCGCTCTAACGTCCGTTCGTCCGGTCGGATCTGCCATCCAGGAAGAGGGGTGGATTGATAAACCAACCGCTCCCGTCCCTCTTGACCGGGCAAATTCTTGCGGACAGCCACTGGATTTCAGTGGATCTCAATACGCGATCTTGTTTTCGATATCCGTCGACACTGACGAAAATGAGAGAGATGCGAACAAAATATTTGAAAATGTTTTGGACGATGTGTGATGATAAAATACTCTATTAATATTGCAGAAAATTTAATTTAATTTATTGTGTATATCCAAGTTACATGAAGAATTATTGCATGAAGAATTCAATCGATATATCGTTCTTAACCGTAATATTATTATTGCCAACAGTTATTTTTAGCTACTGTTTAATTACTTAAGCTCTATACATTTTCTCTAATTCCGTAATATCACTTTGCCCAAAATTTTGCTCTGTCTGCATTGCACCTGTTTCTTTAAATAATTCATCAGTGAAAGAGCTAGAGCTCTTGGGATATGCGAGCATATTCTCAACACGTGATCCTACGATCACGCCACGAGGACGTCGATAAATTCCCACCCGAGTCCTGTCCCCTGTAAGATGTCCCCTGGACCCGATCTACCGGGTGTCTCGTCGTCGTTGGCGCACGTAAGCCGCCTGCACCTTCCGTGAGAACGACGTCGTGACAACGGACGACCCTCCCGGCCGGCCGCGTGTCATTCTTCGGGGGCAGTAGGCTCGCGTGCCTGTCGTGGTTGTTGCGCCTCGTCACGAAGGGGGTCGGCCGCGACGTCTTCACGACGTTGAGCACCCCCAGGGCGAAATACTCGAAGTCGAGGGGTAGTGGGTCAAGCGGCACCGAGGAAAGTCGGGAGATCCGGGGGTATTGTCGCCGGAAGTCTCCGTTGGTGAGCGCCGATGGTCGGGGTAATTGGATAGAGAAGATCGAGCACAACCCCGCTGTAGCACTTTGCCTTGTCCCCTTGTATCTCTTCCCCCTGCCCCCTTCCCGACCCATGAGAATCTATGAAACCACCTCCACTGACTGAGGCGTTAGTTCTTCGACATCCGAAAACTATAAACCCATCGAGAAAGAGAAAGTCTGGTTATTTTCTGGAATGGAAGATGTCACGATGAGACGTCACGCGATTGGGACGAGTTAATCTCCCTCGAGATGAGATTCGATTACTGGACCACGTGGCCGGGCGTAACTTCGCTGCGCGCATGTATAAAATAATAGTGTTACTTGAGAGAAGTTTGTTTTGATATGTCGTGCCGTTAATGTGTGTAACTGAGTATGGAATCGAAAAAAATTGCTCGTGTCAAATATGATTAAATTAATAATTATATTTTTGAGTTTCTTTAGAAATCTTTTATCACAATATTTTGATGTGAATAAATATGTCATGATTAATTATATTTAAAGATTCAGGATGAAATGACTTTTAAATTTTACTACACTTATAAATTTTTCAACGATAAGAATATTCTTTATTCTTTCAGTGTATTTTCTTTTTTTTTTTTTTTTTGAATTTTGTGTATCTCTAATTATTCTCGAATTTAATGAAAGCGTCGACTAAAATTTTTGATCGGTTGTAACATTTCCTCTATATTTTGGCTTAACTCAAATTAGCAGCGGACCGAACTTTTCGTTGAATTACAAGGCTAGCTCGGAAATATTAGGAGAGAAGATTGTAACGTATCCCGTGATTTTCAACGAATTGGCGCACCGATTGCACGAGTTGGCGTACTTTTGATTTATTCTAATTGCTATTTCGATAATGGGGGGCCGGGTTAGCGCTTTCGCAGCTCTTGCATTCCCATTATCGGACTCGAACGCCCGAGAAATATAATCGCATTCGAGTTAAGGTAACGTCCGGCACGGAGCTTGCTAGTAATTATTAACTAATTTGCCGTTAAATCTTCGCTGACCGCTAAATTATCGCCGAAGGACGAGTGCGAGGAAAGGATATATATTTTAGCATCCTGATTACTCGTCCGTTGTCTGTTTGAACGTGTGAATATATATTATAATGGAGTATTTCTCTTTATAATCTATAGATAAAACATTTGTAAACTTTATTTTCAATATTTCCAAAGTAGTATTTTAAATTTTATGTAAAAACGATAGAAATGCAATGCATAGTTAAGTTTTCGCATGCCGACTTAATGTATGTAACGAGTGGCCACTGCGGGATTGAATAGCCTTCTGATGGAAACGGGTCCTTTGCGACAAATGAACCACAAACCGAGTGGTAACCAAAACCACTCGAGATGGTTCTGATGTTCCGACGTTTGAATGTCATGTATTGTTTTGCGCGTCTCAGAAAACCACGGATCTGGAATTAGTCGGCTCCAAAAACCGCTGTTACCGAAGGTCCATCCGTTAATAAGATTGGAACATGCGTTTCGGGTGAATTATAGATTTTTATTTAAATACATCATATTCTGTAAAGTGTGTTAAATTCATTTAATGTGTCATTAGCTTCTCCGTGAGTGTTTGCAAACAGAATTATTTAATTCTTCCATCCAATTATTTAATTTCCATCACTCTGATCACATCCATGTAAAAACTTATCCAGTTGTTATTGAATCGACTCAATTTGACCGTATACCATGCTGTTTTTCACATGGAGATTTATTAACCTCGATATTTCAACAGAACTACAAAAATGTTTTTTTCATCAATCAATGTTTCCAAGTAACAATGAACCGTAGCCGGGTATATCGAATCTATATCATGACAGTCCGCCATTCTTGGGGTGACAGGCAAGGTAGACACAACGCGGTGAAAGAAGGAGCAAGCGTATCTGAATGGCTCCCAAGAGTGCCAAGTTCGAATCCCATTACCGGACTCGCGCCCGTTAAATAGGTCTCGCATCGTCAACCGGAAAATATACACATCGTCCCCGAGTTGTCCTCGGAAAGGAGGAGAAACGCGTCTTATATCCCACGCGGCGGAAATCGATGTGGGTCCGTTGGGAGGACCGAGTTGAAATTTTCGTGTCTTCATTGTTTATTGCATACGAGATGCTCTCGAACGCCATCGCATAAATTTTAAAACGAGAACGCGTTTTCTTTTACGGCGTGATATGTGGGATGGGAAAGTAGCACCGACAGGATTCCCAGTCAGATCGAATCGTAATGGAATTGAATCATATTTGACGTTTTCTTCTACTTTTTATCGTAAACTTTCCTTCATTTATATAATATCGCAATTAATGCTTTAATGTATATAATTTTTCATGACTCGCTACACGTTATCACGACAATTTCTATAACGCACAAAGAGGTCGTCGTCCGTCGTCGAAACGTTCCTCGATGTTCCCCTCCGGCATTTCAGTCACCTTACGTCTTCCTTTCTCTTTTTGCAGTTTTTTTTTCCCCCGCCCCCATCGTTCGTTCGTACACCGCTCCATTCTCGAGCCGTTACGAACGAAACGAAAATAAAATGTAAGTGGAAATTTATTGCCGCAGGCGATAGGAGACGTTTCCGTACTTTTAAATATTTTATAAACTTTCTTCTTCTTGCCTCTCTTCCTCCGCGCGCCTCGTGGTTCCCAAGAGCGCCTGGAAGCACCGGTGACGATAGAAGGAAGGAAACGAAATGTTCTCAGGAACAGGGAAAACTTTATCCCGATGTCGATCTTTTTGTATCTCCCGACACGAATATTTATCGTAGTGCTAGGAGGTGAAAAATTCACCTTGTGTAAAGTATATTACATGGTATACTTTATTGACTTTCAGTTGTACCGTTAATTTTGTACGCGATATTGTCAAAGCTAACAGATGAAAAACAATCTAACTAAATAATTCTAATTTTTTTTCACGCATGAAAGAGACTTTACACGACTGGCAAGCCCTTAACTATCGTTGAACCAGAATACAATACGGCATAATGGTGATCATTTGTGCAGGCGCTAGTACTTGACCTTTTTCAATTAATTACGATCTTTTTAGTTATACATGAATGTGACATCAAATTAAAGGTAAGGTAATAAGTGATCAACATCGTTTGATCATTTCCCGTGAATCTGGCAACGAGGAATGGGCAACTACCGAAATCAATAATCGACAAGCATAAAGAATTCGTCGTGTTCCCCTATTTCGCGTGTACTGACATCTGCTATCGGCATCACGCGAGCGAACGTCGGAATAACGTCGTAAGGGCCTGTCGAAGTCGTGAATATTTGATGCGAACCTATCAGCGCCTCTCAATACGGTTACGCGAAAATTGACAGCTCCCTCTCGAACGCCCGAGCTTCTCCTCCGTCTCTTGACAGGGGCATAAGCGTTCCTGATGAATATTCCTCGAGAGGCGGATGACGATGATACGGTGGTAGATAAGTAATAAGTTCTTTCCTTATCGTTCTCCCAAACTAATAAGTCCCCTTGTCTGCTCGAGTTCCATCAAACGTTTTGAATTATTTAGATCAACGCGGAGCTTCTACATTCAAGGGCGTCCGCAGTATTTTTTTTAGAGGGGGAGGGCATAATCCAAATTTTTAATACGAATTACCGCGAGGAGCAAATGTCCAAACGTTGTGTACCTGTGTTGTATTTTAGTTCTCTCACATTTGACAAACATATTTATTATTTCTAAAAATAAGAGAGCAAATTCTGAATTTTCTTATACTCGTTTGATTTCAGGGGGAGAGGATAAATGCCCCCTCTTGTCTCCTCCCCTGCGGACGCCCATGTCTACTATTGATGCCACGCGATCTTAAAAAAAAAGCTCATATTTGAAGCTCTCTCCTTTTTACGAAGTAATGCCGTATGCTCCGTATGCGTTATTTGATTAATTCATGTATCTAATTTGATGAAAAGTTATTTTTCGATAGTTACATTTTGTTCTCTTGTCTTAATGTAAAAAAATCGATATTTTCTTTTCTTTAAGTTCTTAACATTCCAAAGCCTAAGTATTTCAAATTTTTGCTTTGTACATTGCTCTTAGTTAGATTGCGCTGACTTGAATTTATTCGCGATGATCAATTTATACTTTATGCCGTCTTGCGCGGTAGAAAGGAGTAAAAGAGGATCGCAGAAACGAAAGGGAAGAGAAGCGTACGTCGCGAGATCATGCACCGCACGAAACCGCTGCAAATGGAGACGGTGAATTACGAGACTTCGCGTTAACCTCCCGGCATCCTCTCGCACGAAAACGCGCCGTTACCGGGCGAAGAGGAGGGGGTGGAAGGCGGGCAGATTACTTTTCGATAAGGAATAATTAAAAATTTTCTCGTTTAAAGTAGCTAATTCCATTTCTGGCGACGCCCCACGGAGGTAATGGGCGGCCGGAAGTGGCCTGGCATGCCGGAAAAAATAACCGCTAAAATACTTGGTAGATAAAGAAGATAAAGTCGCTGGCTGGCTGGCAGTAATTTATATCGGCGTGTGATTCCGGAGTGAGACGCAAGGAGAAATATTTCAGGGCGGTACACCCTCCAGATAGCGGTAATTAAAAATTACGGGGCGGGGGGAGGGGCAGTGCGCGGGTGCCGCTGGGTAGGGAAGCGGGAAAATAAGAATATATTGATTGTACGGGATGAATCATCCCCTGTGTGGAGAGAATCCAATCTCTCTTCTATTATATATGTCTTAAGAAGAAACATATATAACGACAGCGTATTATTCTTTCTCTGACGTTCTAGAATTAAAAGATATTTTAAATTTCGCGTCATATAAAATTATGCTGAGGAAATATATCATATCTGCTGTTTAAAGAACAAGACTTTTATTTTTGGATTACGAACTTTTGTTGATTAAATTTCTGCCTTATAAAGGAACTCTAGACGTGGTCGACATCAAGATCATCTGTATTACGTATGTTGTGCTCATACTCGGGTATATTGTGTATACCCATAGTTGTTGAGTCCGCACAAAACGCGGTACCCGCATTGACACGCCTCTCTATTGGTGCCACGTGCTTCCGGTCGATCCGTCGAAAGTTTCGGTCAACCGGTGGAACTCGAACAAGGATCATAAATCCCCGCAGTGGAGACTAATGTAGTGGTAATAGAGTATAAATGGGGGTCACGACCCGAGGTCAGCCCGTCTTACACCCCTAAACTGTCGTCCGCCACCTTCGCCCTCGTGCGAGGACCGGCCGAGACCTTAAACTCGCATAACACCCACCTACCATTATTTCGAAATGACTTATCAGGACTCCATGCTCCGGGTATGCCGATTCCGGAATCAGTTTTCCCTCGAACGGTGTAAACTGTAACAGGAAATGCCATTCTCAAATATAGACGGTAATGTTTTGCACAGTTTTAAGATGACAATTATTTTATATTTATAATATCGTTTAAAAATGTAACTTAAAAAATAACATCATTTATTATTATCCAAGTTAAGATGCTTTTTTAAATAAAAAGAATAGGTATTCTTGTGTAATTTCTAAAAGAAAAAAAATTGTTGATAATAAGACATTTTTATTTAAAAAAATATGTATAAATGAGTCAAATTAAGGAGCATAAAAAGCCTTGCAGAATCTTAGGTGTTAAGTGTTGATTACAATTAAACAAATATTAATACACATAATATAAATTTATTAATAATTTATTTAATTTGACTCATTTGTTTATATTTTTAACCATCTTATTTATTTATTAAAAAAAAAATTTTTATAATTGGTTGGAATACCTAGTTGAGAATATACGGATACACCGTGCAGTGCTGCCGTCTTGTGAATCTGTAATGTACTAAAGGATCGCAGGACAAAACTTTTTCCGCTTTATGCGGCACGCTCGCTCACTCTCGTCGCGTTTCTTTGGCATTTATCAATGATAAGATGTATATAACAGTTTTAATTTTTTTAATTATAATTAATATAATATTATGTTGCCAATTCATTCTCTGCAGTTTCATAAATCCTTTTTTTACACACGTCTTTTGAATATTGTTTTGAATCTTGCGCATGTCTTTATTTTTAAAATCAGCAACAATGAAAGAAATGCATCATATTGTATATTTCTTTAACATTACGTATGCATTTATATTTGACGATGGCTTGATGTTACCCTTATGCAGTGTCTACAATTAAGATTTAAGAAAATTGATCAATCATAGTTGATTATTCATCTCACGTGAGAATAATCGATTGTGTTTCAATTTTCTTAAATCTTAAGTCTTAAGTCTAATTGTAGACGCCGCTTTAAAAAGTACACATCGTACGTGCACGAGCTTTTGCGGCCGAGCGATCGCGGCTGTATCATTCAAGTTACGGCCTTCTGGTTCCCGTAGGTACGCCGCGCGTGCGGAACTCTTTTCCCAAAAGTTGTTTCAAAGTTCACGGCACAATGGACACGGCGCATTATATATCCCCCTTCGCTATTTCTCTCTGCTTGATGGTAGATACACACCACAGTACAAGGGAAAGGCGTCCGCGTGTTGCGGGGTGTATACCTAGCGTAGTGCTGACCAATGTTCGCCCGAAGATACGGTTGACGGGTCCGGGTCCGGCCTTCACGTCACCTCCACTTCAACGGTCTCCCGCGCCCTTTCTCGTGAGCCGCTGCCGCCGCTCTTCTCAGTCTCCGCATTCAATTTCAACACCTACGTCCGCAACCTGACCCAGCGCGCTGAACAATCGCCGAACCCATTCGCAACTTGAGACAAATGAAAACTTTGCGCGACGCCGAAACACTTCTGTCACTGTTGGAGGTGCCACGAGAGCCGTTTGAGAATCGACGCACGCGACTTACGTGTAACCGTAGATACGTGGCTCGGTTTATTTGGTCGTAAACCCGACATGCGATAGGTAGCAACTGACAGAAATCGTCAAGAGAAAGAGATTTATATTTTATTCTTATTAATTAACTTCTATATCTAATCGAACAGAGAGAGGCTGTTTTTCGCATTGCGTTAAATGGAACATAATTTATTGATTTAAATTAAAGCCATCCCAACGATAGTATAAAATTATTTTACTTATATTTATTAATTGCTGATAAAATATATATTCCGACTATAAATATATGTATAAAGAAATATATATGAAGATTTTGGCACGGATTTTGAAACTTATTTCTGGCAAATAGTCACAGATCGATATCTAGATTTATTTGACAGCTTTATTTGCATCGCTCGATAGCTTCTAACGCCTCGAAAGGGTGGAAGAAAGACGCCTGGACCATCGTGAAAATAATTGCACGGTGTTCGACGATGGTAACCCTTCCCTTTACTTTTCTTTATCTTAATGAAACTCCATAAATAAAGAGCCTAATGTTACGAAAACAGCCGCCTGGGGGAGAAAAAAACCGCGCCGCGGTGAATCGTCGGGAATCGAGAAAGGCGATGTTAAATTATTAATCTTTTTGTAGATTTATATCGGTATTAGCATTATAGCGTTAAAATATCTCTATTTTATTTAAAAGTTTGTTATATATTTATCGGTATTTTAAATAGACATTAGAATTGTTAATTGTAACAAGCAATATAACGCATGTAGGTGACATAATGGCGTAAATTGAAATTCTTTCTGTATCTTCTATTGTATTTCGGAAAACTGTTTCGTAAAAACAGCTTTTTAAAATGTTACGTTAGTAACTGATGGTTCACTAAGCGTGAAATATTGACTTTGGTACAGTGATTATTTTAAAAAAAGGTCGAGTACACTCCTGCTGGAACAACAGCGATAAGGATGCATAGTGTCATAAAATTTTTTTTTCAAACGAATCCGGGACACTTTTGCTATCAAGATTTACGGGAAGGTTTATCCCCCGAGGCGAGTACGTTTTGACGAGGCGAGGGCTTTAGAAAAAGGGTTGATGTGCAATAAAGGGGAGATGCTTACATCTGTAAAAAAAAAAGAGAAAACGCCAATAATTCATTGACAACAATCTCGTTGGAGGGGGGATAATGGGCGCCGTTTTCTCAGAGAAGGTAGCTCCCGCGCGCTTCCGCTTGATTAAGAATTAGGCTTAAAAAATAATTATTTTTAATTTGTGACCACGATAAGGGCTTTATTGTTCTATCCTGTATATATGGCTGCGGGAGCGAGCGCAGAATTGATCTTCGTGTTTCACGTTAATCCCATTAGTTCCGTTAATATTACCATTCTTAATACTTTATAATTACGTTCAAAGTTGCGTTTACAATATTCCACGGCAATTGAGAGACACTTATATCTTAATATTTTATTATAAAGTTTGCTTGTGTGTGTGTAGTGCTTACAATTAGTGTTAAAGATACAATAATTTATTTTTATTAATTACTATCAGTTTGACATTTTTACTACGGTCAACATTGTTTGGGCTCTTGTAAGAGATCGATACGCGATAAAAATAATGCGATACGAATATAATATTAATACTTAAAAATACTAAATTAATCAGTAAAAAGTCAATAACATATTTAATGCTTTATCAAGACACTGTATGCAAATTATGTATCATTTTTATGTGAGACAAGTTATATCTATTTATGTGAGACATTTATATATTTCGGATTCTTCTTTAATTTCGTGTCTGCTAAAAATATCGCGTAAATAAAGACAAAGGTGGCGTAAAAACGACGTCGGGCATCGAGAGACGAAAAGGATAAGCAAGTTAATGAGAGATAGAGGTGCGCGGTAGTAAAGGCAGAACGAAAGCTGGACATCGAGCCCTTCTCGGTGGCACACGGTTAATATTACGGAAGAGCCCTTTGGCAGCCTAGACAGCGACACCCCTCGACAATATACTCCATGACGGGACGTAGGTCCCCATTAATTTTTTTAAGCGTTATAAATATTTAAACGAGCCATTTCTCATAGGCAAAGCGAAATGGTCTTTCTCAACGGATCCTTTTTTTTTTATTCGGACCAACGACGAAATTCACGATACCCTCTTCGACAATTCTGAATTAATGATAATACGGAGATGTACGACTCGTATTGCAATTATATGTAACTTTCCAGCAAAAGTTTTTCATATTATTAAAATAAGATCACGTAACTAGCTCTATGAATTATATTATGCGAAATATAAACAAGATATATTGAAGAAATTTTGTTTAAAGATAAATACATATATAGTAATTAATGATTTTTTTACGAAAAAATGTTTAAATAAACTAAAGATAAAAATGTAATGAAGATATTCTTTAATATGTATATAGATAAACTTTATATATTCAAAATCAATTTATACAATATACCATATAAGTGAGAAGGAAAATTGTCAATAAAGTCAAAGAATTACAATACAACATACGAATTATAAAAATATAAGATAGCAATATATTAGATTGTGGTAGATAATATTAGTAACAGAAGTATATCAGTTATTAAATGAATCGGCCTTCGTTCTTCGTAATTGCATGCGACGTGTCGGCAAGTTACGGTCGCGAGGCGACCGTTACCTTTCGGTGACACAGTTCACGATGAACAAACTGTCGACGCGTTGAAGCGCGTGCGGAAACTTGCTCCTTAGATAAATGGACGAGGGGAGAAGAGGAGGACAGAGGGTGTAGCGCAACCGCGCGCGACCAAAGAAAGGCGGCGTTCGCGCCGCTACGTGCGCGCGAGCGAGCGCGCTATCGCGCTATTGAAACGACAAGTGAAATATACGAAATAAATCTTGCAAGACCCTATTCAGCGGAGACAATACGGCGTCCAGTCTATGGACGCTGTCGAGGGTAGGCGCACCGTATTGTGCAACGTCGGGGAGGTAGACGAACGTGAACTCACGGACCGACTCTCGCTCTCACACCCCCTTTGCCTTGCACTTCGCTTTTCCTTCTCTGCCTTCTCTTTCCGAGCAAGCTGAACACCCAGCCTTTTGCTCTGACCACCCCAAACCTCGTTCCCTCGGCCACCCCCTCATGCCCTTTTTGCTCTCACCCGATAGCTCTCTTGGCCCCACCGAAACTCCCCCCGTCTATCTTTCTCTCTTATTTTCTCTCTCTCTCTCTTTTTGTTCTTCTGTTTCGCGACGTCCATCTTTCGTTCTCTCCCTCTCTCCTCGGCAGCTTCCGTCTGTTTCGCTTCGATCCACGAAACGGCAAGTCGCGAGTCGGTGTCGTTGGGTAAATACCGGTGGCGTGTGGGCGATCTTTGGACGGGGTGGTCGTAAAGAATGGTCGTATTCAGAGTCCGGCAGCACTTCTGCTCCACCCTTCCCAATCCACCCCCTCACGTCTAGTGCCGTCCGTCCTGCCACCAACCTACCTACCCTGTTCGTCGGTGCGGCCGAAGCGACACCACAGTGCAAAGTTTCTGAAGCGAGACAAGCCGCAATATAATGCCACCCTTGGTACACGGTCGCACCTCACCCTCCGTTCAATAGCGATCCTAGATACACCCTTTCTTCGGCCGAGTGCCCGGCTGATATTCTCTACTGTATCATTGATTACAATCGCCGACGTCTTTAAAAGCGTTGAATCGTTGTGAATAATATGGAATTCAATTTTACATCACATATATTAACTATTGAATACATTTTACTGAGTAGTATATCAAGATTTTTATTGCAATATGACATAATAAAAAATTATGAAAATTTTATATTTTATAATTAGCTTGTACTATTTATTTTAGTAATTTAATTGCAATATTTGCTTATGAATTAAATTTTATTTCGTTTGCAGTTAAATTTCTATTTAATATTTTTACATATATCTTTAAATGTACATTGCAATAAACGGCAGCGTTCAATAAGGTGTCGAAAATCGGAAACGTCGAACCGTGCCAGCCGATAATTCCTGCGCTCTGCGGTTTCCGATGCCGCCGAATGCGTCGGAATCTGTCGCGAATCTGCAAGTGCCGTCGACGCTGCGTCCTTATCGTCGTCGTTTCGTAGACGATCCCGCGTCCGTTCGATAACGGCCGCGACTCGACGGACTCCGGCGCGATGGTTAATATTGATTTACGCGTAAGGCTCGCCGGCCTAATCCGGCCGGGCCATAAACAGATCAAGTCCAGACTAAATCCGGCGCAAATTGTTACTAATTCGCATCTTAATAATGACCACGTCAGAGGCGTCACCGTATCTCAGAACGTGGCAAATTAGCCGCGATGACAAATGACAGTCGGCCGTGCACGTGCGCCCGCGGCAACCCTCTCTCGAGCTCTCGTCGTCGTGGTGGTCATACGTGCCGGTCGGGGCTAGTCGTTGGCCGTTGCGCGAGTGCATGCACTGTGTGCGGACGATGCGCGCGTGTACACGTGCACGCGATACCGACTGCGTGTGGGTGGACGGGCGGCGGCGGCGGTTGGGTTACATACGAATCCGCTGGACATACCGCAACCGAGCCCAGCGCGATACGGCTGCCTATTCAACATGTGCAACCGTCAACGTGCGCAGATACAATCAATCAAATCAATTAATGATTCGATTGTCCGATCGCGCCGCGACACGTGCGCCTCATCCTGAGTTATAGCAGGCGACGTGAGTCCTCTGCCTGATGGAGGCAGGAGGATCCCTTTGTGACGGAAGAAGTTGGGATTATTACGCTTTCTGTTTTCTTTTCAATATTGATAATTAATTAGATAAATTACAAAAGCCAGTTTGCGTTAAATAATTGATACTGAATTAAATCAATTTGAATTTTATAGATCCAATTTCATTCTCTTTAAAAAAGAGAGCATAAAATGGTATAATAATACTAATGACGATAATATTTCTAGGTATTCGTATAAAAATGATTATACTAGTTTATAAAAAATGTCTTTTTTTTATTACTTTGAATCAGACCACGTGTTTCTTATAGATTTTTAGATGCTGAAAACGATGCCGCAAGCCAAACTTCTCCAGCACATTCTAAGTTAATTGAGGTTTAATGTCCAAAAAATAACTTTTTCAGCGATATTTGACATTTTTTTGTAAAGAAGAAAAACGGTATCTTGAAATTTCGATCAGAAGAATTACAAATGTATTGATTATCCTCTATAAATTGCATTTTTTTATTTCAATATCTTATTTTTGAGTCATGTCGAAAGATTGAAGGAGCTAGGAGAGCTATTTCTAATATGGAAACACAGACAGCACTGAGGCAGTGTCACATGTGCATACGCAATCGGCGGCTATTTTGCCATTATTTGTTTCTCTCTAGACCATTTCTCTTTCACACAACTTTTGTCTGAAACATTTTTTTTAATGCGTTTTCTTTAAGATATTCGAGATGGGTTAAAATAAGATACTTTATATATATGTGTATAATATACATACGTATATGTATGTATATTATACATTTAGCGAAATCGGTCACGATAAATTACATTGTGTATGTGCATCGATAAATACAAACTAGAAATTATAAGTACGTGTAACTTCATCAAACAGAAAATTTATTGTTATCGTAGAAAAATCCTTTATTTAAATCCTTTATAACATAGCTAAAAAGTAAAATTGAAATAAAAAAAATGCATTTTATAGGGGATGAACAATACATTCATGTCTTTCAATCTGAATTCTAAGATAACGTTAACATTCTTTACAAAAAAAATATGAAATATTCTGAAAAAAGCCATTTTTTGGACA
Source organism: Wasmannia auropunctata (assembly GCF_000956235.1). Classification (NCBI taxonomy): domain Eukaryota; kingdom Metazoa; phylum Arthropoda; class Insecta; order Hymenoptera; family Formicidae; genus Wasmannia; species Wasmannia auropunctata. The sequence goes on along the minus strand of NW_012026904.1, from coordinate 1,345,646 downwards.
TTAAATCTCAATTATCTTAGAAATCTCATGTTTTGGATTTTTTTGGCTTGCAGCATTGTTTTCAGCATTCAAAAATCTATGAAAAACATCTAGTCTGATTCAAAGTAATTTTTTTGCTGTAAGCTAATGTTATTAGCGATTATGATTCCAATACAAATCTTCTATCATAAAATGAAACATTATTCTTTGGAAGAGGTCAGAACCAATAATCGGTCGAATAAACAAATCCCATCCTCCTCCCGTTTGAAAGAGGCGTCCGCGTATATTAAAAATGGATCTGATGTCGTTGTTCGATAGCCGGGATGAATCGAAGCACAAATCCGATTTGGCTTGGGGTCGGGAGAGCTTTTAATAAAAACCTCGTGCCACAAGCGGGAAATCCGATAGAGCCGAAGAGAGTACGCGCAAATATTTTCTCTTCCTCTTCTCGGAGCCCGGAACGCGCTCGGAGAGCACCGTCGACACATCAAATCGAGTGTGTATCGGTGCTGCAGCGTGCGGTAATATCCTTTGATAACCAATTTGTGCATCCTGCGAGCTTTGCACGATCACCGTTTCGCTCGATCTACCGGGTGGAGCTTTTCACTCTGTTCGTATAATGAGATTTATCGATGTTTCCCTATAAGTTCGTAACGCGTCCCGACGACGTGCCGCATTGTAATGCCATTTTTCCTTTGTATATCTCGCGTCTCTGTCAAACAATGAGAGCGCGTCTGATCACTTTATTACGTGGACATGCGCAATCATGAATTACAATGTTTTTGTCATTGTATTTTATTATTGCGTTTTTCGTATATAAATACGTATATGTGCTGCGCGTTCTTTTTCTAGGAAAATTGATACTTTGTGAATTACTTCGTGACATTTAACGACAATAGCACTATTTAGCATTATTATATTTGAGTAAAAAATTGTTTGCTGGTTCTCAAATTGTTTCAATATACTTCTTTAATAATCAAAATATCACATTGATGCGATCCAATTTGTATCTTTCGACTATGTATCTGCATATTTTACATTACAATATGCTTATTAAACATGCCTTCGCGAATCACAGCGAAGCGGTAGGAGTCGGCGGGAGCACCCGTTACTCGATACAGCGGCGCGGCCGGCAATATGTGTGTATCAATTTGCGGCGTAAAAGGTTGCACTTGATGTATTTTTATTTATCGCCTCTCCGCGGACGGATATGTCGACCGTATATGGTTCTCCCCAGTCGTACGCGCATCCCATGTACCTACATACGCCGCTCTCCGCGCCTATGGTCCGTTCACCACCCTGTTCGTTTGCCACCCGGCGAGCACGTTAAATCGTATTACTCAGATAAATTGCGACGCACGGATTTCCGCGGACCTTTTTCGCGACGTACGCGGGCGATGGAATTGTCTCATACGGTATACGGTAATTTCGTAAATGCACGGCTGCGAGAGAGCCCGGCCGTCTCTCTTTGGCCGGGATGTAGGGAAGGACTTTTCGCCGGCCGGCGATAATACAAGGCCGGTAAAGCCGATTTCGCAGCCGTCCACCGCCGATCGTGCATTGTTCCGGCCGTCATTATTCTTCCATCTCGGTTATGAAAACGGTTCGCTTAAAAATAGGTTGACGCATTCTGCGCACAAGTCTAATTTTTTTAATAAACGTGGAATGACAATAATTACGCTTTCTTGTTACGCAGGCATCATTATTGTTGTGTACGACATTCGACAGATCGAGTTGTGTTTTGTGAGATCCTCGAGCTAATTTGAAAAGATTTTCTCTCTAAAAAAAACTTCTATATTAGGAAAAAGAGGTCTTTTGAGAAACGTTAAGTTATATCGAATATATAAACATCATTATTTCTATAATTGATAATGTTTTTAAAGTATGAAAAGTTGTGTTTTTTGAGATTTTTATAACTTTTATAATTATTATTCATTAGTTATATAAATTTCATTAATAATAACAATCTTTGTCTGTGCGTTGCGTAATTTAATCCGTTAATATAAAGTTCTTTGAATTGCGGTAACATTATTATTATATTACGGTAATATTGTGAAGAATTATTATCTCTCATTTTTATCTCAATCATCGACAGCACGTTGAATCCCGTGTTGCAATCAAGCGGGAGGAAAAAATCGTAAAAAGAGAAAAACATCCGTGCCGCATTTTAAATCAAAGAACTTTCCCCATTAACGATTTTCTCTGAATTCTTTCTCGATGGAATCGCGGTGCACCGATAGCGCTCGATTAAATCACCGTGCGCGTGTAAATCGCAAGGGTCGTGTACGACCTTTCTCTCCCTACGTCTTTCTCGCCCTTTCTATCTCTCTCTTTTTTTCTCTCCTTAAAGTTATAAAACTGGAGCGCGTGCGTTCGCGTTCTCGCGGATCGCAGAGAGAGAGAGAGAGAGAGAGAGAGAGAGAGAGAGAGAGAGAGAGAGAGAGAGAGAGAGAGAGAGAGAGAGAGCGAGAGCGGCCGGGAATCGAATTTTGCTCCGTCATATTTCCACGGTGGAATGCGTCCTGCACTCACTGCGCCGCGTACGCTTATAGCCCGCGGCTGAGTTGCAAACTCTCCCGCTAACTATGTGCCGGGAGAGCCGTCAATCGGATCCGCCAACACGCGTATCACTTACATGCAAATCCCGAGCTAAAATCCCGCGCGTTTCGATGATCGTGCAAACGGTTCGGGGTGAAGCAGATGAGGAGGAGGAGGAAGAGCAGCGGCGGTGGCGGCGGCGGCGGCGGCGGCGGCGGCAGCAAGTGGGGTGGCGATGCGGGGGAGGATGGTGGAGGCAATGCCGCGGACGCAGGAGAGAGGGACCGAGCGAGAGGCGCGATGTATTAATTACCAGTATTGATGTCCATTTGCAGTGAATTGATGTGTGGTCAGTGTTGCATCACGCGCAGGGGTCGAGCGGCCGAAACACACCGTGTGCGGCAACCCCACGCACTCTCACCCTCTCTCTCTCTCTCTCTCTCTCCTTCTCGCGGCGGAGAGAGATGAGCCCGCATTGAAACCAGGACGAGAGTCAGACGGCTAAACGGGGTTGGCTGTGTATAGGCCGACCGCCGCGTCTCGCGTCGATCGCACGTATCGATATATGCATTTCTCGATCCGCGCCGATCCCGGCGTCACGCCACTCCTGATTTCGTGTGTCCCATTCAGGATGGAGCGTTGCTTGAAATCAAAGGTCTCGGCTATTGTGCTGTATCTTGACATCGCGTATATACGAGCGCGTGCTCCGGGAAGATAGTAATGCACGTAGGTCACGTTGCAGGAAACGTAACGGCTGCTGACGCGTGTCGCAATCTCTGCTCTCTTTCTCACGACTTTGTGCGAAACTATTATAGATTCGATACACGGAATAAGGAATACCTAGCTTAATAGATTAATAATCAATTTGCGATTTGTGTGTTTCAATTTATAACTTTTAATGTTATTCATCGCAACTAGATAATATACTCTTACATGTATATATTTTTCCTCTAATTGATAACAAAATAATAAAATGGGTTAAAAAAAAGTTACGCCAATTCGTTGCCAACCGGAAAGCGGCAGTGAAAGTCGCGGCGCGTGGCGTGTCGCGCGGAAAACGCGTTCGAATAGCGACGTATTATACGCCTCGTCGTCTCTCGATCGTGCAAACTTTCTACGAGCTAGATTGTCGGGCGTCCCTCTGTACGGCTTGAGTTGAGTAGTAAGAACGGACGTACACTAAATAAACGACGACCACGAGGATGTTAACACAACACCGGCGTCGCGCGACAGTATCCCACGAGGCTCTTCCAAGACGATCGTCGGCGCGGCGCTTCACGGCGACGCAGAATCGGTCGTTAAGATTTATGGCCGGCCTGGCATGGTCCCCGGTCTTTAGCCGCTTATTAGCATGCGGTATATCACGGCGACCGGACCGGTCCGGGGTCCGCGACAATAATTAGATAGATACGGGACATAGACGACAGCGGGTATGGGACGTAGGCGATGCCGCCGCCGGGTTAGGTGGGCATCCAGGGAGTGAAACGGAGAAAGGGTCGACGGAAGGAGAGAGAGTCCGTAGGACGGTGTAAGGGAACGGAGGGAGATAGCGGGAAGAGACAGAGCAAGCGAGAAAGAGAGAGAGAGAGAGGGGGGGGGAGAGGGTGAGGGTGACGGCCTGGAAACAGCCGCAACGGTGCGTCGTATGCAAATGATGACGTCACACAATACCACCCTCCGCGACGAGGGCTATAGACAATGCGTCCGCATAGATAGATCTCGTTCTACTACTGTATCCTGAGCAGCGCTACACGTCGCGGCTACCGCCGTGCATCGGGTTTCTAGCCGATTCGTAACACCCCCAGATGTCGGAGAAACCGGCTGCAACGAGATCATTACGGTGAATCCTGACGTTGGCCTTCCGTCACAGTATCATGACAATCTCTTTAATGATCCCCCAAGTTCTTTTTGAATATCGTATTAAAACGCTGCAGTGCGAATAGAACGGAATGGCGCGACTTGAATCGAGTTGCAAAACAAGATGACGTTTCATTTAATTTTTGTTTGTGTGTTAAGGAACTTTATATATTGAACTTTATATTGAGCGAAAGTAAGATTCGTATATAATGACAGAAAAATATAGGAAAGTTGATACACGTTTGAAGTATAGACACACTCCCGAATATACTTATAAAATTATAATCTTTAATTGCGTGAAATATTCATTATTGTTTTCACATTATCGAGTTCTTAAATTCCATTTATTCAACGAATTCAGTTGCAACGGCGAACGAGTCTCGCGTTCGAGAGATAGCCGAATATTCGAATCCTCACGTTGCAAGCAATAACATGGGGTTGATGCAGCTAGCCGATGCAGCCCCAGGTATACATCCCCGTGCCACCGGTCCCTGGTGCGGTGTCGGTGAATTCAACGGAATTTCGATGAAACGCCTGGGCGGAAAATCAGGGCCGGTTCAGGGGATAGACGGAGATCTTACCGCAATGACGTGCGGTCGAATCGACCCGGACGAAATGACGGATCCTGCGAGTGACATTCGATATCACGGCGGTAGCGCGGCCAGTGAAACGGCGAATACGAGGTACCGGACGTTTCAAGCGTTCCGTCTATCGGACTGACGCTGAAATCCGGATTAATCGCGGCTTCCTGTATATCGCCCTCGGTTTGCGGTCGGCGCCGTGAGCTGCCTCGTTTCGACCGTCGTCTCGTTATTTTTCTTCGATCTTACGTTGTCTTTTTATGCGTCTGTTCTTGGTACCATTATTTGTCAGCCCGTCTGTCTTTTCCTTTTTAAGCCGTAACATTTTTTTTTTTTTAAGTAGTCATTAAGAAGTGATAAGAACTTGGATGAAGAAGGATGATAAATCTTTCTCATAAAATTGTTTTAATAACAACACAATAATTTTTTTAGATTTGAAAAAATATATATGAAATAAAATGAAGATTGTTCTAGATATGAATATTAAAACATAATAATATATTTCTTAATTAAATTATTTATATAAACATTTATATAAAAACTTTTCCTTAATTATAAATCTAATCTATAGCTTAAAAAATTAACCCACTTATTTATAATAATTGGGTTTAATAAAACTTGTTATTAGAGCGCAGTGTAAATCGATTCCATACATATTTAGATATTGTTACCGAATATCTCCAATAATAGAAATTGATATTGAATATGAGCACATGTCGATTAATTTAATGACGGCGATGCATTGACTTTGAACGGATTCATTGCGTTCAAGTATCACATGTCTTGACCAGAAGCCATAGTTTACAAGTCTCTCCGCTTCCTCCGCCTCCCCCGCAATATTAATTGCGGACAGATTCCCCCGGTGTGTGGGCGCACGAAGCGGATCGCGACATTACACGGGGCAATAATCAATGATCAGGCTAATTGAGTGGGATTGATCGCATCGATGATAACGATACGAGCGCGGTAGGTTGCATCGTACGCCAGATATATGCGCATTAGTATCGGATCATGATGCATGCCCCTTTAGTCCGCACGTCATTTGGCAAAGTTATTACTGCCTCCTCGATGACACGATCTGTTTCGCAGAAACGTGGCTATGCGTAGTTTGCGGCCATTGTCTGCTATCAAATTTCACAATAGAAATATTAGATCGAGTACTATAGCCAGACACAATTTTTACTTCATTCCGAAAAATAAAAGCGAAGCATATTCATAGTTTTTGTACTTTATTTTTAGAACATTTATAAATAAAACAAAAAAATTTTATTTTTGTCCTACTTGCTAGATATATTTAAAGAAAAATTAAATTTTAGAATTTTTTTCTACCAAAAATCGCATTCCCAATCGCGTAATTTCAATACATAAAAAATAATTTAATAAAAAAATGATCTAATTTAAAAAATACAACTTATATTGAGAAAATATAGGATATATAACAGTGTAGAACAAGCCTAGCTGTTGCGTAAGAATCGGCGAGCATTGTTCTGTACGAATTCAAGATCGTACCGGAAGATGCGGGAGACGAAACTGACGTCACTCGAGTAGTTTATTCCCCGACGAAAGACGAGCCGTCAGGCACTTACAAAAGAGATCGGTAGCGAAGGTATTCGGATTCACTCGTCAGGTCGCCATGACTGAACGCGTAACGACCGCGCACAATCAAAGGTAAAACAATACCGCGTGACAGAGCGGTAGGAAATCTCGGGTATGCGCGTATGTGCGCGCGTAAAGATCGCTGGTAACCGATATCCACCTTGCCGCACAGGTGATCCAACAGCCGCGGAATTACGGACTGCCAGGCTCGTATTTTCCTTCACCGCTGCCTCGCGCGCGATTTCTTAACTCTTGCCTTACCGGATTTCGCTTTACCGTACATCACATCCTGAGGACTCGTATTGCACTCGAGACCGATTCCTGGAGTGACTACGGGAATCGCGCTTGGTTACTCCTTATCCTGCCACTTATTGGTTCATACGACACATGAGTAGACGGAAATTGCTATACAATCACTTTTTGTATTGATAAAATAAAATATTGTATCAGTACGAAACTTATTATAATTTGCTATAATTTACAGCGTGTTCGCATATTTTAGAATAAATGAATTACAATAATAATTACATAATCAATTGCTGCACGTTATTGATTTAATTTAGAGATTTTAATAATTTCTTTTATATCCCCCTATATACGTATAGATTTTCTATTCTACACTTCCTATTGTGATTTTGTGTCGACAATTTAGTGTTTTAATTACGCAGGATTGATTCATCTCGTTACATGAACAAACGACGGATCATTATTGGTACCACGAATAGGTTTCCAATGTCTAATCGATTGATAGCTACTGTCACCGGTTATCGTACAGCGAATTAATGTTCGGTTAGTCGTACACAAACAAATAATGTTCGTGAAAATAATTCTTCGTTTAATCAATGATCGAGAGAAGCAAGATTATTATTATTTTTTGAGTAATATGTTAGTTTTACAATTTGTAGACGCACAATAAATGTATAAAAATTATTACATGATATAAATAAAAACTAAAAATAATATTGAGTTTAGATTTTATCAGTTCTTTTTTAATTTGAAATATTTAAACTCAATTGTATGATAAAACATTGCAAAATCTCTTCTTGGGATATTAAATGGGAACGTAATAAAAATTTGACATGACGCGCAATAATTGCATTTCGATTACATTAAGACAAATAAGTATGGATTATTTCTTCCTGATGCTGGCGTAATATCGATGCGAACGACGATAAATCCATTAGGGAACTAATCGCGACGCTCATGGGCGAGCACCGTCGACGCATCCTCGAAGGACCTCGGGATGCAATCCGATGCACCCCGACACAAATACAGGCCGGCAGGGCCGCGCACCAAAGTCGGAGTCGGAGGTCCGCGCGTGCACGAGAGCGCGGTAGCCGCCAGATAATGACGCGATATTATGCATAGGATATTCGGCGCACATCCGCGGGCGTATTCTCCGCGTTGATTTATCGTTGTCTTCATTATTAGGAATGCACGTACGCCGCTCGGCCATTATGCAAGCGGGGTCCCCGGTCCGAGAGAGACCTGACGGACGGTCCAGCCTCGGACTCGGCTACAATACAATGTCCGCATATACGGGCGGCATATACGAGAGGGAGCATTGAGACACACACCTACGTCGGGCCAGATATAGATAGACAATTAGCTACCGTCACCGTCTATAATTCTGGTAGATTAGTAGCCTCGGCGTCCTGCAGGAATACAGTCCTCCGCGCCGCGATCCTCTCTCGTCGTCCACGTCTCTCGTTGTCCCCGTGAAGCCTAGGTCATACGCCGTAGATTGGAATCTTGATGCATGTTGATCCCGCGGCCGGCCAGATCCGGGTGCTGCCTGTATAATGGCGGAACCGGAAAGAAAGAAAAAAAGAATCGCGCTGATTTGAGCGAGCGCACGAGTGAAATCTAGCTCGCGCCACGTTCATCGGCACGGATGATTAATTTATGATGACCGATAACGTGCCACGGTCAGTAATCATCCTTCTTGTGACGTTATCTCGTATATGCGAATGCAAGGCCCGGGCTGCAAGGAGTATCGCTGCGATGTCCTATATGGATGGAAGTTTAAATAAATTTATGGCGTATGCGTTTGATAATGGCGTATGTGTTTGATTGCCATTTAATTGTAAGTTCAAAAATCTTGGATTTATATTATCATTGTGCATGCAAGAGTTCAGCATTAAAATAATAATTGAAAATTGCTAAGAATGAAGATTCGTAGCTTTCTGATACTTCCCAGATCTTAGGCAGATACGCGACAGCAAAATCGGAAACTATACGTCCCTTCCATTCTCCGTCTCACTCCACGTTCCCCTTTGTTCCGGCGGGAGAAGGAAAGAAGGGACGCGCGGCATCCGTTAGGGAGCCGCGGGAACGTGGACAGTGATAAAATATTCAGGAACGCGCGGCGGTAATATTTCACGTAGGAAATCGGTCGGTTGATTTTTATAATACTGGTCAAATATAGCCAGGGGAGAGAAACGCCGGTCGAGTACGTCGGGGGATCACCCGGGCGCCCCTTACGCCCCCGCGCGTCTACCGTCGCGCACAAAGGACCGCGGCATAACAAATAGATGTATAAAGGGTCAATAAAGGCCGACGTAGAAGGAGGACGAAGGAGGTGGTGGACGAGGTGGAGAGTCTCCCGAGGCACCGGCGGGGAATAAATCTGAGCCCGTTTTCTCCCTTGGCCGCGCAGCGGGACGCTAAAAATCAAGGGTTGACGCGACGTAGGGAGGGAAGTCGGTGGAAGTCGCCCCCTCGGCGACGAGTTGTTTGTCGATAGTCGAAACAGGATCTCTGCGTAAATTGTTTTGTCCTTGCAGCTATTGATGTGTTAATGATAAGTTGAATATACATGTATAATATATATCTTTTAGGTCAAATTTAATTTGGAAAAATTAAGCTCTGCATTAAGTCGACGTTTTAATCAATTTATTCAATTCTCATTTTATTTTATTTTTTATTTCCATTTTTTTGTATTAATATTAATTGTGAAGTTTACTTTTCTTTTTAGATATACAAATAGTATAATTTGATGGAATAATATTGTACTTTTTCGGATCTTTTTAAAAATAATAATTAAAAGATGGCATAGAGAGAAGCCTATATGTACACAAGCTATTTTATAGATACATTACAACGACGTCGCTGTTGTTATTTTATAAAATATGTGTTGGAAATATAATGCTGGGTGACGGCATTAGAGTTAAAATTTCTCTATTTTGTAATAATAGTTGCATGAAATAATTCGCGACTCAGCTACGATCTCTATTCAGCATTCATGCAAAAATCTTTATTTGGATTCACGGTACTCTCTTTAAATGCGACCGCGTTCTCCATCCATACATGCATTTTTCAATCGCATTGGTTTTCCAGGTCGCGCCGCGAGTAAAGAAATATCCGTGCGACTATCTATCCAGCTAGCGCCTATCTATCCATCCATCTTTGTTTGTTACTACGCGGACCGTGTAAAGTCTGGAACGCCACCCCTCGCGCGATTCGAGTCCTCTGGGACTCGCCTACCCCTCGCGTCTCTCCCCGCCATCCAATCTCGATGCCGGGACAAAATCTGCGGGCGTACATCACGTTTATGGACCGCCAGAGGTGCCGCGTCCCGACGTGTCTATAAAGCCCGCCACCTCCGGGTCATTTTACGTCCTTTAAAGCGGAGTTTCCATATTTCTCGTAGTCGTATCCGTATCGCGAAATTGGTCTTCCGGGGTCTGCGAACGGGCGGGGGTGACCCTTCGCCACCCAACCGCTCGTCCCCGAGTTCTCAACACTCCCCCCGCCCGTGTGACCGAGGAGAGGAGGAGGAGACTCTCGCCCCTGCGAAAAAGCGAAAAGTCGACGCGGAAACGCCGTCCCCTTTCCTCTCGTTCCGTTCGACCCTTCCCCAATAAAACCATCCGACGATAGCGCATTGACTCGATAAAAAGGCACTTCGTGGCTATCGCTGCCAACGGCCAATCCACTCGGGGATGGAGAAATATTATACGTCTTGTTAGGTCAGACCTCGTATCGAGACGCTTAAAGCGCTTTGATTTCGTTATTACGACGGATAGAAGATTCGTCCGGAGTGAGAGGATTTTAGTAGAGCGCGTTTTAGTTTATAAGGCATCCTGTCTGGTGATACGCAAGATGTACGCGCGCGACGAGATTTGCTAACCGTAAAACACATTTTTCCTCTTGGGTTATGATATTTTCATAATAAGTATATGAAGTTATAATATAGTTTTAATATTTTAGTTTATATTACTTTGCGTAAAGAAATATCACAAGGAATTGCAAATGTTAAAATAGAGAGATAAAATAATGATAAAATTTCAAGGTATTAATTGAAAGCTCTTTCATTAAAAGCCCAAGGATACTAAATGAAGTTAACGAAATGAAAATTGCAAACGAGACGTCTGCCTCTCCTTCTAAAATGTATCTCGCGAGGATCCACATTCATTCTAACAGTCGATTGGAACTTTGGCGATGTTCGCGGCTCGTTGGATTATCGGTGCTCGTAAAGCTGCGAGACGCGCCCGGCGGAGCCCGCGAGAGCGTCGATCTAACATTTATAAACGGCCGTTAGGCGGGCCCTGCAGGATATCCGCGTATCCTCGGAGGCAGAGTCGGCGAGGCCGCGGTTGGTACCGAAGGGCGCGATGCGAACGAGCGGGAGGTCGGGGCCGGGTCCACTTCAGCCTCGAACTCCACCCCGAAATCTCATCGGCCCAAATGGCGCATCAACATCTATTATTAACCGGGTTCAGAATATTAACGATACAGTTACCGTATTCCAGAAGCTAAATTAGCGGAGATTATTACGAGTGGGCTCTCGCGGTACCATCCTCCCTCCCCGCATCCCCCCCTCCCCTCTTCCCATTCACCCCATTCCACACTTTGTCTCTCTCTCTCTCGCTCTCTCTTTCTCTCTTTCGTACTTCCTCTTTGCCAATTTGTTGTCTTCGTCTGCGCACCGAGTGCGGATCGCGTGCGTACCCGACGGGACACACCCGCGTCCACCCCCTCCCCCTCCCGCGCCTCTGGTGTTTTTACGAAGACCGCGCCATTAATTTTAATATTATTGCATATTGCTCTTCAAATTGCCGGAAAGCGCGTGTGACGGCCGCGGCGCCGCTGATCGTGTGACGCATCGCCCGCCGCGGCGCCCAATCCATCTTGATTTTTCGACACGCCGGTATCCGTTCGCAAACGCGTCATCGATTCCCTCTGTATGAAGCGTTGACAATAATGTGGCTTGCGAGCCGCGTTTGTAATAAAATTATCACGATAGTTTTACCAGAGAATGGCTTCCTGCTGTTATTCCGAACTGCTGCTATATGTCTACATTTATTTGAATTATCGGATCTATGTGTTGGATTCTTCTTTGAAAAGCTCTTTATAATTCTTTAATTACAGTTCAATATTTATCGACACGTTAGCGTTTTATTTGTTTTTATATTAACTGATTACATTAGAACAGTTTTTTTGGTATGAAATATGAATATTTGTTAATAATATATCGAAGAATTGCTTTGGCGCATGAGGAAACCTGCGGGAACGTGAAATCATAATTCTTTCTTTTTCGAACACTAAATTGCTCCACGTCGTACTTTGACGTTATTACGACACACATCCCAGAGGAGATCGTGGCGCAAGGTATGGAGAGAAGGATTAGGGCGAGTGTGCGTATGTATAAAAACGGGATGTGGAAGGAAAAGGGCACCATGAAGTCAGGGATGAAAAAACGTAGGATGGAAGTGAAGCCTTTTGATTGACTGTTTGAACGATTTGTGCTCGACCGGCTACGCCGTCGGGTTGGCATTGATTATTGCTTATTGAATTTGTATGCCGGGGAGAGATGCTCTGTTAGGGGTTGTCAAAGTCATGAAGTCGCGAAGGGTGGGTGCGCGTGAAGCGTTTCCGTTTTCATACGCGTTATCTACATAGGAAGGCACGCGGTTTAGTTTCCCTCTATTAACCAATAACCAAAACGTCTAGCTGTTTGTCAATTTTGTATGAAACGAAATGAAAAGAAAACTGGAATAAAAAGGAAAAGGTCGAAATTTATATCTAAATACGAATTATCGCGCTTTTCGAAGGCAGATGATATTCTATTTTGTATATATCTGCCTGAGAAATAGAATACTTTCTCTCGAGTTTCCCATTAGCGCGATCTACAATTCACAGGAAATGCTTTATATCTTATCATCCGCAATCTATTTAATTGGAAAAGACACGTACGCGGGATGCATGTATTATGAAAATTTCAATTTCGTCGAAATCTTTCTCGAATAAGTTTCTCCGTCCATAATAGTAATTACGACTGTCACGTTTACTTATATCGCGGCCATGGACGTCACCGTTCGCCAGTTGAATTTCGCATAGGTATAATTCGGCTGGCACTCTCTCGTGAGATTCAACGTAGCGCAGCAGCGAGAAATATTTTGTCAGACTAAAGAGGTAACGGGTGGTTTCATCTCCTCTCCCTTTCTTTCCGCCTCTCGCCGTTCGCCCAATCTCTCTCTGTCGTTCTCTTTCGCCCGTCGCACTTTCCCAGCTCGTTTATGCTTACGCGCATCGTCCGGCGAGCACCACACACGTCGACCCGCGACGTAGCCCTGAATTATTGAACGACGTGGGGATCAACCGCGGATCTCCGAACGGGTCTCCGCATCGTGAGCCGCCGTCTCTCGAGCTTTAACCGGGCGAAATACCAGAATCGAAGAGGTTTTGCGGCCGCGAATAACGTCACTCGCGCGAACGAGCGGTAATCCGGGACACGCGCGCTTTTTCGGCCTCTCCCCGGAGGGGAGGCTCAGCATCATTAAACCGTAATTACGGCAGCCGCAGAATCGGCCGCTCGAATCGGTCGTGCACGCTCGTGAAATGTAAATAAAACGCTTCGCGAATGTTACGCGCGCACTCGCTCGATTAAAAACTGACTTTCCACGGCAACGAGGAATATTCAAATCATATATGTTCCTCGAATCGAAGCGGAATATCGCGAAGCGAAATTTTGCACCTTCCATATTCAGTCAGTAGTCATAAAATCATTAGGTATTTTTAAGTACAATTACAATCGCGCTGATGCGCGCTATGTGAAAGTGACGAAGCTCGCGCGCGATAGCCTCGGGACGGTCGTCGCTCACGTCGGCGTCGCTTTCTTTATCAACGTGATTTCTCGCCGACGGGAAAGAACCCGCGACGCGGTCGCCGTTGAAAATCCAAGTGCGCACACGTCTGAGGACCTCCTCCGGGGTCCGTTAATAGAGAGAGACATACGGGTCGTGTGCAAATTAACCCGGGTAATGAAAACACAATGAAATTATAATAAACCAATTGCCAGGTTGATTCGCAGTCCGGGAAGGAGGCCATTCAATAATAAAACACGTACCTGCCCACCGCGCTCGTGCTCGCGCGAGCGCACCAGAGTGGGTTCTTCTTGTGCGGAAAAGGGGGCGAGGTGGGAGGGAGGGCGGAGGGGGTGCGGGCGGACGCAGGGAGGGCGGACGGGCGCCGTCGTTCGTGTGGGCATCGCCGTCCGGCCGCGCGTGTATGTACCTGCAAGAGAATTAATTTCTCGAGAGCCTTTATGCTCGCTGACTGACCAAACTACTACGGGGCACTACGCTCCCTCCACGCACGTGGGAAATACGTGTGTACGTCTCGGCCGTTCGCGCGGACGCATTAAGGCGAATCTACACGGTACACTCTTTTTGATGATTAAGTGGATTTCTAAGTAAAAAAAAAAAAAAGAAACGAATTCGTATGAAGCGCATTTTTGCAGAAATATGCAGTCTTTTGTTTCCTTCCTACTTTCTTACGCCTAGTGTGTTATGATTTGATTATAAATGCCTAAAGAGCTATAGAGCTCGAAACTTTTTATCAGTGTCATAGATTTCTAGTCGCAATGATTGACACATTGGTAATAGAATTGATTGTCTAGATTGTATTATCTACAGTGTAGTTTCGCCTTTACACGCACTCACACCTCGCGAGGAAACGTTCACGACGGTGCGGTGTTGCGAAAATACTGGCGTCGACCAGATATAGAACGTACGTACCACCACCGACGGCAGATTATTACAACGAGCGAAATTTCAAAATACACTTATGGCAAGTGTGCGCCAGGGGAACCGTATAACACAATGATCAAACACGACCGGCCGTAGAGGGCTGCCCGGTACGCTCAACATTGGACAGGCACTCGCGCGCTTCGTCGGCATTGCATCGAAATACATTAATATCACGACGTTCGTTAATATTAATTTCTTTGTTAGTGCCGCGGCTTGGCGCGCCAGCCTGGCGATTTTGAAGAGGAGTTCTGCATCGCGAGAGAGGAATACGAAATTCGCCTACAACATACAGCGAGACGCAACGATTGACTCACAGTAACTGCGCGCGGGACGTTGATTGTTTGAAATGGAAAAATGCAATCTTCATTTTTGTTTGGAGAAAGACAAAATGTCGGAGCGTACCTTCGCGCGTATCTAAAATTTCTAATTTAACAAAGGCTCGAATAATCCGATTGTAAACCGTAAAGAGGAGCTAAATACTTTTCTAGCAATTTTGACAAGCAACTTTGTTCACGAGTATTCACTTCGGGAGCAATAACAGCGTGGCCAGTAAAGTTATGCAATGACCATTCAGGGTAGGCTGCCTACATTCTTTATGCTTACGATTATTTTTATTCCCGACAATCCTTTGCCCATTTCGAAGATCGTTAGCCGACGATTCTTGCGTAGGGGTGTCGTGACCCACACGGTACGCACACATCAGCCCTTTTAGTCGGAGTAGGTATGGACGGGTAGGGTAGGTAGGTCATGGGGATGAGAGAGAGAAAGAGAGATATCTCGCATTGCCAATGTCGGAATTTCTCTACGGCGCGCGGCGGACTATATCCGTGTGCACTAACAGGAAAGAAGACGCGTACCAGGGGGTGGAAAGGATCGGGGATGGAGATCTTTGTTGCGGTCGGACGCGGTCAGAAACGACGTGGACGCGCGGGGGGAATATGTTTTCGCAAATGTAGGTGCGGTTCTCAAGCCGCCCCTTATGAAATTATTTCGATCCTCCGACGGGGGAGGTGTGGGATAGCGAGGTCAAGCGGGGATGACGGCGGAAGGCGAGCGGTGAACACGTTGGGA
Source organism: Wasmannia auropunctata (assembly GCF_000956235.1). Classification (NCBI taxonomy): domain Eukaryota; kingdom Metazoa; phylum Arthropoda; class Insecta; order Hymenoptera; family Formicidae; genus Wasmannia; species Wasmannia auropunctata. The sequence goes on along the minus strand of NW_012026904.1, from coordinate 1,329,991 downwards.
AAATAGCAGCGCGGCTGCAAGAATTATTAGAAAAATTAATTATTTTCCCGGTCTCTTAATTAATTTTACAATTGCTCTTCCCTCTTTCTCTCTGCCCTCCTATGTCCTTTTTCCGTGGATGTTGGTCGAAAAAAAGCAAGAAACAGAGAGAGAGAGAGAGAGAGAGAGAGAGAGAGAGAGAGAGAGAGAGAGAGAGAGAGAGAGTGTATATATATATATATATAAAGATAAACTAGGAAAAGCTTTCTCAGTTATCTTGTTTTAATTCTCATATTTACATTCATAGATGTTTGAATGGCTTTCGAAGCAAGTTTTCAAATTATCTAATAACTGCGAAATTATTTTATATATGGAAACATTTTGACGCGTATCAGATTTCTAACATTTTGTTTTGTACGATCAGTTTTTTCTTTCGAGCCGAGCCGTGTTTCTTCGGAACTCTCGTAATTTCGCACGATACATCAGGAGATGGAAATTAAGCGCGGTGCACGTGAACATACGCAAGGATACGCGCAATGTATCCTTGGAAAATCTCGACTTCCGCTCGAACGAGAGGAAAAGGGTACTCCGCGAGACAGCGCATCCTTTTCTCTCCTTTCCCTCAACCACCCCTTCCTACGCTCTTCCCTCTCGCTTTCTGGATTTTTTGCCGGTCTGGCCACGTCTCAATTATAGAAAGCCTTGCTTCGGCTGCCACGGACGAATTCCAATTAGTCGCCGGGTGGCCCGTGTCGCGGGAACCCCGTATGGGGTTTCCCGGATTCTGTACGAGTTCCTTTCATGGAACGACTCGTTCATTTGCCTTTCGTCCATACCTTCTCCACCTCCTCCACCTCCTGCTCCTCTTCCATCTCCCGCTCGTCCATCTCTCGCTCCCCTTCCTCCCTCCCTCCCTCCCTCCCTCCTTCCCTCCTCCTCTGCCACCGCCATCGTCTCGCCACCGGCACCGCCGAAAGTCTCTCTATCCCTATTTGCCTCTCTTTTCATCTGACCGAACCCCAAACCTGGTGAGCCTTCTGTCGGGGACCGGACGGCTGGATTAGCAGGGCGTCAAAGCCAGCTACGGAGTTGGCTCAAAGTGGGTGCGAGAACTAAATACACTCCTCCTGTCGTCCGGCTCGAATACATATATATATAAACCGCGCTCTCCTTTTCTCACTGCGCCGAAGACACGGCGACGCGGAATAGTTCTGTATCCGCGAATTCTTTCGAAATTGCTTCGAGGGCTGACGCCGGTTTTATATCCCGTACGTTCCACTGCGGCATTAAAGGGCGAGGAGGGGAAAACTGTGGGTATTGTTCCGTCTGATATGGCGTTATTAAATTTTTCTTTAAGCGGGAAACGGTCTCGCATAAATGCGATGGACTAATGCACTTGGCTCCCGTATTCAATGAAGGGACTAGGTAGTCATGAATCCTCCGTGAAATGGCTTTATATTGCGCTTTATTTTTAAAGGTCATATGGTATAGACAAAAGAAATTTTGTTTGTGTGATATTACGCATTCAATTTATTAAATCTCATAATCATCAAAATTACGTTAATCTCTGCTATCTCTGAGAGTGTTGATAGATAATGTTATTTTTAAAAATCAATTATACATATTACTTTATTTTATATAAAATTCACTTGTAATCTGCGACGCTGCATTCGATAATTTATTTTTACTGATGACTTGTAATATAATGTATAATAAATTTCTGATTTACTTACAGGGATATAGTGATATTATATTATATAATAATATCACGAGAATTTATGGAGGGTCGGTAGAAGAAGGACCGTCACGCCAGGCTCTCTCGGTAAGCAGCATCGATTTCGTTTGCTTAGCTCGTAGCCAGACCCGGACCTTATCTATCGTTTATGGGGGTGATTCAGTCCGGATTCTGCCTTCCCGCGCGCTACTCGCCGTAGGGGACGATAGTTCGCGGAGCGCTTCACGGGTGGATGAGTCGACCTTTAATATGCCGTTTGAATCGGAGCTTTATACAACGTTACGACGGGAGATAGCTCCCGGCCTGACGTGTTTGCATTTGAGCGAGCCAGGGAGTATTGGATGCATATGTTAATCAGCAATATGGCGCGGGATAGATATTACCCGGTGCCATCGTGGAAGGCCATCCCGGAGTAAAGCGCCCACGCCGACCCTCCCGCCCTCCTCCTCTTCCCCTCCCCTCGACAACTCTCGCGACGACTATATTCTAGAATTCGCGTAATCCATCGGCGGTATCCATCGCTCTCTCCTCCACGTTTCTAGGATTTCTAATTTCGAAGCCGTGATACAGTTCGCGAAACTATCGCCGGGCTCATACTGGAAATTCGCCGGGTTATTATCATGATTAAATTCGGCCCGACACTCTCTGTCGGGCGGATGGTCGGCGAGAGTGCGAATATTGATATAGAGGGAATTCTTGATACAACAATATTTGGCGTCGTAGAGCTTGCCTGTCCTTCCTTTTTTCCTCTTCAAATTTGCATGCTGTACGTACACGTTATATATCGTTACATGTTAGAATGCTATATTTACGAAGCTTAAATGAGATCCTTTTATTAGAAATTTTCTAGAATGGTGTGAGAAGGAAAATTTGTCATCGTCACATATTCACGTATTTAAAATGCACAGAAATACTTTGGATAATATATTGACTATTGTATCGCATTTATTGCGTTTGATCCATATCGCCGTTCTGCACATTCTCGTTTAGAGTTTTCTAAGAAAATAATTTTGTTTTGTCCAAATTTGAAATTTGTTTACGTCATGATTTCCATGAAATTTCTAATGATATAATAAAGCGGTCGTGTGTATCACGAAATAAAAAACGCGAGATAGAACGAATCGCGATTCCGCGGCCAAGAATCATCCCCGGAGTCTGTCGTCTGTCGCCACCTAATCCCGACCTAAAGGGCCAGGTAATCCTTTGCCGTCTGACGAATTTATCGGAAACCTCCGGAGAGGAATGAGAGACGCCCAAAGATTTGCTTTTCCGATTGAACCTCACCGCGTATGCGCGAGGGTGGGGGAGTAAAATTGTGTGGGAAGGGTAGAGCGACTTTTAACGCCCGAGTGATCAAAGTCGAAGACGTTCGTAATCAGTAAAGGATGTTTCCTTATGAATTCCTTGTTCGATTGAATTTGAAGTCATCAGTCGCCTGCGCGATGCAGCGCGCGGCGTGACAGAGAGGGGATAACCCCAGCAAAATTGGCATTAATGGCATTATCGTTTTATCACGTTTGTAAATTTAGCTTTATACCCTGTATAATTAGCACACATTTTTTTTTTTTAGAAAAGATAGGTTTTAAATTAAGTTATTTAACCAAGTATTTAGCATTTACAGTAAATATTGGAATCTTAATGCAAACGCATTCTATGCAATATGTTAAAAAAATTTCTATTATTAAAAATATTTAATTGTAATTTACTTATATTTTGTCTGAATATTATCTATCCTGATTTTTGTGGAATGCACAAATTTTTATGCAAAGTATTTTTTCGATTTAATACTGTCCTTTTATTTGGCTAATGTTACCTTGTCCATATTGTCTGTCTATGGTTCATTATCTTTGGCACAGACGTGACCTTTTCTCTAACCTTCTCCTGCATTTTATCCGCTCCATTTGTTCGATGCTCGACATTTTCTTATATTGAAAAAGCCTTGTCTGTATCATTAAAAACTTTATGGTTCTAAAAAGAAGGGAAACTATAATAATTGAGGTTTGATACAGCATACTGAAAGTTTTATATTTTTTGAAATGTAATATTTCTTATTGTTAAATTTGATTACCCTTGGATAGAGCAATTAGAGAATAATTTCCGCACTTGTTTTCTTCTTTACACACAGTATTTTTTTATTGATTAAAAGAAATCTACAGGTCTTAGGTTTGCGACACGACAAAGATGATCAGCTAAATTCTAAAAGTAAAGTGGACGAGAAAAAATAAAACTTATTATTAGTGTATGATTGAAAAAAATACAAATAGTATGTAATAACAAAATAAACGACAAAGTAAATGAGAGTAGAAGTTTGTGGATTTTTTATGGTACATATACCATATGGTGCAACTGCACGAAATTAACATTGATGAATAGATATATTACAAAGGCTCAAAGAGATGGCCTTTCTAATCTTTTTCCAAAGAAATATTTCTGAAATCACGCCGTCTCTCGCATTTGTGTTATAAATTTAACGTAAATTCCCGTCGATCCATCGCGTTAAGACGTTGCAGATCATTAAGTCAAACAGGGGCCCGATTGTTCGGTCAACAAACCCCTCCCCCGTCCTTCACCTGATCCTGCGAGGCGGGTAGTCCTGACCACGAAATCGCACGGCACGTCGAGGAAGGTCGACCCCGGGAAAAGAGATATCGGTTCAAGGGATTCGGCGGGACGCATCCCTTTTATCCCGCCCAATCGTTCGCGATACATCGGGGCTCGGCATACAAGCGCACAAATCTCTGGGCCGGTTACCCTCGGCGGCACGGGTGATTTAGCGGGTTTTTCCGAGGGCTTCGAGGGCCACGATGCGGCTGGCAAACTCTTTTATATCAATCGCGGATTGACCGGGGGAGTCCATTGAACGCGGTCGCTTCCGGAGAAAGAAAGAAGAAAAAAACTATCCGCGCGTGGGGCGACCCTCCGCGAAAGTGTGAACCGCAATTTGCTCCCCTTTGCGCGGCAGATTCGCAGATACGTACAATTGGCACTGGCATTACGCACTGGCTCAAATTACGCGTGTTATTTCGATGGGTAGCAAAAGTAGATGATACTTCTGCAGTTTATATCAATTCAAGTGTCGCATCAGGAGAATATTTGTGGGCGTGAATTATACATTTTAGTTTAGAAGCGATATTTTGAAGTTGAATGGCTTTTCTTTGGTAGGCCGTTATCGGTTATTGCTTATTGCGTAGATATTTTTCTTTTTCTAAGCAAATATTGTAATAACTCTTTTGTTAAACTTATTGCATTTTTATATCACAATAAATATTAGAAATATATACAGCGATGAATAAGAAGTAAATAAGAGTAATGTGAAATATATAAATTAACAGGTATTCATTAAGAAACCTGTAATATAATATGTATAATAATATAACAAAAAATATACATATTAATGTTAATATAATTTTCTTTCCTCGTATACGCTTTATAATGAACATTATTCGGTTCTGTTTTCTTTTACTTCTCCAATTCATCGTTTCTCTCTGCATGGTAGCATGATAATTAGCCTATAGCTAATTATTTATAATTAGATGGTGACTAGTTGCGTTCATTAGTATCGTTCCGAACTGCTGGCAATCACAGCTGGAAATGATGGGCAACTCTTTGAGACTGAGAAATTATGATTCTCACAGTCTTACACAAGTTTCTTCCTCTCTTTATTTCAGTAAAGATTTTATTTGAGATACTTTCATGAATGGTTTTGTGAGAATAAAAATCCTTATATTTCAACTCAGTTTTTGCGTGAGTAAAATAATTATATCTTAGAAATTATTTTAGACAGTATAAATGTGGATACGTTTTTCTGTGCTAAAAAACTAACATGTAATTTCATTTCAACGTATAACGTAATATATTTGTAACAATGACATATATATGATCTTTTTTTAATTATTAGTAAGATCTGTCGTGAAACATAGAGACGAACGACACACGCATTGCTGTGTTTTAGTTTTTTAAATATTTTATTGCATATTTCAACTATAGACGGTTGTCACGAAACAAAATCATAGAAACAAAGTAGAGAATTTTAGTCTTTTAAATATTCTATTGCATATTTCAACTATACACGGTTGTCATGAAACAAAATCATAGAAACAAAGTAGAGAAAGACAGGTAGATATTATTGCCGCTGTTGTTTGCTGTATTAATATCGAACGTGGAGAAGTTTCTTCAAAAAATTTCAAGGATGTGTAACAATAAGGTGTTAATAGAGGTTCTGTTCCATTCTACCTACGCGGTTATGTTTGCTTTATAGAAAACAAGCAAAAGCCATGTTATTCTTCGATGGTCGCATGGGAGATATTCAACAGTTTGTTTCTCTGATTAAACTCGCCGGAGAATCCTAGTAGTATTTTCTTTCCTAGAATAAGAGCTATTCCGGAGAAATGTAATATTTTTTCTTCAAATAAGGTTGGGAGAGCTGAAGAAACATACTACAAAAGATTTCTGTAGTGCATGATTTATATTTCCTGTTTAAATGATAGAATATACACATAGATTTTTTTATCTAATTTACAAAGAAATATTAAATTAATATTTACAAATTTTATGATAGCCTGATTTATGAGCTATACATTTATACATTAAAAAAAAAAAGAAAAAACAGTTATATTTGTAAAGAAGAGAAAACAAAGTAAGCCGAAGGAAAATAATTAAGGACGCAATGAGGCAGCTCGCATTGACATACGCTCTCGTTTGCGTCTCCCTCGCGCGATATCCGTTGTTCACAAATGAAATGCTAACGAATCCGTGCGTTATCGCGCGACCTTTCCTGGTAGGAAACTGCACGTCGCGTCTGACACTAGACTCGTACCTTACGAAGATGAGCTTTCGCGCCGTGAAAATGAGAGGCGTTTTCGTGCCTGCGGAGAGAACTCCCGCCATCCCCCCTTGCCTTGGGAATTATTGCGTTAAATCGCGTAACTAGCGGGCGAACGTGCGCTCGTAACTCGCGGCGTATTGCGCGTCGCGCTAGTTTCTTGCGAGAGAACTTTGGAATCAATCAGCGCCCGCGCGCTGATGCATTCGAGAGAATTAATATCACCGTCACCGGCGACATCCGACCTGCGCCGTAATCCGGTTAGCACTTCCGTCAGTCCGCTCGATTCGAGAGTCTGCGCCGCGAAAGACGACGGATTCAACGCTGCGGCGCGGCGCGAGAAACACGGCGCGAGAAACGCGGCGGCATTTTACCTCGCTGTAACCTCGCTTAAAAAGAAAAAGTTTATTACGCCAGTCGAAAAAACAGTTTTGTAAAAACGCGTAATTATGTCAAACTTTTTACTTATTATTGCATTATACAAATGCAATGGAAATGAGTATACGTTCCATGTTTCAAAATTTGTTTGAAAACGGAGGCTTTTATATAACCATCTTTATAATATCAAGCATTATTAAAAAAAAAAAACTGTTGTATTTATTCGAATGCATCACATCAATTAATACGTTAAATATTATTGTATTATAATATCCATTTACGTCTCCCCGTCGTCGAACATGTTTACTTTCATACGATGTCTCAGAGGGGACGGATATACTTGTATCGATTTTTATTCGATTCATATTAGAGTGGAGCGCCGCAAGACGGAAGGATAAGAGTCCTTCTTCCGACGGTCGCCCGTCGAGGTAACCGATTGCCCCGTTTCTCCGCTTTGTCCTTTATAAGGATTTGATGCCTCGGACAGAGACATTACATATCGCGGGCGATCGACCGGCCGAAGTTTTGTCCGTCCTTTGCGCCGCGACGCTACCGCCGTAGGAACGCTCACTTCTTCAGCCGGCTTATCTTTCGGCGAACGCGACATATAAACATCAATTCAATGTATGAAATCTGTCAAAATGAATTTCGCCTGGGAGCTGCCGCCCCCCGGACCATCATTTTTCTTCCCGCGGCGAATGCGATCTTGATGTGAAATATCGCTGTATTATTGCGCGAGCACGTGAGGAGTATCAGGTAGGTCGATTCCCGCTTCTCTGCTTTTTCAAGATAATCCGTTCGAGCGGCAGGCCGCGTCGTATGTGACGAGAGATACGATTACATCAATCTGCTGCGCTTTACTCCTTATCTTTTTTTTCCGTCTTCTTTTTTTTAATATTAACTATTATTTCTAAGTCATAGACGGACGAAAATTCTACAAAATATTAACTGCAACAATCTGACGAGAGAGATTTAATAAACAGGTAATATACTATATCGAATGTCTGACGTAGATTTTTTAAAATTGCGTTTGACCGTCGTCCCACATATTTTATTGGAAAGGCTCGCGTCCGCGTGTTTTGCTTTGAAACATTTACGATCGTTCGAGAGCAGCGAGCATTTAACGCATCAGTAAAACCAATTAGAGTCGCCCTCCTAATATGTCGTGAGAATTTGATGACCATAAGACGGGCTCTGTTTTACGAGTATATCGCCTCGCCGTTATACCGATCGGTGTTCATATATAGATGCTTTTACGATAAAAAAATTCCTTTATACTCACATCAAACTTGAACCTTTAATTGTCAGGATATTGTCGAGATACGTTAGAAAAATTAGAAGACAGCCAGCAATCTCGAGTGAGAGAAAATCAGTTTTAAATTTATCAAGCTAAAGTTCATGCTGTGCATAGCTATGGTGCAATCGATTTGAGAACAGCATATTGTATACATATACCTATATGTATACATATTTAGACGAAATTAAACACATCAACCCGCCTGTCAATCGGACGACGCGTTTTGATAAAGCTGTCGCGGGAAAAATGGAACGAAACGTGTAAAAAAAAGAACTAATTTATCCGATTTGATACGGGTAATCAAGTCTCCTTAACCGCATTAACGCGTACCCGCTAAAAAAACGCGGAAATGAACGTACGCGACGATAATACCGTGGTCGTGCAGCACCGCGCGGCCGAGCGAGAGCGCTTTGATGTAACGGGAGGAATTTTATCGTAAACGCATACAGCACCGCGCGATACCGGTTCGATTTATCCAACACCTTGTCGCGCGCGCTGCTCGCCGGGATGCGCGCGCGTTCGCGCGCGAGAGAGGGAAATGTTTTCTTTTTTTTTTTAATTTTATTTTGTATCCTCTCCGGTTCCCCGACACGAGTGATCATGAACGGGCCCGAAGGGTGGCGGCATCGAAACGTTTCGAAACTCGGACTGTCGGCCATTAGTCAGTCACGCAACTCGCCAATTAAATGTAAATGTTTGTTTATGTGTTCGACGGGGGCCGTGGACGTTTATCGATGTCCGTGCATTAAGCTGACGCCATTGAGATGCATCGGTATTGCACGAAATTACGCGGGAGAGATTACGCTGCGCCGTTCTCTACTTTGCGTGAATTGTCGTCTTGGATACGTCTTGCCAAATAGCACCGAGAAAGGCACATTTTGCGGAAGCAGATGTGAGGTCTTGATTCTCTCAACAGTCTCAAATTAACTTTAAAATCGATTATAATGGAAAAATTCGTAACGTGTATTTTTCGTGAATAATTCGCGTTCCACGCATTCGCTTTCAGAGATAAATTCTATTAGCCAACCAAATATTTATTAGAAAAAAATATTCTGTGATGTAGCATATTTAAAAGTTTTATGTATTTATTGTTAAATAAGATATAAGGATATGTACTGCGTTCGAAAACTTGAACAGTCCGTGATAATCGCAACTTTAAGGTCTGATACGATATTATGATGTATTGAGCCTAGATAGCGCAATTGTGCAGAAAATTTGATGCGTAAACGCGAATGTCACTTTGTAGACAAAGGTGTTCGAAAGTAGATCGCTAGATACATTCGGGAACGTGGTCAGAGATCGGAAGGTAATTAGATCGGGGTACCAATAAGGACGGGTCGCGATTTATGTAGTGTTAAATACGTGGTCAAATGCATAGGCTGACCCTAGGACCTAGGATCTTTGCTTAATTGGAAAGCTGGGGAGTTTCCGAACAGTTTAACTGCCCTTCGGTACTATCGTCCGGTCATCGTAATGTCAGGAGGGCACCCTCGAATATTGCTTCACTGGACGCTGCCGCGCTAATGCGATCTCTGCTTGTCCGTCGTACTTCTCTTGAGAGGAGAATTATCCGAGATCCGGATTACTGTGGCAAACAATGCAGAAGATATCCCGGAAGGTGCGTCAATAACAGTTGTACTGGATGTTAAACAATGTCGACACGGGTTAACATAAGGTATATTACTTAGGATCATAATGTACTTCTGCCAGCCATATAAATAAGCATTTGATTGTATTATAACATTTTTGCCACATTTTATCCATGTGAAGTAAAAAAAAAATATTTTGATAGGGGAGAGAAATATAAATATACAAGTATATAAAATATCAAATAACATTATAAAATATAAGACACCTGAGAAAATTTATAACAATAAATTTTGAATTGTGTGTCGTACGTTTTGAAAAACGTTGTCTATGAGATATCTTCCATCCTGTACGTGAAGTGACGATATGAGAATCCCTGTAGCTTCATTGGTTTGGTGAGGAGAGTGTCCCAAAGGTTGTATCAGGACGTTGTACATTTAATCGAACGATCCTTCTACTACGAGGGTAAATTGTCGAATCGTTTGGTCAGTTGTTACCCAGAGGCTCGTTCGATCTTACGACGTACAAATCTTGCGTCCAGTAATTGCCCCGGGAGCTATGAATTTAACAGGGTGTTTTTTTTTTTTTTACGTTGCTTGTAATCGCAGCTGAGCCTCTGTTGGGGCTGGAAGATTTATTTTCAATATTGAGAGAACAAACAATATAACATTACTAAATCCACAAAAAGAGTTTTGATACTCGCGAATAAACGAACGTAATTATCGTAATTGATCTCGTTAAATAATGAGTTAGTAAATTAATAATTATTTAAGCTTGCGATGACGCTCAGCGATTCGTGCTTTTGAAGGCTAAATCGAGCCGTTTATCGGAAACTCATTCACGATCAAGACGTTAAAAAAGTCGGATTTAATTTCAACTCGGCAGGGATTATAAGAAGACGTATGGTAAGCCGACGCAAAATTGGTTATCAGCACAATTCGCAGCTTCGGGCTGCGACGTCGCGTTAGAGTGGGGTACATATCGTTCTCACATATCATTGTCTCGGGGATAGGATATAGACGTCGCACCTCACGCCTCCATATAATTCTCCTCGTCCTAACGTACGGGATCGCGCGAGAACATCGTCCCACCGTGATGAGATGGCGAGCGGGGAAAGGGGGGAGGATGAAGGGGGGGGTGGAGCGAGAGGGAGGGTGGAGAGGCGTGCGCGCGGATTCGATGGGGCGCGGAGATGCCGGGGGTGCCGACGGGCGCTGATATATTCTTGTAATATTTTTCGATCATCGCGTGCTGCGGAGATTTATAAGGGAGGAAAGGCGCGCAGGCGGCCCGCCACCTGATCGCGAGTTACTATCTTCCGAGTAGCTCCGACCGCCCCATTCGACGAGGGTGGTAATATGCCGGGGCTTTTCTCCGGGTGTCTCGCGATACCGTCGATCGTACCTAAATTTGTTTGGCTTGGGACGGACGTGCACGCGCGCACGCGGTATGATTTATTTCGGATAACTCGCGCGGACGATCGTGGAGTTCTCGCACGTAAATTATGTGAACTTTGTAAAATTGCGAGGAACTCGGGAATTTATGAAGCGCTTTATTATCTCCTATGTTGCATTATATTCCCCGTGCCATTTATTTATATATACATGTAGATTACGATTATGTGTATTATACGTATTAGATGCTCAATTGAAATCGAAATCACACGGTCGTATTGTTTGCATTGAATTATGTTATTATTTTATAAGATATATCGTGGGTGTAGTACACACTCGTTTTCTCCATGCTCGTTCGATCGATATGATAATAAAGTACTATACTCGCGGTCTGCAACGGACTTTTCTCATCCGCACGGGCTCTGTGGACGAGGGCGATAGGTAGTAACACTGGCCGAAGATCGTTGAGCTCGGGTTACCGGCGTCGTTAATGAAGGAGAATAATAGTTCGATACCAATTAGCGAGAAACTGCGTCCACTCCGCCCTCGCGTCCTCTCCACCCCTGTGGATCGGCCATAAAAAGAAACTACCGTAGGTAAGTAGGTATGCCTCTAGCATTAACTACCCTCCGCGGCCAGTGGCTGTGGCATGGACCGAACTGGCCACCGTTAATTGAACGCACCGCTCGTAACAACCCTCCGGCAGCAGGGCAAACCCTCCTCCCCGATCGCCGCCCGCACGCTCCCTCGTCACGCGTGTTTCTTCGGCCCCGAGCAACCTCTCGCCGTTTCAAATCTATACCACTTACTTTTATGGTTTCTAAGCCTAGTCGAGTGTGGCGCACCTTCCCTCTCTTTCCAAGGGGAATAAAATTCCACAAGCCCTTTACGCGCAAAGGGCGCAACCGGCCCAATTTAGCCTGACCACGCATCGTCCTGGCCTCTTAACGGCATTCTCGCTCCTCCTTCTGTTTTCTCTTTTATCGTCTTCTCTGCTCGACAAGTGCGTCTGTCTCTGATTCTCGTGACAAAAAGGTCTCACGTTGTTGTTTCCGTGACACTGCGCTTGTTTTATCACAATTTGATATTTATTACATAGCTACTTGATACATGTTAACGCAAGCACATTAATTTCTCAATCGTTTCTGTTTGATTTACAAAAATTAGTCGTAAAAATGAATCAAGAAGAGAAGGAAACGGAGGATGGAGAAAGAAGGAACAGGATTTCCCAGGTAGCTCTGGATTCTATCTACTAGGAATCCGGAGTTGACCGCTGGAATATGTTGACTGTAGTAATCGGTTTCAGGATTTTATGGCTTGTTTCACCGTAGATTCTCAACGCGCGCGTGTATTATATCGACAAATCTTAAACATTAGATTTGTATTTGCAAATAAGATATATCTTTATCTTTTTACATTTGGCAAAAATTGATAAAAAATTACAATATTTTATTTTATACAAATTTAGTACCACAATATTCCTTACGTTAACATGACTAATTATTTTACCTTGATGTTCCTTTACTCTCATACAGGTTGCGTGTAAGTACTAAAAAAAAATAAATTAATATCATACGCTTCGCGATTGTGGAAGAGGGTTAATTGAATTAGACTGCAGCTGGGGCTCCAGAGTGTCCCTTTGCATAATCGTGCAGAAGCGAACGGGGTACTTTCGTCCTATTATAGAATCAAGTAAAATCTCGCGCGCGCGCGCGCGCGGATAAAAGGCGCTCGCAACATAATCGCTTAGATGCACTTAATTTTAGTTTTATCAATATATTATTATTATAAGATTATATTTTCTCTTTCTCGTTTCCTCAGCTATATCAATTTATTTTACAAGTAGGTATGGTGCAATTGTACATTCTATAAATATTATTTACTTAGGTACATATAGCAAGAAGAATTAAATAAGAGTAAAAAAGACAAGTTTTTTTTTAGTTAAATATTATTTCAATGCGTTTTTCAAATATATCTTATTATCTAATTTTTTCTGTTTTTCACGCGATTCGTTTCTCTCTCTCTCTCTCTATTTATACAGAAAAATCTTTTTATTCTTAGCATTTTACCGTCGATGAATCGACACAGACGGCGAAATTTCTCGCAATGGAAAGCATTATCTCCACGTTATACATCGTCCAAGTAGTATTCGGTCTCTGCGTAAATCCTTAAGATTGGCCGTAGAGTACATTAGCGAGGTTTAAGGCATGAATGAAAAGGGCTGGTGTTCCGCGCTGGGTGGCTCGTTCGCGGTTGTAAGGACTGTGTGCGGCTGTGCTACAGGCAGAAAACTTTACGAGCGCCTCTCCTCTCTCTCACATCCGCCGGGCGTCCTTTCCCTTCGTTTTCTTCCTCGCCTTCTCGCTCGCTCGTATATCAGCCACTGCGGTTTCGAAATTATTTTTATGTCTTGCCGTCAAAGGCCGCCCCGTAGAACGGTGTGTATATATCCGCGCCTGTAGCGAGGACCGGCGCAGCGTCGTCGGTGCGAAGGCGCATCCTTCGTCCAGCCTTGAATTATGCAATCTCGCGAATCTCGCTGATTGCGTGTGCCCTTCTCGCGAATCATTACTAATCGAGACCCTCCTCGCGCGTTTGAGCGACGTATAATTTTTCCAGTCTCCTGTACTGTCATCCACTCCAGGATAACATGTATATTTATCCAAAAGCAACCGAATGTAGAACTCAATAGGCAAGTAGGCATGTTAGTATAATAATTGTTTCATAATGTTTAATTTAATAAATTTAATTAGATTTATAACGATAAACGATAAAATTCACACGAATAATTGCTGTGAGAATTACTAAAATCAAAATAATAAAAGATTATCGGTCGCACATTTTGCGAGATGATAAAGGGCTCTCGTTATTGGAGGAAAGCGTAGAGAACGCAGCGGGGAAAAGGCAAAGAGGGATACTTTCTTACATTGTCACCAGAGATCGTCTGACGAGTCTCTAAGCTGCCGCTTCCTTTCATCCGATAAATCAGCAGTCGTAAATAACATCGAGTGCCTGGGAATCTACTCTCACTTGCGGCGAACGAACGAAGAAATAAAGAGACCAATAGACCGCGGAGAGCCTTTTGTCTTCCACTAGTTTAACCCTCGTGCGAAACTGCCCCGACTTCTCGAGAAGGATCGTCTATCAAATCGATCGATCAAATCGCGTTAATCCTTGCCTTATCACAGTATCTTCTTCTTCCTTTTTTCGAGATTTAACTTCTCAATCATTGTCTTACGATGAAACTTGAATAAATTTCAATTTAATGCAAATTTGTTTCATTTTAGACGATTATTATTCTTTGAAATTACATAGACTGTGTTCAGGATCGATAATTCTGTGTATTTTGCAAGATAATCTTTATAATTTTATACACCTATGAATCTTGGCTCGAATTTAAAATTCGCCAGAATATACATATATCTCATGTTAATGCGCAATTCAAATGAAGAAAGATAGTGATCACGTTATAAAGAAGATGGCCTTTAACTTCGCTAGACTGCACTCTTAAAGTTTCTTACAGAACGCGCGGGAAGACTCGGTGACGCATTGCTAGGGTCTTGCTAGGTGAAGACCGCGCGCACACAGCGCACACGTACAAAATACACACACAACACACACACACACACACACACACAGCAAGCCATAAGTGGTGCCCTATGCGTCTTCCTCGGATCGAAGGGTCCTTCAACGCGTATATATCGGGGTATTTCTTTGGGTATCACGCTGCTGGAGTCACATTGATTTATGCCGGCTGTAAGATTTATGCGGAAGAGCCGCACGATTGAGTCGCAACACGGCGCCGACTTATCGCGAGTGGGTAGAAACGACAACGCGAGAAAGAGAGAGTGAGAGAGAAAGAGAGAGGGGAAGGGAGTTGGAAAGCAAGGGAGAAGGGATTATTGGATGGAATGTATCGAAAAAGAAGTAGAGAATAAAACAACACGCACCTATATCGATCGACAGCGGAAATGCAGTCGCAGGATTTATAGAGTCAGAAAAAGATTTATGCACACGTAAAATCTCTGTAATGTTAAGGGACATTGTGGCATTCGTTGATCGATAAGCGCATGCACCTTCGTGTGTGATTGCGCAATGAAGTGTGTCATGTATGAAGTTACCATTGGACCTTGATATTTAAATGCCGTTATATTTGCCACAGCGCGGGCGTAATGAAGAGACTTGGCGAAGACACAATCTCCGCATCTCTGTCACGCTACATACATATTTATGCCCTCCGGCGTGAAATTCTCACACGCGTGTGTGGTTTAGCGCTTAGTGTGGCGTTTCCAGGGAAATGCCACGTGGTGGAAATGGTGAAAAATGATTTCATTCAATATTTGTCGCGCACGGGGTAACGGTGATACCGGCGGCCGTCGCGCGCTGATGCGGCCGCAATCCTATTGCCGCGACGAAATGCGAGTAATGAGCGTCGGGCCGTCAGGACCGCAAAGCCCTCTTTATTGGTACTTTTGCGTAACCGCAATGCACGACGCCGCGGACGCCGACAAAGTCTTCTATTAATTGCAATTAGACCGCCGCCCGATAATAAATATCAATTAATGCGACGCGAACGAGTGATTTACACCGCGTTGATCGCTTTTTTTCCCGCGCGCGCTACCCGGGCCGCGCGGTACGGCCGTGGGAATGGAGGGTGGTGCGATTCCGCAAAAAGAAATTAAGGCCATCTAAACTCCGCACTGCCAACCGTCGCATCAATGTCGTTCTTTGTTTCCTCAAATTGCCCATCCTCCACGGTAGCACGAAGGATTTATTTTTTATTTTGGTTGTCGTTGAAAATAATGGATTTATAATTTAGAATTTATTATTTTGTTATAGCAGCGATAAACATAGTTTTTGAATATAACTTTGCGTTTAATATTGCTAAATTTGTAATTATGTTACTAGCTTCTTATTTTAATTTCTCTATCTCACATTTAATTTTGATAAGTATAAAATAGCGTTATTTGAACGTTCCATTTTTGCAATATTGAGTCATTTTAACGATACATTTAAATAATATGTATCATGTTTAATTGATAAGAATTACCAGGTTACGTACAATTATTAATTCGATCTATTAATTTGCCGATGCCTGCGATCTGTTATCGGGTCGCCTAAAAATATCTCAAGTTCCCACGAGACGTATATATGTACATACGTGAGAGAATCGCCGCGGATAAAGTGCGATGAACTAGTGCCTCATTCGAGAATTACAGAAACCGAGAAAACCAGTTACGAAGCCTTGAGCTCGCACACAATCGTTATTACGTTCCTCATCACGTACATCGCGAGATGAGGTACGATAACCCCGAAGTACAAATACGATACAAGAAGCTCCATGAATTCTTACCTGATGTATGTAACATCGTATACGACGAAACCTGACCAGGTCCGCTACGCCGCTTAGTAGTAGATGCCTCTTATTTCGTTGACCAAGCGAAACGTTTATATCGCGTCAGAATGTAGATGATATATTACTTGTCGCAGCAGTTGCGGCGACCACTCGTTTGCTTATAATACTTTATAAAACGCGAAAACACAGGTATTGTGTCTTCGCGTGAGATAAATAATCGTAATCGCCAATGTGCATCATAGGCGGACTTAAATTACGGCACGATTCTTCAGCGCAGTGATGATTCCATAAAAGTTATGGAATGTTAATTAAATGAAATAAACTGCTCGCATATAATCTGCCTACTTTATTGCCCCTTTATCACAATCTTAATTTGATCAGGACTAAAGTAACAGAGAGATGCAGAGGCTTACAATTACTTTCATTAATTCAAGTACTTACTGCCGTTGAAGAGTTTAGTACAAAGGAAAATCTTCGCTTCCGATCTCGTCAATTTAACGTGTCACAAATCGACGAGGAATCCACACGTGACAAACGATCGAAGATATCCGCCCGTCTTGGCGATACTTCAAAACCACAACAACGGTGTACCCTCTAATGGATCCGATAAGGCCCTCCGGGACTCTCCTCGCCTATTGGTAACTATTACTTAGCCGCCGATAAAGCCGGCCTTCGGGTTATTACCGGTGAATCTGTGACAAACGATTTGTCGGCTCCTACGATCCTGAGAATAGCTCGGACCTACCTTCCTCTTCCTCACTCTCGCTCGGGCTATCTGCGTCACTTCGTGGCACGTTAATCGTTCTCGGAGTCCGGACGACAAATTGGCCGATAAGTTAGACGCTAATAGCATTTCCCGGATGTTTCGTTGGGAGGTAACGAGAGGCCTACAGAATGAAAATTGTTCGGTATTTCTTGCCGGCTCGTTCCTGCGCGTCTCGAATGTAAGCCACCCTTGGTAATCTGCGCGAGTTAATAGGCGCAATGGATTCCAGGGTTCAATTAGTCGGATCTTATTAGCGTTTAATCGGGAACGATAGCGGAAGTGATGCGATTGAAATATCTTTTGAAAGAAATGAATGAACTCTTGTTGATGTCATTAATATTGCATTTGAAAGCAAGAAGGTCTTGGAAGATCTTTTGTTAGATCAATTGCCAGTATTAATAATATAATAATAATTAAATCAATTATTAGTATTAATAACATATACGTTATAAATTTACAATAATTCTTGTTAATTTTATTTTATTTCAATGTTGAGAATTTATCTGGCGATGTGAGACTTATTTAAATTCTTTATAATCGTTTTTAATTATATGACTTTATAACACTGACAATTTATTTCGTAGGATTGCATTGAATTTGTATACTTATTTTCGACATTAATAATTTATGTAAGTTTGTTATTAATATATACGTGAGCAAAAATATGTCAATTGACTTTTTAGTCAATTCTCTTTTTCCCTTATATTAAATTTTATTTATGAGTCTTATTACATATTATTTATACTTTAAATGTAATTTTATTTATTTCTATTAAATTTAATTTAACATTATTTTGATTTACATTGAAATCTGATTCTCATTACGATCTTTAATTATATAGAAATTGATACATAGAAACTAGTTTTTATTATAATTTTGTATTAGAATATGTAGAAATCGATACTGGGACCATATACATGAACAGTAATCAAGATAGCGAGAGGCAAAGTTAAAATTATCTGATCACAACGACACCGAATCGGTGAGGGAGAAAAAGATGTCATTTTAAAGTATGAGGCTGCAGGCGTGCTTAAGCGTTAGCAGGTAGATTCCCGCGTAGAAACAAACGATCCGTGGGGCGGGCAATAATTTTCCACG
The DNA here is from genome assembly GCF_000956235.1 of Wasmannia auropunctata. Lineage (NCBI taxonomy): Eukaryota > Metazoa > Arthropoda > Insecta > Hymenoptera > Formicidae > Wasmannia > Wasmannia auropunctata. The sequence continues at coordinate 1,311,579 of NW_012026904.1, read as the reverse complement.
ATGCGATTGGTCACCAGAAATGGTATTAAAAAATTGGCTGCGAGTTCGGGACGTTTGTCATCGGGGGCATCGAGCCGCGAGGGTCTCGAATTAAGCCTCGTTCGCACCTTCGAGAGTGCCCGCGGAGCCGAAGGTGAGAATGTTTCGCGCAGGTACCATATCGTGGCGGAGAAAAGATGAGGAGAAACAGGAACAAAAAGTGTTTGCCGCTAAGAGGATCGTGTTTTATTTCAACTTCGTATAAATTATTTTTTCGATAAGAATAATAATGAATCGTATAACGAGTTTAAACGTATAAAGAGTTTTTTCTGCACTATTTGTCAACTATATAAGATTCAATATTCCAGATGAAATAAAAGAAATGCCGAAGATGTAGACGTTTTTTAAATTTTTTTAAAAAGTTCGAATAGATTTCGTTGAAAGATCACCCATCGGAATTGATTTTTTTTTTTATAGCGAATCCACGAACTTTTCTTCGAATATATTATTTCATCGATTCGCGCGATAGTCAGGCGTGTAATATGATATCAGGATCTAATTGGCCGCGATTCAAAATTGATGGCGGTATCGAGACAAAAACAGGAATAACAACACATAGAGCCGGCTGGTCGTTTGCGAAATTGCGAAAGAGCGGGGCGAGGGACGGGGGAGGAGCGCGCGGACGGGATCTTTATCGCTTTCGGCCCGTTCAATTCGCATAATAAACAATCCTCGACGGGTGTGGAACGGGACGAGAAACCGGAACATATCTCCGTCGCCCGGCGAGCCCGGCGACAAATAAACTATTATCGCCGGCGACAAGTTCTCTCACGCCTGTCGCATAGTGGTAGTGCGGTTATACACGTGCACGTACAACTTACGGGGCCTGCGCCGCGGGCCCCGTATAGCCCGCAAGAGTGCCTTTAGGGGTTCGCCCCACACACACACACACATACACGCACACACACGGGCAATCGCGCGTGAATCAAACGCGAACCCGCCCAGGAATGCTTTACGGACATCGAAACATAGCAATGCTTTATGGTGGTCCGCGGCTGAACCTGATTTATATAAGTGCATTACTGCACCGCGGAAAGTGCGAGGAACGCGCGCGAGCGGGAAGATGAGAGAAGAGAGGAGCCAGCGGCGTGTTGTGTATAGGTACGGTGTGCTTAGTCGCGACCTATCCGTTTGCCTTCCCTCGCTCGGCGTTCTCGACTCGAAGAACTAATGAGATTGTGTGCGACAGTTTAATGAATGAGATTGTCGAGCAGCGCTTTATGCGCATTATTTTTGTATGGACTACGAGAGCTCGTTTGCGATAGATTGTTAATGCTGCTGTTTATAGCAAAAGATGGATCTGTCAAAAAATAATCGTGTTTAATATCATATTTACAAAATGTATTACGTCAAACAATATATACACATTGATCTGAAAGTTTAGTTTAATTTATAGAGTTTTTTTTCTAGTTAAGTATTTAATAATAATGTAATATTATTAAATGGAAATGGCGCGCAAAAAGCTAAAAAAAATTATCATCATTCCATACACTCATATAGCCACGAATACAGATATATTTAGAAAAAGCTAATCGCTAAAGCGACAACAATCGATCACAGGAGCTGAAAGGTCGAAAGGTGGCGAAGAATAAGCGGAGACGTATCTGGATTCCCCGTGTATGTGGCCGGGACCATCGATCGGTATTATCATCAAGGATCTTGGTGTAGGAGGAAGGGGGAGGGGAAGCTGCAGATGCACTTCTGATGTTGGTCTGGTTCCAGGCCCCGCTCCCGGTCGGTGCACCGGGAGGGATATGGCGCGAGAAGGAGCTCTCCGCGCGGGGCTTAGCCATAATCTGAAATATATTGGTGCCCGGTGTTTGTCCACATCTCGTTGACCGGCATTATAAATCGGCGAAGCGTAGGCATTCGTTCGAGGACATTAGTCAAAGCCGGGGTAATGTCGTACGCGATAATGCGTCTGATATCGCGCGGCGTCCACTGTATGCGAGTCCGCGGGCGTGTGCGAGTGTTTGTACGCCGCGACACGCGGGACGGTGGTGCGCATAGCGTCCCACAGGTAACTCGTAAGAATCAGAAGGTCGTCGACGGAATCGCCAACGACCTCTCGAACATCCGTACCGGCTGTTATTGGGCGAGGCGCCGTAAAATATCGTTGAATAAATCAAGTATTGTGGGTAAGAAAGCTAATGGCCGCCGCTCGCAATGCGGTTCCGAGTCTCTGGATTTCGAACGTATCGGCGAATGTTGCACTCTTGAACCGGCTGGTTCAATCGATGGAGCTTGTCGATTGCGGCATGAGAATATTTTCTCGATAGAGAGAAAGCTTAGCTTCATTTTCGCTAGAGAAACGATAGTTAATTAATAGAACAATTTTAATTTTTATATATTGTATAATTTTTATACAAATTTTATAGTGACACTTATAAATTCAATTTGAACGATGAATATAGTGAACTTGTGTGTGCGATACATTTTGTTTAAATTTAAATTTAATAATTTATTTTTATTTATTGTATGTTACTTATCGAGAGAAATGCAAATGTTATGTAGGCGAGATTGATGAATTTTTATTTAAAGCTGAAATATTTGGAGGACGCAAATATTGTACGCCAATGATAGACAGATATTTTACATATGGAAGTCTTCATTCTGGAAATAGGTCGTGTGACAAGAGTGATCCGAGCAAGATGTCAAGTGTCATTCAGAAACTAACCATTTCCATGAATTGGTAAAGCTAGGGTTCGTGCGATATTCGAGAGAGGGAAATATTTGGTATCTCAGACGGGGGCGGTAAGAAAAGTTCAAAGAGCAAAATGAGGAATGAAAAAATAAACGGACTGTATTACATTATACAAATAAATAATTTTTAAGATATGCGGCGACACAAGTTCTTAATATATGTTCATTATCAATACATTCATTTCATTATTTCTTTATGTTTTTTTTCTAATTTTGACATCTTTCCGTGCGACTAGGTGAGAGAGAAATTTTATTCTGAACGTGAATTCTCATAAATTTTATGGTAGCGAGATACACTCTTTTAGACTATTTCATTAGATTTTTATACGAAAGAGAGTACTTCATAATTATATTCGAAATGTCAGCATCGACTATCAGCAGACTCCGCCGAGCCTCCGAATCCGACATATCAAAATTTCTGCTCGAGAACTAGGTCAGGCGCTGAGAATATGAGCGGCCATCAAGCGCGATTCCCGAACTAACGTGTCCCACCGTCCTCTGAATTCGTAAAGTAAGGATTCGCGAGGAATCTTCGAGGGAGCGGAGGGTGGATGTTCGGCGGGTTAGTGGCGGAAAGAGGCAGCGGAAAGGGGCGGTGAAGGAGGTGAAGAGAGGAGATGGCGCAAAAGAAGAAGGAGAAACGGCGACCGGGACGAGAGGCAAAAGAAGGAGAGGAAGATGGTGGCGGTGGAAGAGGCATGTGTCCCAAACGACGTATGCACGCCGAGACACGTAAACGATATATCAGGGGGTTAGCCGCTGGGGACGGACGACCCGGGCCATCTTTCTTCCACTTATACGTGCGATATTCACATGCGCAAACGTGATACACTCTATAGAGAGATCCACCGGCAGATATCCGGCGCTGGCGCTCACGACAGGAGCACCGAGCGAGCGCTCTCGTGAGCTGTAAATGTATTAAGGTTTGACGACCGTGGTGGGACCCCTTTTCGGCTCGGGGGAGGTGAAGGATCCGAGGGGTGGTCGGCGGATCTTGCTCCGCGGTACATGTGTACGTGCTACGTGCACGGTCTCCTTACGCCACGTGAATGAGAGATCGACCTCATTTTCGTAAGCGTGATCTTTTTTTGCGACGTAGCCGGGCGCTTCTCTATTCCACATTGATAATTCCTCGATTGCTCTCGATGGAGTTCTGGGAGCCCTAGAATTCGTTAGAAAGAGGATATTATAGTATAGAAATCTTCGTGCGACATTCGTTCGCGCTTTATTAAGTACGATAATGGTTTTATTTTATTGATACAGCGTCATTTTTATATATCTCTATCAAATCAACGGTTATCATTCACAGCGAAATTAATTCCTACGTAATTCTGTCGATGTTTAATGTCGAGATGTGCGACGTAGAAGTTATCGACGAGTTGCCACTGGAAAGAAACCAGCTATACGTGCGCGAGCGTCCGCACGACGAGGGTGGTGGCTCGTGTGGGGTAGCTCGTTCGTATGCGTGCGCATTATTACGTCCTTATATTATATCGCGAAGGTACAAATGTCCGTACGTATGTAAAATTCCTAGCTCCGGCCGCGTAGAGCCATAATAATATCTGTGCTGATAAATGAGACACATAACCGTACACGGGTCCCGTACCCCCTACCCTCTCAACCCACCTATGCCGCACCACCCCCTGTCCACCCCACCATTTCTGTTGCCGCCGCCGCCGCCGCCGCCGTCGCCGGTGCTACGCCGCCAATGGTACCACCCCGTATGTCTCGGCTTATTCCACTTTTGCGGCGATGTATTACGAATTTTACATTTTACAAACGGCCCCGCTATCTTCCGCGACACGCGATCCTTCGAGGTACAGCGCGAGGCTCGTGATAAAGGACGCAGCGTGGGTGTTTGTACTCGGGTGAAATGGAAAGGAAAGCGACGCGCGGCTTCGAATCCGAGAGAGAGAGAGAGAGAGAGAGAGAGAGAGAGAAATCGCTTTAGGATATTCGAAAGTAGAAAATGACGCTGTCCCGCTGATAAGAATGCCGTTGAGTTTTTAGGGACAATTTGTTTTCATCGTGTTTGTTTTTTTTTTGTTTAATTTTATGCGGTTCAAACAGATCTTAACATAGTTAAATTTTTAAATATATTGCAATCGACCGATAGATATATTTATTAGAGTTACTGTGACATTTATTTTATTCATATAATGCGTTTAGAAATGAGAAGTCTTGCCTCAAATCTGCTGAAGCAGAATTTATAAGCCATAATATTGTAGATATTGTTTTAATATTTCTTTGTGTTTTTCGTAAACCTCTTCTTGTTTATATTCTCATTTATTTCGTTTATTTCTTACTTACAATTTACGGTGCAGGTAGCTCGATGTGTATGTATTAGGTCTTTAGTGAAAAACTGATGTACGTAAAAATTAGTTGCATTACTGAAGAAGATATATGAAAATGGCGTTTTAGATTTTGTACGATCGCACAGTGCGAACGACAGTTTCTCAGAATTATGGAAATCTCTGGCAATGTCGCTTTCAGAAAATAGCACGGCACGAAAATATGAAAACGGTTGACGAACGAAGGGGAAAGCATTACGCGCACAAGGGTTTCGCGAATGCCGCTGGTGATAAATAGCGAAAGATTTGCAAAATATATCGTGGCAGTAAGACCCGGCTCATATATGGCGGAAGAGGTTTTAGAAGAACGTATATCGCGCGTTCTAGAAGAAAATGGCGAACCGTTTGTGTCCTCGAACATTGCCAAGATATTCGCCAAGTTGCTCCGAATGCTTGTCAAGGGATGACTCGCAAAAAGAACGTCACTCTGTCTTGCGCTAAATTCGAGTTTTCGCATCGAGTTCGTTTGTATTTCGGAGAGCTATCTCACTTGAGAAAAGATCTCAATTACTTCTGTCTTGAAGAATCATAAATTTGCACGTATTTATTTTAATTAATTCGGTAATTGCAACTTTTTATTTCTTCACAATTATATATATATGATTTATAAATCATTCATACATAATTTGATTAATTGATCGAGGAATCTATTACGATAGTTAAGTGGCAGAAAAACGAATATTCTGTACGTAATGTTGCGAGGAAAGGTGTTACTGTATCGCGCGATTCCTTCTAATTTCTTTCATGCCGGCGAATTCTCCGATGTGTGCCGCGAGGATCGAAAGGAGGCGAATCTCCTCACGCGCGATTATCTTTTATTCGGCGTTCGCTGACACGGTCGGGGCTTTACCGCTGAAAATAACTGACGCGCCGGTCGCGCCGGTACCGAGAGGCGCGAAATTAAAAAGGAATACGAGAAGCGTCTTTAATCTCCCGGTCTATAAAGAGCCTTCTACACGGGGACGATCGCCGAGGATCGCGGAGCAGCGGGAGGGGGTAAGAAAGGATTTCGCGCGGTTCGGCAGCAGCCGCTACGTTTCGAAGCCATCGGCAGAAAGGAAATCGGCTTACTGGGCAAAAATATACTGATATTTATGAGGGTCGCGACATCGGGGCTAATCTTCGGGAGATAATAATTTATCGGCTACCGCCGGTACCAAGGAGTTGTATTTTGACTGAAATCCCTTAGTCGCCCGCTCCAACGGCGATCATACGGACGTCTGTGCGCGCCGGTCTACTTCTAAACCTGCCCGACGCGACGTCCAGCCTACGATTCCCTGGTGGACAGTGACGTCCGACCGTCTCCTGAATAGCTTTCGCAGCGTAAGAAGCAAAACGTTTGAAGGTTCCCTTGGTCGAAAGTAGAATCTTGGTCACATTATAAATGATTCCCTTGAGTTTCTTTTACAACTGCATGAACATATTTCTTCTCAATATAGGTTTAGTATTAATTCGATTTTGCGAAAAGCAAGAATTTTAATCTCTAATACTATGCGATGGAAACGTAGAAAAAAAATACAATTTTATAATTTCTTAATATATTATATGCAGCGTCTATCATATATATCAAGATAATTTAAAAATTATCTCCTGAATTAAATCGTACGCAAGTTTTAAGTCGGAGATTATTGCCTTTGCAATACCAAGTCGTATTTTAGACGACTTCAAAGACCTGGCTGACAGTATATCGCGCTTCGATGGGAGAAGTAAAAGTGAAGAGAAAATTCCACACGTCAGCGAGTCGATGATACATGTTGATAATCTTCTTGGACCGTACTATAGATTAGATAGAATTTGCATTGCCCGGTTATAGAAGCGTGTAAGAAACGTCACACCTTGCCACTGTAAGTCTTTTTCGTGTGGATCGGATACGTCCTTCGTTCGGAAGTCGCATTGCGAAGCCACGTGTACAGAAGCAAATCGTGCGACGTGGAAACGCGGGTAGAATAATAATGCGGTCCGATCTACTCTCATTGTCAGTGATACATCGACTGACGTTTCGTTATTTACGCGGCGATCCCCTTAATCCACTCTAGGAGTGACGAATTGTATCAATGACGATTTCAAAAAAAAAAAAAAACTTTGTCGGGCGCGTCGGAATCTCGTGCAGATATACATGTTAAATCACAAATAAAAAAAACCGTATGTGTCAAATCAAAAGTAAAAGAATAATAATGGAGCAATAATTGCCTTTCACGCAGAAAACCATTGTCAGATGAAAGGAATTTATAAAAAATCTTTTATATGACGTATAAGAAGAAAATCTTTTCATAGTGAGATATTTAGATATCTCACAATCAGTTCAACACTTTTGAAAATAGTTTTGCGGACGATCCAGAAATCGCGCATACATAGCATCAACGATAATTATAACGGCTGGCAATCGCACGGACTGTTGACGATGCTCCTTTTTCCAGTATATATCTCGCATCATCTCGAATTGGTATGCGACACGATCTTCCAACAATACGACAATTTATATGGATTTGGGAGAGTCTTCAACGTCCTTTCGGATCCACTGCCTTGAGTTTTACTTTCCGCGGTATTCAGTAGCGTCTCCCTTTCTCCCTCTTCTCTCTCTCTCTCTCTCTCTCTCTCTCTCTCTTTCGCGTTATTCTTCTTGTTTCCTTTTCTCCCCCTCACGGCTCACCCTCTCACTTCCATCCCGCGGATCGCTCCGCCGGGCATCAGCGAGGTTTTATCCCGTATTCAGGGACTGGCGTCATCTCTCATGGATGGATCGGCAATCCTCTTTCGCTCCGCGCCCCTCCGCGCACTTATACCTCCCGCCGCCGCCTTGGTTTGTAGCACCCCCCTTCGACAGTGCCTATTCGCCCACTCGATGGGAGATTACGCCGCGTCTGAATTCACGCATTCACGCAAAGTGCGTGGCATCGTGCCGACGCGCCTCGCGTAATCGCACGCGGTTAACCCTTTACACGATTTAACGCAATGTCCGTCGCCGCGTGTCAATTATGCACGCAAAAGATGTGCCAATTTGAGATATAAATTGCGAACAGTAAGACTTACAGTCACAACAGTTACAACAGTATATACATCTATCATTGGGAGATGCTTGAAAATTTGTTTTCGATTTGTAGTGTATCATTTTTTGACACTCTCTTGAAATACGTATAATTCTAAATTCGCTTCCTGAAATGTAAATCTAAATTCGTTTATTTTTATCTGACATATTTTTGCACTTGTAAACAATTAACAGTGTAATTGTAACGAATATCGTGATAATTTAAACGATAACAATTATCTGCTGGACCGAGAATCATTCGGCTGAGATCGTTGATGTCCCCTTCGTTATTTTGTCTGCTTCTCTCTGCCGAACGTATTGGCGTAATACGTTATTTAAGCGCCGTTTTATTCGGCGAGATAGCCTTTAGTGCGCCCAGACGTGCACTTTCGCGACGTGTAACGATTTTGCAAACTGCTCTTCTATGCTAATATCGATAAGGTGGAAAGACTGCGACCGTATGGTCGCCCGGGGATTTCCCTTCTTCATCGAAAATCGTTCTTTTTCACGTTGGTTCTCAATCATTGCTGGATTGATCCTGCCACATACCGCTCTGGAATTTCGAAATTTACTTCACACCTATTAAGAATTTATGACAAGTAAAAGAGTGAATGTTTAAAATTAATCGATATCTCTATTTAGCGTGTCAATGAAAGACGCGATACGTTTCCTATTTATATTTTATAGTTACATTCGTGATACAGCATCCTTGGATTGAGGATCACTGTCAGATGAGCGCAGTTTCCAGTGACTGCCAAGAGATGGCAGAGCCTGTGTCATAAACTTCTCTTTGATGCTGCGCTTTAAAGTCCGAATTTTATTTGAAGATTATGCAAATTGCTGCTTCGCCGCTTTGTAGAAATGTCTAGATGCGGTATTATTATAAAATCTAACAGAATATCTGCACAAAATATAACAATTGCACATAATTGGTAAAGTAATCTTGAGTACTTTCGACAAATTTGTAGCACTTATTTATTGTTTATTTACAGATTGATATAATATTTGAATAGAATATTAAATTTGCAATTTGTGACAAGCGGTAACATTCGTGATCGCGCGCCCGCGAAGTTTTATTTTTACGAGAAACGTCGGGACTAATAAAAATAACATAGCCGTATTTTTCTTCTAGATTCAATCGTTTCGTCGTGATGTCAGATCCATAACAGGGGCGACGTACAAAGGGATGCTGAAACGTGAGTAGAAATACATGTCTCAGTTCGGTACACGAGGACAAATGTGATATAATGTTACCTCTCTGTGACAATGCACAATACGCGCATTTTTATACACGGTTGAGGAAGTTCCTTTTATTGTGCGCAAAGGCGGTATCTGTCTAAATCCGAAACTCTTGCTTGAGTTTCAAATAAATTGGATACGCGTACACAAGTACACAATAAAGATCGCCGCGAGTGTCTTTGTTATTACGAATTTCTGCCGAGCAATCCAATTAATGGTTACACGAAGGAGAAAAGCGCTTTAATATATATAATGTGCACACAAAGATTGCGGGAAAAGAAGTTGAAATATACTTTTTTTTTTTCAAATTCATAAATAGTTGAGAGGAACACACTCTAAAGCCGTGGCTCTACGGTAGCCGCATACTCTGCAGTTTATAAATTCGATGAGATAGAACGATAGGATACCATCTGCTCGCAGAAACTCGCCGCGATTTTTACGGTATTATACAATACGTACTGTTTCGTTCATGCAAAGAGCCCAGTGTGCTGCAAATCTTATTCCACGCGTATATATCGGCACACTTGTATACTCTCAAGTGCGTCAGTAGTGCAAGCCTAATCCGCGCATAAGAATCGGCTCGCGTTCGGTGTGCGGGTAGGAAGATCGGCGCCGATAACTCAGCGCGATATTTACGATATTTATTGGCCAGTTGGAACAATGGATCGATATTGTTTTTCGATTGGGAACCTACTGGCGGCCCTCGTGCTTTATATGCGCGGCGCGCTTATATCGAACGCGTGCGTTCCCTATGCACGTTACATACACACGCGTACGCGCGCGCGAAGCTCGAATCCAGGCGAGTCAACCGGTCTCTTTTGTGCGCGAGGGAACATAAATAATATTTAATATGACAGTGCGAGAGGCGGCGGCGTTCTGTACGATATATTTGTATAGAAATGTCACAGATCGCGGGCGCGTTTCGCTGTCAAATGCGGCTCGCGCGAAAAGCGCCTTATCTTTAATCGAAATACGTATTGAAATAATATATTATGGACATTTCGATGAAAATTTCTAATAATTTTATAGAATAATTTCGTGCGAAAAGTAGTTTTTTAAAAAATTTATTTTTTTGTGCAAATATTTAAAGAATTAAAATCGCTCTTGATGCGTTAGAATAAATAAAATCTACGATTAATGATTTAAATTGATTAAAACAGGATCTGCCAGCGCGCCATGATTCATTAGAGTCATGAAAGAGCAAAATTTGTTTCTGTAATTTGAAAGGCAACTTACGGACAAGTGTTTCTTGAGCGGATGGCCAATAAATAACAGGTTGTTCTTGTGTTCTCTTGAAAAGGCAGAACGTGATCGGTAACCACATTGTATTCGGACTGTTAGTTTATCTTCTGATGAAATTTTGTATACTAATCCATCTTGCAGTTTATCGCGGCAGACCAAACACTAGGCGATGCACGTAATTGCGTTACACGAGATCGTCATTCCGTGTACGATCGTGCTTAAAACATTAGAGTTGCACAGGTCGACTCGGGCGAGACCGTTCGCGACGGCGCGGCGCGGCGGCGGCGGGATATTTCGCCGATGCTAAATTTAATCCTTCACTTCTTCTACGAGTCGACGCTGCGCTGCGTTTCGCGACGCAAGTTTCCGTATACAGGATACGCGCGCGGACTCGCCACGTCTTCGCGATGTTTCTGTCAAATAAATATCCTCTAAATAAACAAAGTTTCCGCGACGCATAACGGTTTAATACAGCTGCGTTTATGTACATTGCAGCGAAATGCCATACGAATCATCGTTTACCGCAAGGAAACAAATCTCGTTGATGAAAGTTCCTCGTAAAAGATGCGAAAAGTAATACCTCTCGTTGAATCGTTCCTCGCGTGACTTTTACGAGATGCATTTCTTGAAAACAGAAATATGTAATTTGTTTTTATGGAGTACTCAGGAGTAGCAGATAATTAATGCCACGCCAGGGAACTTGCTATAAACCGCGAATATTTTGCGATCATGCCTGAGCGCAATAGAAACAAATCGCGACGCCAGAATTTTCGATCTTCGATCGATTTGGATAGAGAGGAATCCAGCCTGAACAAAAGACATATCCATTTGAATATAAAATTTGATACCGCGGCGCAGATATTCCGGTATCACGCGTTATCCATAATCGTATTTAAATTAAGATCGCATAAGGTAAGGTTGATTTAATAACGGTTACTTGTATCTTTCTCTTTTCTATCTCTTTACTATTTATCTCTCTTTCTCTTTCCTCGTATTGCAAGGAAAGGGGGAGGGGGAGAATGCCTTAGATGCACCCATCGGTGACGAATAATAACGATAAACCATATAATGGTTAAACGCGACAAATATACGTAAGGCACGTACCTATAGACTACGGGAGCGACTGAAGAAGAGGGCGGCGGGAGGGGTTACGAGGGGGAAAATCGGAAGAGGAGCTGGCGGAGGTAGAAGGCCCCGCATATGCATACAATTGATACAGATATACAATCGTCTTTACATACGCGTCGCGAGTATTCTTCTCCCGCGGGGGTTGCCCGCCTCGTAGCCGACACGGGCATCGGCGCGACGTACCGCGAGGAGCTTAAACCGACTAACATCGGTGCCATACGATGTCGGTGCCCTCCGGTAGATCCAAAGCGAGGAGAGAACCGAACGGGGGCTACCGTAGGGGCCGAGCCAGGTACACCGCGGCTTGTATGGTGCCTTATTGCGGGAACTATTCGCGACAGGGCAAGCTAGTGTACATCTGTTCCTGTCATAACGCGTGATTTAGGGCCGAGCGTGGGCATTGATCTTGCCGCTTTAAAGGATATCGGGCAGTTAATGCGAGGTCATCGGAAAGTCGACGGCCGCAAACGGGATCGCGCCGGCAGACTGACTTCTGCAATCGATATCGAGTAATGATCCTTTTAATCTTAACAAGAGGATTACACATTGCTGATATTTTCTCGTTTCGATCAGCTAAACGCAATTTAATATTTGTGTGATTCATGAACCAGTTTATTTACAATGATAATAATTTTAATAATCATTTTTAAGCCATATTTCAATATGGATTTTGATAGTTTTGTTTAGAAATGTATCAAGTTCTTTCTACTCACTGCATGTAAAACATAGATTTTGTGCAGAAAAATTTCTTATGAGAAGTTAATACTTTTAAAATTTTACAATTATTTTCTATAGTTATTAAAAATGGACAAATGCATTTTAAGTAATTTAACGTACGTGCAAATAATAGTAATTCAGAATTATTACAGACTATATTACACATTGCCATACCTTTATGTTTATGAATACATAAAATTTCATACCGTTAAACGTTTTTTTGCTGAGAAAGTTAGTAGCCTACAAGCATGTAATATGTCAGATTCTAGGGCATGAACTGTGTCGGGTACAAAAATTTCTCACGAATCCCCACGATCGCTTTAGATAACAGCTCCGAAATTTTGGAACGTTACCTTTCCGAACTGGAGCGACTGCCTCTCGCGGTGACACGCTTTAATTATGCAATCAAACTGGCCGTGAATAGTAATCGCGCGGCTCGCGGTAAGTTTCGGTGAGATCTACCTGCTGTCTGGGGCTTGCCACGTGAACGCTTCACTATCGTATTTCATATAGGTGAACCAGTTTAAGTACTCCGGTAGGTAATGCCACTCCGGAGATATACGAACGTAGAAGCGCGTATGACGCACCGGATAACCAGTTCCACGTGATTTGTGGCTATTCCTGGGCGATCCGGCCGCGATAATAAAGTGGCAATGGGGCTTGTTAGCGAGCGAGTTCAACGAGGACGGTCGTGCGCCCGTCGCATGACAGTCGGCATCATCGGCGGTTCATTTGATGGAGATCATCATTTCGTGGCTCGCACGCCGAGCTCGTCCCGTGAGAAAACCGTCCCGCCGTCTCGCATAATTACGGAAGATCGTTCGCCACGATTCGAGAAATGAACGATATAACGACGCCGCTTCTGTCGCACGCGACGGTATAGACATTATACTTCTTGTAGATCGCCGCGATGTAGCGCGTCTTTGTATTGTCTTTGTGTTATTGGATGAAGATCGTTGACTCTGAGTCGCGTGATAAAAGGGATCGTGGCTGGAAACGCTAATTTTCATGCGGCGCTTCGTGGAACGCGATAGCGAGTTAGTTTCTTCATAATTCCAAAGAAACGCACGTGGGCGTACGTGAATCCAAATAATTGTACGTGACGTCGATAAATTACCTCCGTCAATTTCGAGAGAATACTACTGAATAATTGCGTTTCGATAACAAATATAACACGCTTCGAAGATTCGATTGTCGATTTTGTGAAGGAAAAACAATATTATCATTTAAAGAGTTACGGAGAATTATTCGTCTTCTGAGTTTATGAGCAAGTTAGTACCTATCATGTTTCTGTGCGAAAAAGTTTTGTATAAGACACGAGATATTCGTATAACATATGTTTTAACAGGGAAGAGGTCGAGAATAGCACACGTAATATAATTTTTCAGAATATTTTACACGTTCGTATTCCTATCCTTCTACGCGGAAGCGTACCACTCTATGAATGTCACAGACGTCCCATTCGATGAGAAAATATTTTAACGCCTGGAATAATTACTGGAGCGATCGTTCGCGTCCCGTCTCTTCGAATTCCCGGAATGTTTTGACTTTTGCGTAAAATATAAGAGGACCGTGCCACACCGTGTCGAGGGATTACAATTTTAATGTACATTACAATCGCAAATGCTTCTCCGGCTTCGCTAGGTGTACTCTTTTCAGCGGCTTTTCGACCTTTTAATCTTCTTAATTTTTGCTCCTCTTGCGATTGCGAAGCACGTTAAGGTTTAGTTCCGCCACCGGCTTATTAACTATTTCGCTTTACTTTTTAACACGAAATGCATTCTTGTCGCGAATATTTAATCCTGTATTCCCCGTTTTTTTCTATTCCCTTGCTTTTCGCCGATACGTTTTAATGTAATGGAACAGACGTATTATATTTGCATATGCTTAGCTCTGCTCTGTTATACAAATATCACACTAGTATATACGTATGTATAATATCATAACTAATAAAAAGTTGTCAAAGAGAAATTTTGCCACATCTGTCTAATTTTATCAACGACTGTTTTTGGCGCAAATAAATTATTGAAGGGCAACAATAAAAAAAAAGAATCAAAGGATTGATTAAAATCTTGAATTCTTACAATTAGATGTCAAATTTTTAATTGTAAGAATAGTATAAGTATGAGTTTTTCAAGATTACACGGACGACTGCTGCTTAAATCGTTGAATGAAGTCAAGGTAAGGAGGCCACGATTATCGTGGTTGACTCACGTTGGAGAGAAGTTGCTTCATTTGCATGTGCGACACGCAATATGTGAAACAAAGAACCGAAAAGACTGACGCATAAAATTCAGAATTATTTTCTTTGATCTTTTATGCTATTTTGCGAACAGATATGAAATACATATTAATTATTAGAAAGCATACTTAATATTATTCTATAATTTACGAAAAAAATGATTAATTTATAATATCAAAGAATATGAAAATGTTATAAAATAAATGAGAGTATCGCACGAGGACTAGATGATATCAACTTCGCGTTATATGAAAATTTAGCGAGAAGGCAAAGGATCATCGGAGAGGCAGGACGTCGCTGGCCTGGTCCTTCCACGTCAGGGGTCAGTCTAGTAGGCGGTACCAATGTGGCCAGGCCTACCTCTCTTCTCTGACTCAGGCCTAACAATGGACCTGCAACAATGCAGGCACCTCGTTCTCGGCCGGACCTAGCCTCACCTACGTCCTCTTCCTCTGACGTCTGTACGCACGTCGTACGTGGACACTGATACATGCTGAGCTGCTTTTGCGGTCGAGAACCGAAACCGAATATAGAGACACTACCGGACTCTGGCATCAGTCGTAAACATACTGACGGCAGTCTCGCGAACATTTGTTACGTACACCATAAAACTGTAAACGCGGTAGAGCAAAAAGATCACGAATGTCTTAGATTCGGGTATAAAATCAAGGCAAGGAGAAATTAACGATATTATTTACAATCATAGGAATTATTTTCTAAAAAAAAATAGAGCGAGTAATAATAATAAAATATCAACACTAAATGGGAATAATATCATGACTAATAAAAAGTCAAAGAGAAATTTCGCATCAACATCTCTCTAACTTTACCAACCACTGTTCTGTAGAATTACTACTTCATATGCACATAAAATATGCATTCGGAAAAATTTTTATAGACTACAGTTTTCTCTATAAAAGCTTGAGAAACGGCGGAAGACTTAATCTTTCTTTTGCGCTTAAAAAGATTAACGTGTATTTAGTGAAAGAGTTCGCATGCATCAATGTTGCATAATAATTAAGGTCGTGGCGAATCTTTTACCGGGAAGACCGGTATTATTTACACGAAAAACATAGATCTTGCCAGACGTGCGTCAGTAACGAATAGCGGGCATTAGTTAACAGGATATCAAAAGGATATCCTGAGTTAGGCCCACCAAGAAACCAGGACCCCACCCAGGCGCAGTCGATGCCTGCTGCAGCATCAAGAACAAATCCGTACCAAACACAATGCCTCGAACCTGAGCCTCTATCGCGATATCATCCAGTTATAAATTGGAACACAGCTTCGTCCTGGCATTATGATGTCTCTAATATGTCTTTTTTCCCCGCCGGCCACTGACCAGGCCGATCTTCGGGCCGATCGCCGCTCGTATTCCTAAGTCCATTTGTGTGTCCACAGTGGGACTTCTCAGTACCCCGCGGATTGATTCCCCTAGTTCAAAATTCCTTTTTCGATGCTTTATTAGTTACTTCATTCCTAATGTAATTCTCGTTATATGCTCTAAGTATGACCGTTAATATATCTATATGCTACATTAACAAGTCAATAAGAATTTACATTTACAAACGAACAGTGATATGTATATCAGATATACTAGACGGAGATACTTGGCTAAAAGACGTTTATTATTTTTATGTTTGATTACTACTAGAAATAATTATGAAGATTGAATTGCAAGATTTTGCGAACATTTTCGAAATGTTATTTAAGTTTAAGGTGTATTTATAGATAATTCGACGTGTCCTGCAGGGCAACATCCTCTCGACTCTTCCACCGGTAGAAATTATTCAAAATCTTTACTCATGCGACTGCTCGAGATAAATAACTTTTGCCTCCACCTCCTCCTCTTTTATCCAACCGCTCCTCTTCCACTTCCATCGGGTGTCTCGTGGGTGAGCTCTCGGAGCAGCTCTCCGTGCCCGGATGTTTAACATAACACGAGCAATCATTTATGCGTGGCGCGAGCTGGCCGGCGACCCCATAATTTAGACCGGTGGGCAGAACTAGCTCGCAGCACCCCGCGATTGGCCCCGTATGGGGTGTGCTTTCCATTTTTACGTTCTCGATTTCGTCGTTTTCGTCTTTTCCGATCTACTCATCAATGTATATATACTATATTTCTCGCAAAAGAGTCACAGTTAATCTTATAGAAATAACTGCTTTAGGTTAACTAATAAAAAATTAACACCAATATCCCAGTAATAACAAGGGAAATTTATTTGCATTACACATATTTTAATGTCACGCGCAGTTAACTGCGTATTTTGTTATCATGTAACACGCTAAATCGGATAAATAGCCATCATAACCGCTACAATCGTAAAAGAACATAATATCCTGACGACGAGAACCGTAAAGAGAGCCTTGCAATTCTTTTTGTATCATATATCACTCGTTTACGGCATTTATTTCGCGTATCGTATGTTAAAACGATTAGATCAACTATAATTGTAAGAAGGAGCTAATTAAGAGAAAAAACTATAACAGTTAACAAAATTTAAACAATACAGTATTATTTACATTTTAATACAAAATCTCATGCTTCTCTTCGACCTTCCCCAAATAGTTTCTCTATACTTTCCTTGGTATAGTCGATATATTATATTTAGTAACGCACGTTCCGTGATACTGTGCGGATATGGCAGCGCAGACGGTTAATTAAAAATCTTGGTGCTGGGAACATTTTAAAGTAAACGATTCTAATTGCAAGTTGGAGTGCAAATTTTGCTATGTTACTTACAGTCTTTTCTCCAATACTTCATACTTAAAAACACATTTATATCATCATCATGAAATATTTAATGAAGAGTACTTATCAAGATGGAATAACGACAATCACATGTTATGGAAATATTTTTTCAAAGTAGAATTATTATATATACTGTAAAATACTTGTGGCGATGTATTTTATGGTGCATATTGCAAAACTAGTTTACAAAAACATCTGCAAATTTGTCATTTACAAGTATTAGTTGCGATACGAGACGAAATTACAAGTATCTGGCTGTTGCTATATTTCACATTTGACATGAAGAAGTATCGCGTAAATTGCAAACGTTGCAGTTATTCTACTAAAATATATTCCAAAATAAACGTCTTAGAAAAACACTTAAACGTTACGCATGATATTATAAATGAACGTACAGGATTTTATGCAAAAATTGGAGATAATAACGTAGCTGCAGTAACATTTAAAATTTAAATGTACATATTAGGGTTGGAAAATTTATCCGAATACATTAATAAAAAATTATTTGAAATAATTTATTGCTGTTTATTCAGACATTCAAATTATTTAAATAATTCAAGTATTGGTATTCTAATGTTAAAATTCGAATTGTATTTGAATTTTAATATGTACATAACGTTTATTTTATGTAAAATGAATGATTATAGAATGTTTTAAATAATCTTTAAAGATGGAAATTATTATGTAATCAAATTATAATTCTATTATAATTTTTACTTATTAATTTTTAATTATTACGCTATTTTATTAACTAAATATTATGTTACTAAATTATAACGTAATTATTTAAAAGATTATAATTAAAACATACTTTAGTTTAGATTTTAAATTTATATTTGTCGAAAGTTGATATATTTAAGTAGATCGTAATTTAATTAATGCAAAATAGACGCATTTTAACAAAAGGGATGAGATTTTTAAAAAGTATGTTTTATATACATTTAATTAATAAATTGTATATATGTAATAAAGGCGCATATATGCATTTTATTATTTTTAAATACTTATTTATAACACCACTTTTCCATAGAAATTGTTCTATTTTAACTTTAAGAATTGCATAATATTTATATACCAATACTAAGAACTGTAAAGAGAGCCTTTTAATTTGGTCTATTTTAACTTTAAGAATTACATAATATTTATATTATGCAATACCAAGAACCGTAAAGAGATCCTTTCAATTCTTTTTGTATCATATATCACTCGTTTACGGCATTTATCTCGCGCATCGCACGTTAAAACGATTAGATCAACTGAGAACTGAACTAGTAAAAATTTTCGATTACTATCGGTTCTTTGCTACTCGCGAGTACAGAGAGAACTTCTTTCGCGGATTACAGATTCGAAGCGGCGAAACGCATTTGTAACGCTTCTTTCGAGGAATGGTTGTCGCATCTCGGGGGTAATAAAATCAGCATAATGATAAGTAAATACCTCCCACCCGGTCTCGTCGCGGGGTTCCTTAAAAAGTCACCGGGTATATCGGGGAGACCCCGTATACATACGCGGGCACCGCTGGGCCCCCCACGGCGGGATAAAGCCGGGCCCCACGACAGTAGCCGTGTACGCCGTGGGTTAGACAATGCCGCGCGCATTAATACACTTCATATTAGTCCGCTTTAATGCGTGTTCGCCGGCCATTGTGAATGAGCGACACTGTTTATCACCGGCCCCCGTATAACCCCTTAGTCCGCCCGCGATGGTAGGGGGCTGCGTATTTATCTGGGGCCCTTTGGCGATCGAGGGATAACAAATACGTACATGTCACGCGCGCTTGGGCTTTCTCAGTTTTTTTTTGTTCGTCTTTTATTTTCCTCAAATTGACCGCGGCTCGAGCTTCCTCCGCTCGAGCTTGACTCACGCGTGATGCAGCAACGGTCGTTTAATCCTCGTGGGTATCCTTATTTTATGGTAATCTAAGAGTTATGCATTCGTAACCCGAGGCGTAATGATTTCTTTTTGTCCTGTAGGACGTAAATCAACGCGTCAGTAACGATTAAAATATATACATATATGGTCTAATATGGCTCGCTGAGGTATTACTTTCTCGCGATTCTGTCCTCTTTTATATATCTATATTCTCGGCTTTATTGCACAAGAAGTATCGGGACATTTGGAAAAATGCAAGCGCGTTCGCGAAATGTGCCTCGGGCGCGTCAATTTTTTTCGTGTGAATACCGTGAACTTTCACGATCAAATCGCAAACCCGCGAAAGTAACCCGCCGCGCTTTCTATTTTATTACAACGGTCTATCGAACGCGGCGCTACAATTTATTACATTAGACTTAACTCGTCACGTTACAATTTAATGCACAAGAATGCTGCGTAACTGGCGGTTGACAATCATCAACGCGTAATGCGGCATTCCGAATCTCGAGACATTATCCGCGAACATTCGCATTACGCTTTCTTTAACGTCACACTCCAGCGTTTCGAAATAATCGCTCGGCGCTCCGAGCTGGCTTTACAGTGGACTACGGAATTAATTCTAGCGCACAAGGTTGCACACGCGAATTTTCGCGTGTGCATGTCTCGCGCACCGCGAATATTTCAACAAATACGCACGACATCTTAATACCATCACGACTCGTCGCGGGCTGGCTTTTCAGCGGGCTCATGAATAATTCCGGGGACCCAAAAGGTTGAATGCGCCAATTTGGAAAGTGCGGATTTCGTGTATCTCGAATTCTTGTCTGTCACAAAGAGGCGAGGATCATAAGGAGGAGAAAGGGACGCCGAGGAACAAGAACAAGTTGAGGGGCAACGAGAAGGAGGAGCAACAAGAGGGACAGGAGATGCGGCGGCGGCGAGAGAGGGAGGGGAAAGAGAGGCTGCGCGCGGATGAACCCGCCGGATAAATATAGTTCGTTAACCGATGATGTTAGGACATCACCCCCGCCTCTACCGACGTACCGAGTATACCGATATTATTTCTGGCATTGACTCTCTCTCCGCGGTCCGAGAGAGTGTACGACCCGACAACGACGACATACCGTCATCACTCATGACTCACGGGACTCGAAATATACATACTCTCGATAGTAATCGAGAGCGCTTTCCGTCCGTCATTATTCGAAGAGCACACTTGTCTGTAAACTAAAAGCTATCGAATTTCAGCGTGCACAGTCGAACGTACTTTACGCAATTCTAATCACGACGCTAATGTTTTTAAGTGATACCACGGGTTTCAGTCGCGATATTAGAATAATAAATCACGAGTTTAAACGACCGTCATTCTGGATTACTTCATTGAAGCGGTATAGAATTTTGTTACTCGTGCGACACCTTTTCAAACGCGGTGTTTCTGGAGAGTTGAAATACGCAGAACGCCATGTTTACGATGGCTTCACTCTCGTTTTCTCTGATTTTTGGTAGTCGACGTGCCGTCTGGGATACTCCGCGACAGAATAGCGCACCCCACACACACACACACGTCCCACGCAGATATCTCGATAGTGGATCAGCCAGTGTAACCTGTACAAAGGCAGCCTTAGGCGAATCAGCCATATTTATGCTTTGTTGTGAGCATAAAGACCTACCATAACGACCCACTGTGAATGCACTGTCGTTGAGTATTTCATCGCGATGCATTTGTGTCTCTTCGAAACTTCTGCAGTCGTGAGACTATTGATTCTTCTTTCTTCATCTTGATATTCCTTTTTCTTCTTTTTGCTCTCACTTCCATTGTCTTTTTTTACTTCTTCTATTTTTTTACGAGTGTTAATTATTTTTCGCCATAAATTTCTATGTTTTGAATCACAAAATGATTTCAAGTTAATTTACGTCTCACATTATATTTAATAGATATCGTTCTTTTAAAACCGTGGTTCCTTTGATGCCAGCTTTTAGAATTATGTCCGATGTATTTCGACGAAGAGATCTTCGCATCGAGGGACGGCATATATAGAGATACATTTTCAAAAGCGCGCGCATATATGCAACGATCAAAAGCCGGTTCTTTTTTCCTTCGTGGATCGCGGATGTCGCGGTGAAATCTGCAAGCCAAAGAGTAGGACGGCCGTAGCAAGGAACCCCGGAGAAATTAAAATCACGTGAAGTAACCGTTTGGAGGACGACGCTGCCAGAATATTAATGTAACGACGTTCGACTCGACGGAACGAATTATGCTGCGCCGAGAACTGTCAGCACGCCAATCCCGCCCGGGCCTTCGGATATACATTTCGCAACGTCCTGTAGGCAACGGAAATTTACAGAAAGACGCGATTTACGCGACTGATCCCCCCGTTCTCTGATGGCTGATAGATGGTGATGTATTGCCCGCCGATGCCAAAACGCGCGACGCTTGCTCGTACTGTTTAACCGGCGGCACATCGCGTCTGACTACGTCGCGTCGCAAGTATGTTAAAACAAAGGACGATCATTATGTATCTATGCCCGTTGAGTAACACGAAAGTGCGAACGGATGCCAAAATATGTTCCGAGATCCGTGTACCGTCGCGAATAAATATTTTGTCGCGGCATCGCGATGGATATTCATCCGTCATCGCGCTTCGCCTTCGCATTCTGGTTCTGAATCAATATTGTTCAAGTTAACTAGAAATATCCGCCCGCGGAGCGAATGTATTATGAAGCCTCTCTATTCTCGTAACGCAGATATACCCTACATAAATTTGTCCTTTGCGATTACCACACGGCGGATTAGCCTAAAACATTCTGAATCCACCCATTTGTCGCGCGATGACAATGCGTTCAGCCGCACACGATATTATCATTTATTCCCTCCGGATGTACCGAAAATAATAGGTGATTCGGAGTTACGCGTGAAATAATTTTCGGCCAAAGCTAAAGAGATAAAAAGTAAGCCCAAAGAAGTGCAGAAATGTTGTTAAAAATACAGAAATTATTATCGAAAGCTTTTAATGCAAAAATCCTGCAAACTCCGAAAAAGGAGTCAGCGGAATGAGATCGACTCGCCTTACGGGTATCATAATCCGAGCACATCCGGGAAAATATAAGACGACGTCCTGAAGATCGCGTATCTTTGGTATCGCGTGTCTTCGGCACCGTTCCTCGTGGCGGTTTCGCGCTCGTCGCTACTTAATAAACTTACCCCTTTAGCCCCGTCGTCTGCCCGGGGCTGCAACGGTGGTGCGGGGTACGCGGAAATTCTTAACGCTGTTAAGATATGTTAATTTTGTTTACCTATAAGCTATTAAAGGGGTACCTAACGTGCTTAAAGCTAAACCAGTTTGGTTTTCGCTGGATGTGTTCAAGGTGGATCCTGGGGGATATAACGCCGCGCACGCCAGCGTTGCTCGCGCCCTGGAAAGGGCTTTTACAGGAAGAGCTGTTACCGGAGAATATACCGAGCCGCGCCCTATGCGTTATACGAAAGTAAGATTGTATCGCGGCTGGAAGCGATACCTCGACAAACACGCGACTTATCGAAATTCGACCGTGCTGCTTCGAGTAAGCCGAAATTGGAAAAGAAAGTAATTTTCAGATGCTTGTTTCAAGAAAATGGAAACACGATTATTTATTTTTAAAGTAAAATACATTTAAAAGGACAATAGTGCAAATCGCATATAGTATCTGTAATATATTTTGAGACCGTATTTCTTTATAGTTTTCTTTACATGTATTATTTGAAAATTATACAATGGTCAATAGGAAATTACAAAGTAATATATGGGCAATTATGATTGAAATAGGAAATATGATTATAAAATCATTTCAACACAATTTCTCGACGTGATTTAAGAGTGATGATATAACATACGGGAAGCTTGCTTACAAATCTCGATCTTCGGCGAAATGAAGACTCGACGCGCCATCGAGAAAAGCTCACGCGCACAGCCGGCCGGAGTTTTGCAGCTGCGCCTATTACTAATCCACGGTAGAACAATTTAAGTGTTTGCTATCACTAATAACCCGGCGAGCAAACGCGGCATTATTAACAGGTTTGCAAACATCTCCTGTATTAGTGATCCCGTCCCCCTATAACCTACATAGACTTTCCACGCGCCGACCCCGCCCGCCACCGCCACGCCAACCCTTATTCCGATCTCTTGTACAGATATTTGCCGTGTCTACACCGACCAAATTATCTCCGGCGATTTGAGGATAAAGGATTTTCGTCGAGTGTCGCGCGCGATGCATTCGACGAGAGTATTGTGCATCAGTACACGCAACCAATAAAGAGCGCAACAACCTGCTTTTTGCTGGCAATAATTCCAACTAAAACTATCGTAATGTGAGATTCACAAAGATTATCTCAGCAAGGTATTTGTTAAGAATTTACGATTAAATTTAGAAAGTACGCCGCGAGGATATCTACATTTAAAGTGTTTTAGATATAGATCTAAAATGTATTTGATGATCTAGATTTTTTAACTTAGAAAACGATTTATTCGTTTATTCTCGTTCCTTCTCTCGTTGTTCCTGAAGTGAAGCTGATCAGGGGGGCCCTCGATCACGGAACAGACGCGGATAGCGGCCGTGATTTTTGCCGGCCTCCGCGCTCGATGGAACGTCACGAACGTTTTCCATCTATCCGATGGGATCTTCTTCGTGGAATAAATATGTAAATCGGAGATCTTCCCCTTCCAAGTCGCGGGACACACGCTTTCGTGAGAGGCGAAACGACGGACGGCAAGTTGGACTTGACCTTTCGCATCCCCACTCGCCTTCCTCTATCCTCGATCTCACCGTTTAGCTTCTTCTCCGTTCCTCGATATCTCGAGGAGACGTCGAACGCCGCGGCCGATATCGCAGACCCGGAGGCCGCGTCCTATTCCTTTGAATAATTCAGCTCGTACGCTCCCGGCGATTTGCGGACGACTGTAAAGGCACGTCGATATCAATATGTACAAATGTATCTCGGAATTTTGTGGATGGTACCTCGGGAAATTGTGATTTCAAATCGTCAAAAGTTATTGCCAGTGACATTCGCTTTTGCTTTTATAAGTCATTAATTATGAACTACTTCTTAATTTTCTCGATTGTACGAAATGTTTCTTTTACGAGAATATATTTAATTACTAGTAATTTATTATTATGTTTGGGATTTTTTTTAATCATATATTAAGATCTGTTTTTTAAATAATTGCAATTTAGTTTTTAACATCTTCTGTCCCTGGCTTCAAATAACTTTTGTGCTATGTTCTTATTTTGATTCTTGTCATACCTTTTTAGTTAAGGTATTGAAATTAACTCTGAGAAATTATATGAGCTGTCAAGTTACGTTCAATCCGTAATTAAGATCTAACCATTCATTTATGTTGAGGGCCCGCAAAGCGCCATTCGATTTTCGAAGCAAATCAATCGGCTCCGATTTCGTTCGGTCGGCGATTATAAGCTCCGCGCGGAATTAGATTGAAAGCTAATTAGTATCGGACAGTTAATTTCGCTTCGACCTCGCCCTTCGACTCTGCGGCTAACGTTCGTATTTTCGTAAACGTTAATAATACCGTGAACAGATATCGGGCCGTCCAGCTGTCAGGTATGCCCACCCGCTGATATTCCGAATCGAAAGTGAAGTGGACAACGATCTCCACCTAATAAACCATGGAAGAGGTTGCCGTTGTTGCCTGTCTGAAACGTAAAATCGACGCTAGAATGCGCGAACGTATATAATACGATAACTTGTGTAACTGGATCTTCACTTCACGTGAGAGTAATGTAAGTTGAACAATAATTTGCTGCTTAACAATAATTTGATGGTTTACACAACGCGATGATTCGAGTAGCGAATTGTATGTGAATCTTTGTCAAATGTTGTAACAATCCGGCGATTTATTGTTGTTGGAGTTATCGTTCGTCGGGACGGTGCCTATAAAAATCAACTGCGATTTTAATACATTAAAGTGTTTCGTAACGTATCGAGGAAATTTTTAACGAGGACTTCCACGTTTCGCGTCGAGGAAGCGTATTTTGTTGCGATGTCAAACTCAATTCTGGCAAACTGACGAGAAGCTCGAGCCGAGCGTGCCGACGAGGGGAGAAATGTTTTTATTTATTTAGACTTCGATTATCTCGCTTGCGAAAGAAGTCAACCCGTCTGGGACCACCTATCGCGTTCCTCCTATAATTCAACTCTCGAGAATGGTCTCTGTTAGAAAACAGGGAAATACGTATACCGTAGCCCGTAGCCACGTCCCTTTTCCGCATCCGTGCATTTCTCCTCGTTACTGTTGCGTGGAATTTTTTTCTTGCTCTTCTGGTTCATTCTCTATTGAATTACAACGACGTACAGACAGAAAATGTCAAGTATAGCATGTCTTGGCAAGCAGGATCTTTTATAAGATCGATCGCTTGCTTAAAGCGGATCGCTCTCAATCATCACTGACGATTACGCGGCAAATACAATAATATCGAATATACAGTTTAATTCGCTCGAATTTATGCAACTTGGAAAATAATTTAAAATAATTGTACTTGGAAAATTAAGGATTGATTTTTCATTTACGGTGATGAAAAGCGTGTGGAAGATGAGAAATAATGAAGACGCGCGAACAAAAAAAAAATTGAAGATAGAGGAAGGGTGAAAAGGAGGAGAAAAGGAGATAAAGGGACGACTCTCCCTACGCATCATCGTTCGGCTATTTTTTCGGTTCGATCGTAAAATCTAATGGGCGCATAAACCGTGGAAAAGGAGCTTCGGCATAAAAAAGAGAACCGTCAACGATAGAAGCATTATTAATACTTTATGTTAATTACCGTATCGTTTGGTTCGTCGAACGGCCTTAAATCGAGTTGCTAAACAGCCGTGCCTGATCGTAAATTCGTTGTCTCGGCTTGACGCTCGATTAAAATCTGCTTTCAGGGGGAATGTCCTTCCCTTTTTTCTCGTCCTTTTCACCATTTCATCGACCACCGTCGATACGGCTTTCCACATTGATGTTAATCGACTGTGATAATCGATTGAAATCACAAGAGCGTTATTCGGCAAATGTTTTTTAAGTAAACGGATGCTCTTCGCACGATTAATTAAGTCGGAAAAAAACAGTGGGTGATAAATAAAATGACGTTTCGCGCTTCGTTCCATTGTCTTGTTCCAAATGTAAAAAGCTTTAGATCCGCGTATCGTTTCTTTGCAATCAGCGCCTTTCAGTATGGAAATATAATTGATACGTAATGATTCGGGCGATTGCTTTATTAACTCCCTTTGTTCTCCCGCTCGGGAGCATCGCGTGATTGCATATTTCATTATGTAACAGCCACATGGTGTATCATACATGCTTTGTAATTCAACCTGATTGTGGTCTAACTATAAGAACCAAACTGCCGATTCATCCGCCCTGCTGGACGTAACAAAGGCGCACGCACAGTAGCAATCGCTATAATCTGGTCACTTATGCCGACATAATGGCTTTACAATCTTCGTTCGGTTTCTCCGTTTTAAGACCACAATCACTTTGCCGTCGCAGCTGCTTTAAAAAAGTACATTGTCGATTTCCTTGATTAATTCTTTTATTCAGGGCCACTTTCTTCCGCATTTTGCTGGGAGTGCAGCGTCTGCCAGTGTCGTGTGTCGATCGACGGCAATATTCGCGAAATACCGCGACGACATACGCAATTTGCATCGCAATGTAGAAAATTTGCGGCTAATTAGTCGCGTCGAAGCTCATTCTCGGTTTCCTCTACGACTAAGTTAAATTTGCAAAAAGGTGCCGGAAACATTGGTTAACATAATGTTTGTGCAAGATTGTGAATTCGTGTATATTAGAAAATTTAATGCACATACATTTTGCGAGGCATTGTGAGTCAATTCTTGCATGTCTTGTTTGAACGCAATCAAAAGCGCGAGTTAGATGTCGATTCATGTTTATCATCATGTTTACGATCATGATATATATGCTACTTGAATTTTCATGACTGTTTTGCGAATGTTAAATATATAGTATATGAATTACAAATAGTATATTTACGTACATAAACAAATTAGGCGTTTAATTTATGAAAAAATTAATACGAACAACTTTCAAATAAAAATATGTATTAATTAAGTATTTAAAAAGTCAAGAAAATTTATATATAATTAATTTTTATAATGAATTAATATTATAATTATTATAATTTATCCTTATGAATTTGTTCTTCTATAACGTTATTAACAACTTTTTACTCTGAATATTAATTATATTGTATTCCTCTTTCGCTATGATTATCGTTTATGCAGTACGTTCTGAGAAACTAGGCATAATAAACGACTGTGATTCTTAAAATTAATAGAATTCTATACATTACACAAAATCCTATTGTGTCGCATCGATTAATTCGGTATAGGCACAAAAGGGGGAAGGACACCCTCTTCTAATCTCGAATTAAAGCGAGAGAGGAACGACGAGAGAAGGAGCGGACTCGTGATAATTTAGCAGTCAATTAGCTCGCGTTTCGGGAGCTGCCGAACTGCCGGCTCCCGCGATAATATCGACTGGCGGCTGTTATTTCGCTGAAGTCGCTTCGAATTCGGATTCGCATCCTCCTTCCCGCTTCAACCCCTCGGTCCGTTTCGCCATCCCGTGGTTTCTGGAGGTTTGGTGGCATTGGTAACGTCGCACCCGCGCCCCCTCCCCCTTCCTCCCCTTCCCCCCCGGTAATTGTTTGATTACTCAGCACGGCGCTGAGCCACGGTTAAACTCAAACTAAGGCCTCCAAGACCTGCCTCTCGGCCCTCTCTTTTCCCTCTCTCTCCCGGTCTTCAACCGACGGGTTAACGTAAGGTAATACCACCGTACGTCGGCCCGCCGGGTATTATCGGGTATTACTGTCCCGGGGGAGCGTTAATTAGCGATCATTAGTTAATTGATCGGCAGCCGTCGGCGGAGGTGCAGCCCCGGACGATTCCGTCGGCGGAACTCTTGTGCGTGTTTAGCCATTAATCCAGATAATGGAAGGACGACGCGGAGTTTCCCGCTCGCCGCGCCGATCGGCAAGTAATGCGCTACTGTGAGGCGCACGTTGCAGGTACGCGATCATTAACCGGATGCACACCGAGTGGGGCTTTCTAGCGTGCGACGCTTATCAACGTATCGGGTTGCCCCTTTGGAAGATATTATGTCAGATCGTTCATCCTTCATGTCGCTGTGAAATTAATTTTTTCACAATAGTAGATGCACGTGAGATCGCACTTTTTTTTTATATTTTATAGTCGGATGACAGATCTTTATTTATGAAAATATTTTTATCGAGAGATATCATTCTTTCGGATACGGAATCGTGATTCTTCATTGCCATCGTCGCCATAATTAGATTGAAGAGTTTCATATTTGTTGCGTGAAGCATTCCGTTTTTTTTTTCTTTATCAATGCGATGATTAAGCTTGTCGAGCGTATAGGATATAGAGGAAAACTAAAGTGTTCTCCGCTGAGATTACGTGATGAAAGGAGTGGATGTCCAATATACGATTTCTTCGGATAAGCCGCCCGTGAAAGGACAGAAAGAGAGAGGGAGAGAGAGAGAAAGATCAGGAAAGAGTCGTCTATAAAAATAATCTTCCAAAGACTCTCGATTCTCGATTGATACTCTCTGGGGAGATCTAGGAGGGTTGCTTTCTTTGTGAGCGGGTTTTTCTCTTCGTTGCTTCTCTCCACAAAGCTTTATCGCACTGACGTGAGGAGTTCTCGCCGTTTTTTACACTTTTCCGATTTGATTCTGTCGCCGGTGCTTGTTAAGCGAAGAAAATATGAAGCAATTGAAACTTCAGAGATATCGTATAGTTTTCACACGCACATTACATTAATTTCATAGAATTTGGAATAGACGGAAATAGAAAGTAATTATATAATAATTTATTTCGTCTTCGTTATATCAAAAATGTTCAGAACGAAATCAAAGTCTGGCGAATATAAGACCGGTTTAATAAATAAATTTTCTCTGAACTTGTGTAGGATGCGATTGTGATGGACGATAATGCTGCCGTATAGGAACAAGATGTGGGAAGTTATACTTCCCAATTACATTTTGAAAGAAAGAACGAGATCGGCCGAAGATGCGCGTCAATTTTTATGCAGCGTGAAATAGCGATCGCCCCCTTAACGTACATCTCCGATCAGCCGGACAAAACTCGGCCCGCTACCGCTCGTATCCGATAATTGTTAATGAATAAATATAAGTCTCGCACAATAGGGCGCCCATATGCGACCGGACGTGAGTGACAATGGCCCGTCGTGATGCTTATGAAGTGACAGGTGACGCTTTCGTTTCGAAAAGAGAGAAAGAGAGAGAGAAAGAGAGAAACTCATTTAAAATCGACCATTTCGAGAGATTGACTCGTTTGCACTTACGATCCCGGCCCACCTTCCCATATACAGTCCTTCAATTGCATCCAACGTTACGGTTGTGAATTACAATGCGACAGAGGAAATGAGGAAGGGCGTGCCTGAGCAAAGTCAATGCGGTGCTCTCTTTAATTCATCCCGTGTAATTCATTCGTTACGTCTTAACGGAGATTATACTGTACATTTCCATATTTCATCGATTCATTATAAAATTGCGGGGGGTCTCTTTTCTTCTCCTCTGTTTTTTTAATCTGTATTTTATAAAGTTGCTTGTCACATTGATATCACATTAATATCACGTGTTTTTTTTTAAATATTTTTCCGCATTATTTTAAAGATTTTTGATCTTGTATATATTTCTTTTCCGTACTATTTCAATATAACTAATGTTTCAAATAGTACATTTGCTGGATTATATGTGTATACATACACGAAAAGAACAATTTTGCTGAATCCAAATCTGAAAATAATTTTTGTTCAATAATCAAAATAATTTTGTGCAAAAATCAAAATGATTGCTAGAATATCAAAACGTTTTATAGCTATAGTTATATCTATATTGATAATGTTTATTTGTTTTAACATTTTAACAAATTATTTTGATAATTCAACAAAAAATTATTCTTAGATCTGTTTTTAGCAAAATTTTTAGACCTTTCAACAAAATCGTTCTTTCTATGTGTATATATATAAATAAAATTTGTTATGATAGTTAGCCTGTCGTTCGACAGTAATGCTGACACATATGTGACACATGCAGCACGCGGTCGTTTGCGCGTCAACCAAATCGGCGTTAAGGCAGTGTGAAAAGTCGGTCAAGTGAATCCGAAGCGTGAAGTATTCGACAGAAAGACGTTTTCCGCATGGCGGATTTGAAATAAATTTCTATATCTTCTACGGCGGGGACGCGTAGCCGGTGAACTCGCTCGCTCGAGATACTTATCTGAAGCGAAGAAGGAAGGATGAAAGAAGCGGGTTCGATGGCTGTTCTGCGTGGGAGAATGGCTCCTACCGAAACGCATACGGCGCGATGAATGGCGTAACAAAATCGTAACGAAAAAAAAAACTCGAGCATGTGACAAGTCTTTGTGCGCGAACGGAACCTCAGGTTGTTCCCCTCGCGCTTCTTACACGTAGGTGTTTATCGCGTACGCTTGTTTGATATTCGTACACAACACTTTATTGCTGGTCGAATGATGTGATCGTGTAAGTCTTGATTAACAATGAAGAGAAAGGGGAGAGAACGGTGCTTACATGTGAAAAAATTGCAACGAGGAAATGAACGTGTGACGCGAATATGTGTCATAAATCATTTGTCAAATAATGAGGAGAGATTTGCTTACGTAAGTCACATATATACGCGTCTACATAATTTAATAGGCATTATATCTTATTGGAAACGTGTTATTAAAAAGCGCGACGTAATAATTGACGTATTAGCACTGACAATCCCGCACGATCGCTGGCCATTACGGATGGATGGCGCGTCGTGGAAGCGAGGCTCGCGCA
Organism: Wasmannia auropunctata; assembly: GCF_000956235.1. NCBI lineage: Eukaryota > Metazoa > Arthropoda > Insecta > Hymenoptera > Formicidae > Wasmannia > Wasmannia auropunctata. The sequence continues at coordinate 1,280,387 of NW_012026904.1, read as the reverse complement.
CTGCTCTTTGAAATTTAGCAGCCACCTGGTATAAATGGCCGAATGTGGTAATTATACGCAAGTCAGCCCGCCGTCCATGCGGCATTAACGTCTAAGGGCCTTGGGCTGTGGGAGGTTTCAGTAACGTGTATCGGAGAGGGCAGGAACGAGTTGCAGCCCTAATATTTTGACGTGGCCTAATGAAACAATGCGAGGCACCGTCCCGAGAGCGCGAGCGAGAGGATGAACGCCGGTACAGGCCGGCCTGGGCCTCGGTGCGAGCAAGACGGACGCGGAGGAATGGAAGAAACCACAGAAATTGTGGACGGGTCCTCCGTCTCGCCGGAATTATTGCTTGCGCGCACCGGCGGAAGCAGCTGCGCCGTAAATCTGCATTTTCGACAGGTGTTGCGTTGATTGCATTGCATCGGCCGATCCGAAGGAGCGTCTTTCAGGCGTCATCCGCATCCGTGGGAATTGCAAGAGTCGAGGACAATACTGTGTTTGTTGCCGAGGTTCACGCTACATTAATTCCACAATGTTTCGCGCGACGTTCGCGTACATCGCGATGCCAAATGCTCTTCTGTCACTTACGAGCAGAATTCTGGCTATTGGCGCAACATTGAATGTTTATTCCAAATTATCTCATTCGTGATACATAGACATACAATGCAACATTTACGTTAGAATTTTTAATAAGGTTAATTTAACAATACATTATAACGGGCGGCACAGTTTTTCGAGTGAGAAATATTAGTTAAAAAAATTTTTTATTTTTCTCATTTTAATTTATTATTATTTGACGAAAGGCATGCAGAAATTGTACGAAATGGCTGACTATCTTAGCCAATGATTGGACTTCGATTGGCGGCCATCGAAGCGGTCGACACTCTCGAACTGGTCGATGCATCAGGTTCTGCAGCAGGTCTAATCACGTTCCTTTTTCTCGTGCGTTTTCTCGACGGTAAGGCAGACCAAGGGTCAGTGATTGGTCGAGACGGGAGAAGGGGCCTATGCGGCCCTAAGGCCCCCATCCGAGATCGGCCGTCCTACCACCACGGGGATACCTTTGACGGGTCGGCAATAAGAACAAGTATGAAATCAACCTCCCGACAGACAACAGACTCTATCAGATGGTAATTATGTGTATGGCTGATACAAGGAGATACGGCCCGATATGCACCTATATCCGAAATCTATACTGGGTGTCAAACTCTGAAATAGAATTCTTCGTTAACGAAATGCCAGCTCGAGTGAACGCTCAAGTATTGTACTTCTCTTGTGGCAATAATGCGAGACCGAGTGCACAAAAAAAACAATTCTCTGCCTCAAGTTTGTTAAATGTCGTGAAACTGTACGTCAACATCTTTTCGATATCATCGTGTTACATAATTTTTGAGTATAGTGTTTCAGTGGGATAATTATACGAGCAGGTGCGATAGCTCTCTTCGAGCCGTTAAATTACGTGTACACTGAAATAATCTGGCATGTGCGCATCAAATTGATTAAAGAACGTACTACATCATTTTCTTAACATTGCGGCGTCACTTGATCTTTTTAAAATTTATCTCAAAAAGACGCGTATTCATATATCTTTTACTGAAAGTAAAATAAATTTACAAATACATCGATGTATTTAAACGTTGCTTAGCGATCAATAATTACGATTAATAATATTGAATACAGCTTTTTAAGCAATTTATTTACGAGTCTTAAGGATAAGAGCTTCTACAGGATTTAAGCTAATAGATCGCTTTCGGAGCACCCGGTACGTAAAATACGTTCGAGACGGTACGTTAGCGACTGACATTATGAGTGACGTACGATATGGAGGAAGGCATCGGGCAGTCTATAATATATAATAAAAATGCATCCACACGCCTCGATGAGTTGATTGTCTGCTTGTCCGGATGCCAAAACGTCCGAACTCGTGCATTTCATATCGCGTTTTATGCATTTACGAAGCGCCCCGCTCCTTCGTACTCGGGTGGTCAAGGAATCGGCCCACGGCGCTCTTTCGTCGTCCCGCGTCGTCGTCGAATAATAATCATAATAATGAGAAATTCTTGCTCATCTTCGACTATTTTTGGATTTAACGGTGTTTTCAGGAATAGCCTTTTTTAAACTGTTCTCCTGCAGAATTTTCATCAGATATTACGTAATCCGTACGTGTGTCTTATTTAATCGTTATTCACACGCATGTCAGAATCTCTTAAACGCTTTATTTGCTATATTCGTGTTTTATTAAACGTTTTTGAAAGTGAAACAAGCGAGCTTTTTCTTTCACATAAATTTTTCAACAGAAACGTATGATATAAAAGAGCGTAAAGTGACAAAACAATTCGTAAATTGCTATTTTAATAATAGTAAATTATTATGATTGAGACAAGCGTTCCGCAAACGTGGACTTCGCATAATATACGGCACTTTGACGATCCCGTAATCCTGTTCCTAAATTAGGTTAAGCAATCGGAAACGAATATCTTAGTTGCACCCTAAATTGACGAAACTCTTGCGAAATACCTCTAAAGTGGTGTCCACTTCTACATGCTTGACTTTTCCCCTTTGCCCTCTTCCCGCTATCTATCTGTCTATCTGTATCTACCATTCCACGAGAGATGAAACGTTCGCAAAGCGGGATGTCTTCTGTCGGAAGATCGCGAGAGTTAGAGAGCGAGGAAGAGAGAGAGAGAAAGAGAGAGGGATACAGAGGAGGGGGCAGGAAGGCGGGGGAGGGGGTGGTTTGGTAGTTACGGAAGACGAGGGTTGAAGGGGGCGGGTATTTGTGTAATATTCCGTTTGTCTTGCCTTCAGAGCATCCGCTAATGTACACAACACTGGCGCGCGAGGGAAAAGGGGCGAAGGCGGGGACGGGAGGGGGTGAGGCGGGAACCGAGGGTGGAAAGGGGTTGGTTTGAAGACACTCGGCGTAGAGCGAGGATGTACGTAGGACGACGGGAAGGAGCACCGGCAGCTACTACTAGGATTGTTATTGTACAATTTGCTAAGACTAAGGCGCATCCAGTGTCGAGTGTGAGGGAAGCACCTTTGGACATCAGCCGAGGTATCACACAGAGCGCCTAGTTGGTCCTCCTTTTGCCTGCGAACCGACTTGTGCCGCGCTTGGAACATCTATTGTCTCGATCCGCGACAAGTTCGACGAAATGGCTGTAGATCGGCTTGGACGAATCGCGCCGACGCGAACGACGATTGAACGAGCAATCGGATAGCTCGCGTCCCATCGAATTTGATCCGCGATAATCAAACGAATCGCTTCCGATCGACTAGCACGCGCGTACGACCGGCGGGTCTAAAGTTTCGCTGTTGACCAAGATCAAAGCGGAGGACCAGTATTCCGCAGATCCGTGAGAGAGTGTCTGGTTAATGCCAGCACAGGCACTTCTCTTTACCGTTTGAAGCAATAACGAAGATGTTTGTTAACCGGCGATAACTTCGCCCTGATTCTTGATGATAAGATCACAGCAAAGTTCCCTGTTGCGTCCATTGCTTTAGCCCGCTTTGTAAGCGGGATTCGGAGCTGGTGCGATCAACTCTCGACGAAATATCTCTCAACAAAATATCGTAGTTACTCCTACGTCACAATTTATCTGAACGGCTGTATTTTACGTTTAATTTCATTGTTACAGATAAATAGATTATTTTGAATCTACGGCATCGGCATTTTAAATTATTATTATAAAATGCTTAAGATCTTAAGATTTGCAAGTTAAACATGTGCTGACAGGATGTTTGCGATATATCACAAATCCACGAATCAAAGATGCTTCGCTTCCGGATTAACTGCGACATCTGCGTGCTTTCGGAAAATGAAGGGGCGACGAAGGGATGAACGTTATAGCGAATTCTCCGACATCTTAACGGAATTACGCGACCGGAAGTGGCTTCCTTTAGTCACACTCACTGATCCCGTCTCATCCTCGCCCGTGTAAGCCTTGCGGAATCGCGTTTCCGCGAGCAAATCGCGACTGCGAATACGGATGTTTGTGTGCGCGCGAACAGTCTGTCTTTGTAGGCCGGGCAGGAGGGCGGATGGCGGTAGCAAAGTGGTTGTTCTTACACAAATAAAACAGCACTTAGTACGAGTACTTACCTCCGTTCCCCGCCACCCACACCCGTTTCTCTCTTTCTCTCTCTCCCTCCTCTCTTTCTTATATACACTTTCTCTCTCCCTATGACAACGCCGACAATGGGAATGTGACATGTGCCCGGCCTCCTACAGCAGGTAACACCGCGATGCGAACTCGTATGCAAATCCACTTGGGTATGCACTTCAATACGAACTACGGAGACGTGAGTTTCACCAAGACTCTTTGGTTAAATCAAAGACGCGTTATCATGATGTTACCGATTGCTCGTTTCGGTCGTAGTCAGCATATAATTCCAATGATAAATTCAGTCATTAATTGCTAATACATGACGTTCTAATCATTGCTAGTTTATCTAGTGGACTGTTTAAAATCATAAATCGTTATTGTCATGTTATTTCATCTGTGACAAATATAATTTTAAAATTATTTGAAATTGTTGTGATCATAATAATGTACAGCAAATGCTTAAACAAGTTTTATAAAAGTGATTGCATAAAATTTATTGATAAAGATATAGAGAAATACTCTATATTACATACATTTAAAATTATACCATTTTTCTTGGAATTAGTGGTTCTATGTATGCATATTATTGCTAAATTTATATTATATTTTTGATTCTGTTTGTATTTTAAAAGAAATATGAATAATACTACGTATTTAAAAAAAACAAGGTTCTGCGGAGAAATTTTTATAAAAAGCTACTTTAATTTTCGAACGTACAAAAAGATTAGGATGTAATTTCGACGGCGGTAGGTCCTATTAACTCGGCGCTGAACTTTCCAATTTAGGAAATATCGTTTTAGAAAAGATTACATTGTCAACAGACGTATTTAAAAAGCAAATGAGTTAGTACAATTAATTATTTCCAAAGTACCGCCGCTCAAAAATATACATTGCCGAATAAGTTCAGGAAGAAATTGTTAATGCGGTGATGTTTTTATCCGACATTTATCTCTCGAATTTTCCATCGTCTGATTAGTTGAAACCAGACGAACGTTTATAACTTACCAATTAACTATAAAATCATGAGTTTTTTTTTTACAAACACAAGACACTCTTTTTTGCACCTTAATATACTTGAAACTTAAAATAACAAAATTTTTTCGGGATAATTAAAATCTCACACGAAACTGAAGATGGTCCACGGCAGACCTTAATGTTGGATCCTTCCCGTCTTTGAACAGCACAAAGCTCGCAAACGTGGCGAAACTTGCACCGACACCTTCCGCTTGAAGAAAAGTAGTAGAGAAAGGGTTGACGTCGCAGATCCCGCGAAATCAGTGGCCGTGTGGATCCAACAGGCAGCGAGAGAGGAGGATCCAGAGGGGGGGGAGGGGATGAGTTAATATTTCAGGAAGATTTCCTGTAGCCCCGCGTTGCGGCGCGCGCGAGCGCGCGTACCATTGAATTCGCGAAGCTGAAGGCTGCCTCTCGCCCCGGCAGAGGTGGAGGGTTTAATAAGAGCCAGTGCCGGGGTCCGTTGTAATATCCGTTTTGTATAATCGCGCTGCCGGTCCTCCTTTTATTTCTGGTAATTTTTCTCATCAGAGCACCCGGACGCCCGGTGTCCCGCGGGACGCCCTGGGCAGTAGGACGCCCCCCCCCTCCTCCTCCCTTCGCTACCCTCTCTCTCCCCCCTCGTTCTCTCTTCCCCGACCGTTCGTGTCCATCCGCTCCGTGTCCGTCTGACAGCGCCGGATTCAGAGAAACGTATTAATACGTAATCAGTCGCGGGAGCTACCTTTGCCGTTGCGCCGGATCGCTGCCACGTTCTTTCGCTGCTTGTTTAGCATGCCGTTGCTGCCGATGGTGGTGCCGCTCGTTGCTGCTGACCTCGCAGCTAATGAGAGTATAAGTGGGGATCAGCAGCTACCTCACCGAGCCGCCTCTGTCTTTTGACATCGCTGCGGTTCAGCTGGGAGCAGAGAGAGATGTTTGCAGATGGGAATTTTATTATAGAAATTTATTCCAGAATTTTATAAGAATCTCGTTTGCCGCTGGACATTTCGAAGAACTTATAACGGATCGGTAAATATTAATCATCGATATATTTTCACGAATGTCCCAAGGAAACTCATGTTGTCTAGAAATGTCGCATCATCGACAGTTAATTCTTCGGTTAATTCCAAAGATAGAAAAAAGTTAAAATTGCGAGAGTCGCAGATTGCGGTTAGAAATTTCACGAACGAAAGACGAGAAAGAAAAACGGTTATGATATCGATTTACGGCAGCTTCGTAAGCGGCGCAGGAACGACGCAGGAATTGACCTTGGAAACAGGAAGCGGCGTGTGGTATTCAGAATCCACGGCGGTCCAAACCAACCGAGTTCGTTGGGTTACCCGATCGTTCGTATCGCTCGGCTATCGGCCCATTTGAATGCCGGGGTCAAATCGGGGGTCCGATCGGTTGCGCCGCGTCTTTCTTCGTCTCGCCGCGCATTTAAATATTAGCCTCCTACGAAAGGCCTCCATTGAAGCACCTCGCAGGTGCACTTCTACGGTTTTGCTTTCTTCGCGTGCGGGAAACGCACATCTGAAGGCGCGCCCTTGGAGGGATCTTGATTCTCCCATTCTCAGTTGGGTGCCCTCCCTCTTCGCTCTTGTGTCCTCTCCACTTCGATGAAACCTTTTGGACAATGCAACGTGCGCGATCGACCCGTCAAAGGGTGCATGGGAATATTGTAGGCTTACGTAAGAGCCTTGAGCCCTGCACGCGCACATCTTGGAGGGATCGAGGACGGGGATCGTTGGCGAGAATCGATCGTCGTCCAGCTGCGTTGGTTTAGCTCTTTCAAGCGCGTAATGTGTGTTTGCTCAGGGAGCTAGGCTTGTAATAAATAGGTTTTGTCCTTGAGAGATTCGCTTCTTCTTTATTCTAAATACTATTGATTATTGACTTTAATGATCTAACGGTTGATTTATTCGATCACATTTCTTATTTTATTGACATTTCTTTTAGTGAACGTGATTGATAAATTATTGATTCTCAGTGTTTTAAATTGTCACATTGGTAATTAAAAGAAACTAATAATCGCTGATAAATATAATTTATTACCATGCATAGTGCATACCTATGTGTGCGTAGACCGATCATTAAAACTGAGATTCTTAGTATCGCATATAAGTACTAAGAACGCATTAATCTTCGCGAATCAATGTGGTAGAAATTAATAGCGCGATATCTGCGAAATCTCTATTTAGGAAAGTGATGGGCACAGATGATTTGAAACCTTTTAGATTGACGTGGCACGTCACGACGGAGCCGGCGGCGGGCCTCGTTTCGATTGCTCTCGTTTTCTTTTTACACACGCTCGTATTAATATTAATAGCTTGCTGTTTTTAGATGAAGCCAAGCTCGCGGATGAGCTTTTGATTCGATTCGGCCTCGGGGATCGTACGAAGACGGTCTTCTCTTGTCGTAATGACGTCGCCGCTCGGTACTTCGATAAGCATGTGTGTGGACATGTGTGTATGTACGTGTGTGCATTTACGCGTATGCATTACGCGCGCCCGCGCGCGCGAACTCGGATGTCGTCTTCTTTTCCTTCCTTCTCTTTTCTACGCGTTGATGTCGCTCATTGGCAGGTTTGTAATTATTCTCGAGCGTACAAATTGTGCGAGCAGACGATTGTGTACATCGGTAAACGTAGTCAAAGAGCATAATAGCGTAAACGCGGAGAATAAACACGAATGTTTCGTAATATAATGTGTAATTATCAATCCCGGGCAAAGTAATTTGCATTAAGCAAGAAACATAATTATGTTTAGCTAATGATGGCATAATAATGTAGCTCTGGCGAAATTACGAAGCAATGAGTTTCGTGCTTCGATAAACCTTTGTCGCATTATTGGTTATATGAGTTTTTAATTAATCCGTGTAATCGTGAAATGTCATCAGTGCAGTAATTAATGAGCATAGGTAGCTTTGCTTGCAATTTCCAGCGGCCAATGTACCATATTTATACCCAATAGTCATATTAGTCATTTATATTGTGCTTTCACTGCATTTCGCCAATTAATTGACTTTAATTAGATGAAAGAGTATTCTGTTTTATTGAGCCGTTAAGAATTTTCAATGAGTTTCTTGAATAAAACGTTTTATGAAAGTTTCTGAATTAAAGAAAGATAAAAGTTTACGTGAATTGATCTAAAATAGACGATTCATTAGACGACTATACTAATTGTTTAAATATTTTTTTCAAGTTTTTATTTTACACGGAGAGAATTTTTTTTTTTAATTTACCTTGCAAATCATGTTAATTGTGGGACAATACAGTATTTAGGCAAATTTTACTGTGCACTACAATAAATTTTACTGTATTTTACTACTGTCAAATTTATTGTAGTGCACAGTAAAATTTTCCTAAATATTATATTGTCCCACAATTAACATAATTTGCAGGGTAAATTAAAAAAAAATTCTCTCCGTGTATGATTTCTAATTACAGATATTTTATTGAACTGGGATTAGTTCCATTTTTTATTTATCAATAGTAGAATTAATTTTTATGTATATAATGCCACAAATTTGTGGATAATAGGTAAACTTTGGTCATGCCTGACGATATTGATTAAAATTACGGGGAAGCTTCCTTGCTGTAAATTGAAATTCGTGCATCAGTCTTTTTTATCATCTTAGCAAGTTTCTTTTGTAAGAAACACAATAATCTGTTAACGCCATCCTGGTTGTATCTTATACGGCAAAGAAGGTCTAGCGTGTCCTCGCGTCTGATATCCCGCGATATTGAAACGACTGTTCGCAAACTTTGATCAGCTTTTAATCCACTTGGGTGCCGTTAAGCGAAGATTTCGCGAAGATTCCATCGCGCTCCTTCGAAATGTGCCGTCGTTCATCATTCGGGGAACTTTCCCGAAATTGACGCGCCCAGCAGGCGAGATAAAAAGGCGGGTGGAAAGGCAAGCGCGGAGAGAGAAGAGATGGAGCGGTGCACGCAGACTTGATATCGCAGGCTCGAAACGATTACACGTAATGAGATTTATCGAAGACGGAGTATAGAAGAGAGACGTAACTTTCGCAGAGTATATAACTGAAATGAAATGAACACGTCCATACAGATGAAGCAAATAAGAATCAAAAATAATTCTCGAAAGCTTGTTTAAATATCATTACTGTTCGCTGATGCTGGAAAATGTTCGATAGGCGAAGTATCTATTCGTTAAAATGGATAAAATGATTGAACAGATGATTAGATCATCGTCTGTAAAAATATTGAATAAGATTGTAAATGTTATTAATTTATTCGATTTCTCTGTGTGCAATTAACGGTCCTTAACGCTCGATTTTGCGGCGTCTAATTAGCTTCCTCCTTCACTCGGGGGGGGAACTCAGCCTAACGCGATGAGTCGGCATGTAAGAGCAATCCGCCGAGGTACACGACGAGAGTCGCGCGAATTTTTCTTATAATCTCTCTCTCTCTCTCTTCGCGCTTGCCGATAACATGACTTAAGAGTAATTTGTCTCGGATTATTTATGCACTCGACACTGCGGCATGCGCTCGGTCTCGCTCTCTTTATGAGACGCGGTGTCACCACCTGGATTTCAAAGTCGTCGCACGGATGGCGCGCGGATGTGGACGTTGGCAGCGCACTCAAGAATGGGGAAAGGGGCGACAAATAAGCGGGAGGGAGCGAGAAAGAAAGAGGCGGAAAGAGAGAGACGAAGAGACGGCGGACGGCAAGGGGGGAGGGCGGCGGGAGGGGGGAGGAAGGGAGTCCGACAAGTTCTTATCGGTGATTATGGATACGTCAAAAGCGAGTCGAGTGTTTAACGAGGACCATCCACCGACGGCGAGTCACCGTCGCTAATGATCGTCAGCCATTTTCTTTCATCCCGGGTGACACGTCGAAACTCGGTGTGGTCCGGCGTCGCCTCCCCTCGAGAGAAGCTGCGATCTCCGCTGCTGCAAAAAGGCGGTATCTCGATTTTATTTTGGAATGCCCGTGCGCGCGGGCCCACCCACGGTTTCTCACGTGCTGCAATTACTGCCTCTTGTAAAACAGCAATAAGAGCGCAATTACACGGACTCGTAAACGGCGGAATCGAGAAAACTGTAAACCACCTTTTCATTATATTACAGTACGATGAGATATGTTGTATTTTAACAAAAATTATTTTAACGTCAGTCGCATATGTCTATACATCTGATTTCTTCAAACAATAAAGGAAGAAAGAATATAATTATACGATATTCATAATATATATATATAGTTTTAATTTCATAATATATATATATAGTTTATTCCCTTGCACACAGATTCACAGAGAGATACAGAATTAAAAATTTACATCTGCGCTACATTCAAATTTAGTTTCGTATTTTCTAGCGTATCTCCGGATTTATAGGCGCAGCAAACCCCGCGCTAACGATTTCGTTTCAAGACGCACTATTTCATCGTAAAACAGCGCGCGCCGCGGGATTTTCGCCGGAGGGTTACAACTTCATTGTCGCGGAAGTGCGACGCCAAGTACTGCGAAAGGCCATTGACATTTTTTTCGTTGAGCAAATCCCACCTTACGTTTCCGACGATGTGACGGCTTACGCCGCGTACGGCGTTTCCATCTTCGCGATTCCCGGCGTCGAACGAACGAATGAACGAATAAACGAACGAACGAATGAACGAACGTACGAACGAACGAACGAACGAACGAACGAATGCCAGGGGGATTGTAATCGCTCACGCGAAATCGTTAACTCTTACATAAAAGGTCGTCTGCGGAGGCGGCACGGGAGACGGCCTACCGTTGCATGCGCAACTGCATTTCAGTCAACGGTAGCCGGCGAGCGCTCATTGTGCGACATTTTTAATTTCCAAGCGGATGCACCTTGAGCAACCACCCCCTCCTGCCATCATCGCCGATCCCCCCGGCTCACGCTGTGCATGCGTTGTGCGCGCCGACTTCGGAGTCGTGTTACGCGCGATAAAGCCTCGTCGCGCGATGCGTACACACGTACGGGTTTTCAGCCTCCAACTATGATCCTTGAAAAGCGGAGTAGGAGAAGATAAAGCCGTTGTACAGGCCGATCCAGATTCTCCGGGCAAGATCGATTTGTGAAATTATATTTTAACAAATATTGGACGGGTGCACTGTATGATTAAACGAGAGAAAGGTGAGTGATTGTATCTTTAAGGTTGCGTTATCTTGAGCGTCTCGACCTATTCAGATCATATCTGCCGAGTGACTTGTGACTTCGGGCCTGTTAAATCCCTTGTTTGGACTTAAACACAGTAATTTTCGATGGCGCCGGTGAGATTCCCGCGTAAATAGAGGGATGGTTAAAATTTCGGCTCTACAGACGACAATTTTAAGTAGCTGAGCAAGCAGAGGCTCGCGCTAAAGAATGCTGGAACAATTTTATACGCAAATTTCTTGATTAAAATTATTTATGGAAATATAACATTTCTTTCTGAATATTAGATACTTTTTATTTTATGAAATCTGGCTGTGGTGAACGAATAAAAGATTCTTATAAAAGAATCTTATCATAGTAGATCTTATAAGAATCTTATAAGAATAGATATAATAATAGATTACAATAAGATTGTAATAAAAAATTCTATTCTCTCGCAGAAAACGAAATCCTCTTCAAGAATGGAAACTATTTGAAGAGTATTTGCATTGTTCTTCACATCATTTTTGGCTTTCGTAATCTGAGCGAATGAGGTACGAAGGAAGGCTCTTCCCTCCCTCTTTTCAGAAATCCCGTTCGATTTTCACAGTTCACGGAGCAGCACGTAGACGACAAACAATACTCGATCGAAGACTGGCGAACACCAGTAGGGTGGCGGGCGGAAGAGAGGAGGCACCAGGCCGTATTTCACGGGGATTTGAGCCGAAGACATTTTCACTCGATAAATAGATGATAGGCCCGGCAGCGTGTTATACAGGACGGCCGATCCTTATTATAAACTCTATAACTAGCTCGAGCCTCCTGCCGCCCGTGCGCTCCGCCATGGGGGTAACGACGATACTTGATGGGATTCCTAGCCGATGGTGCAGACAATCCTATCTCGAATCCCTCCGCTCTTGAAATCACTCGCGTCGTCTTCGAGCATCGGCGTTCGTTGCGCGCCGCGTTCCTGACGTTAAGACGCGATCTCGCTCCTATAATGGCGCGGTGCGCCTTTCGATCGTCGTTTTATATTAATACTCTTTTTAACATTCGACACGCTGTTGAGCGGGAGCCCCGCCGAGGCGATTAACGTAAACGAGTTCGCGCGAAGAACGTGCTGCGCCGTTGTGCGTTTGATACTTATCGGCGAGCGTTAGAATAAGCGACTTCGAATTATCGTTTGCGTGACGTGCGATTTAGCCGGAGAAAGTTGTAATTCGCAGTTGTCCGTCTTATATGACGGGAGTAATTATAATTCCCTTATAATACGCGCGGATATTTATTTTTCAATTTTAACATCGGCGAGATATGTGAGAAAGGAGAGAGAGAAATATTATTTCCTAAGGTAAATGCAGTCAGCACAACTGATGTAGTGACATAAGTGACGTAACAGCTGACAAATCACAAATCGGATTAAAACCGCGTCCGTTATATTTTTGAAGTAATCGCGAGTTGTAAAGTCGATCGACTCCATGTATGTACATTCGAAGAAACCGACTCCGCCTTTGATCGGTCTATCACGCTCGTCGTCGTAGAACGTAGTCGAATAACTATTTATTCGGGTGACACGTCGTTTCCTCCGTCGTTGTCCCGTGACAACAACGTGTTGTTCGTTGATTCTACTTCTCCCCCCTCCCCCCCTTCGTCAGAGACAAGGCCAAGTAGTGTGCGTACGTACGGAACGCCGTACGATACGAAGGCGATGGTCCCACCGGCGAATATCTGCAGGAAGTTAAACAAAAAGGAATTCCCGGGGGCCCCTGAATATTCTGAATCGATTAAATAATCGAAGCCTGCCATCTAGTTCCCCCCGTAGTCTTAGGTATATAAAGGGTGCCCCAAAAACCGGTATGTTCTTATTAACCAAAATTACGATTGTAGTAATTTCATAGGATAGCGATTATATATTTAAAGAAATACAAATACTTTTTGAGTACATACCTAAATATTAAGGTTAAGTTAGAAAATTTAAATTATAAATATATTTATAATTCTTTATCTATATTGAAGTAATTAAAAAAATATTTTACTTATTGTCACGCACTTACACGGTATTACTTTAACGCAGGATCGATCACTGCTTTTTAAATATTATTCATGCAACGTATCGCTCGCGTCTTTAGTGCGAGTGTAAGCAAGATAATTAAAGCGCGTTTTTCAGGGACACCCTGTATAGGTATACACCTATATTCCTACCGGGTGACGCGCCTCGGCGGAACCATTCACTAGGCTCCTTCTTTTCATATTCAAATGGTACCATTGACGCTTCAATGAATAATACTCAATGATAAATTTGTGGGCGTATTCAGGATGGACCGCGGCGAGACCTTGAAATCCAACCGCGCCAAACGTGCACGCATTTGAATACGCAACCGAAAGAGCAGAAGAGAAAGAAAGAGACTTTGAGGTGGGAAGGAGAGAGGTCGCGAGGAAAGGAAGAGGAAGAGAGAAGGAAGCTGAGGGAAAGGTGTGCATGCATACAATCGTCACTCGCTTTTCTGTACGACCGTACGAGGCACTCTGCCGTCGAACCGTGATATGATATTCCTATTTCAGACTCTTCCTATTTCTATATCTATGACGCTCTTCTCATTTAATGACGGGTGATCGCCTTTCATCATCATCGTTTCATCATTTCTCGAGAAAGATTCGATTTCAATCTCGAAGAAATGATATCGAGTTTCTGAATCTGCGTTTCTACGATACTTTGGGATATCGTAAAATTTATTATTTAAAAACCGCCATTTTATAGATAACAGTAAAAAAATTACACATTAGACAGTATTTAAATCGTATACGTATGAAATATATAAGGAAACTTTTTTGGCGATTAAACGCAAACAGATAATTACAAAGATATAAATAAGATTAAGGCTGCTGTTTTATTTTTTACAACGCACGTATTAATATTCTAATTATGAACTCCTTCGCGCACTTATAACTTATAATTGGAAGCGACCTGGGGAGAAAGAATCGCACGTTATTGAAGCAACAAACGAAGTGTAAAGAAGGAAGTGCTAATTCCAGTTGATTAGCATTGAGAGAGTTACCGATTTTTTACAACTTTACGAAGTACGACGTCTGAACGCTTCGCTGGGTTTATGGCGACCATTATGCAAAAATACCGGCTTAGGCTCATTACTTTCCATCACGGGCTATTTCCATCTAATGAACTAATAATTCGTTCCTGCGGAAATCATTATCGGCTGGCGGCATTGGGATCGACAACTCTTTGTATCCGCGCTTCGTTAGATATTGTGTAGCTTAAAGTAACTCACAATAGAAACATACTATTTTACAAATTCATACTCACACGATAATAAACGAAATTTTTTTCTTTTAATTATTGCGTATTAAATATTTTTCTATAATTAATAGGCTTAGTTGATTATAACATCTAATTTCTATTTAAGTTAAAGGAACTCTTTTCTCTCTTTCTCTCTCTCTCTCTCTCTCTCTTAACTCTTTGTACTGAGAATACTATTGAGCCAAACATAGATATCAAAAGATAATTGGTCTTCCAGAGCTTTGCCGAGAAGAATAACAAGTTTAACGAGCTGAGACATTTGTACCTCATCGGCGCAATTATCTCATCCTTGCTTGGAAGAAAAATCGAGTTAATTATCCGAAAGTATAATAGCCGCGCAGTAGAAGGAGCGTGAAACGATAAATTAACGAAGGCAATATTTCTGTCTTGGTTCCTTTTCCGTAAATCTTTTTCTTTTTTTCCTCCCCCTCCCCTTCAGAAATATGACGATTAAAGACGCGTTCAGCATAACGTTTTTCCTCGCGTCCCTAGAGCACGTAAGATAAATTTGTAATTTTACGCCGGTGCTTGTTTTCGCCGTGCAAAGCGGAGGGGTGACGAAGTGCAATTTCGAAACTCTAAACCTCAATAAGGCGCGTCGTGATTCAGCTCGGAAAGTGAGAATTACCACGTCGCAGCGGCGGTCGATAGTAACTAATTGTTATTATAAACTTACAGTATAGGTTTAATCATAATAGCTTCGGGCTAATTGGATAGATAATTAAGGGTAAAGGTAATTACGGGCGTATACACCGCGTATACCGGGCTATATCCGTGCTATACGCTGCTTAATAGTCGATATGGCTTTAGGCTACGGCGCCGTTTATGAGCTACGCGATCTGCCAAAGGCTGTCCGCCGAAAATTCATCTCGAAGCTCCTGTCACTCGTAACGGTTACTCGTATCTCGGTCACGCAACATCATTATGATCGAAAATGCACGACCTACATGCAAGCCGAGTTTCAATTCGTACACTCTTGCGTTCCCACATGATACGTGCCTGTGTTCTAAATATTTTTTAGAAAATTTTCATCTGACGCTCTCTCTGTAACGGTTTAACAATCTCGAGCGTACGTAATGTACGCTTTCGTAAAAGTATCCGAAGATTATCGTGATTTACCGGAAAATCGTATTATTCGCCCCTGGCTGAATAATGCCTCCATACAGCGCCATACGTGTAGATACGCCCTTAGTTTACAACATCGAAATGTGTACCAGAGGTTTCGTCAAATTACCAATTAACGTAAACGCCAACAACAATAGCTCTGAGCTGTATTTCCGACGAAATGATGCAACGTGATGACCCGCGAGCTTTAGCAGATGCAATCCGCGTACGGTCAATGCACAAACAAGATATCAAACAGAGCGGATCTTTCTTATCGCGCGAATGTTCTGCACGGTATTCTCGTCTAGCTCGAGCATTGAATATTTTAAAGATGAACTGTTTGTGTGCATGCCATTTCAATTGAAAAGCTGGAAGCTCTTTACTCTGATTCATGCAGCATGATCGTCGAATACAGTTATACGTTTATTAAGTCTATTAAAATTTCTTTAATAGAAAACAGAGAAAAAGATTTAATCAGTACGTTAGAGTATTTATTAAGTATTATTATTTTTGTCAATCTGTGAACCGCGCGTCCGTATTTGCGATTCGCATATCGGAATGCGATGTAGCATGACTTTCTCTTATAGGCAATAGCACTACAGTCAATCGCGACGGGAAATGACAAACGAATCACCGATGCGAATCGCCGTGGTGATGAATAAAGAACAGCAGCTCGACAGAGGCTGGCTGCTTCGTCGTACGACGTGGAATAAGAGGGAGGGAAGAGAGGCGCGTAGTCGGGGAGGCTTAGTCGAAAAGAGAAAGCGTTTGGAGCACGCGGATCCACTAGACAGAGCCGGGGGATAGACGGATCCTCCTGATTATTTGTATTTTGCAGGGTTGGAGTGCTCGAGTGCGGCCGACGCGCCGTTACAATGCACCGCATGGCAGATAATGACGAGAGCGCGGGAAATACAAACGAATATGCTACGAAGTGACACCTCTCAATGACACTCATTCACCCGCCGTACTCGTGGCGCGCTTAGTAGACGGGGGTGGGTGGGTGGGCCCTGGCTGGTAGGCCTGGTCCTGTCAGGGAAAGCACGAGAGCACGCCGCGCCGCGCTGCCACTTCTGCAATAATGGCGAGCGATGAAGCCCTTGTTTTTAATGAGAAATAACGGTCGGCACTCTATCATTATCGCTGCTTGTCCCCTCCGCCTGGCTCTTACGCGTACTACTTTCCTCGTCTTTCCGCGCGCGATCGCGAACGACGATCGTCCAACGTTAACTGAAGAAATAGAAGAAATTTATACTATCTTAGAAGAGGTACGAGGGCTCGGTATTTTTTCCGTGATTCCGTTACATCTTCAAATTGTATTTAATCATGATACCAACATACAAGCCTCTGTCATGCTTTATTACTAATTATTATCATTATTAATTTTTATCACAGCACAGTTTACGAACAAAGCAGTTGAATGCGAGTCAGGGAAACTTTGTCAATTGCGAAACGGACTCGCGAGCAAAATGCCGATAAGCAGCCGCGGAATAAAAATGCCCCGACGGCGTTATATACCGTCGGCGGTCGCCTGCTGCACATTACTCACCGCTAAATGACTAGTCGCGAAATGCCGGCCCGCCGCGCGCGAAACGCCTATAGCAATTACATTACGCGGCCAGTTTGCATTTCGCATCAGCGGCACTCCGGTCGCTTTGGCGAAATTCTCGTGACCGGCAAAATTCTCCTCTTTCGTATACTGGGATACGTACGTACGTATAAAACGGATGCTTAACGAATTCGTCGCTCAGAATCGAGTCAGTGTGGTACGAAACGGTGTGCAAAGCTCCATTCGAAGCACGACGTGCGTTTTCTCTCTCTCTCTCTCTCTCTCTTTCTCTCCCCTCCATCCCTCTTCCTAGATACTCTTATGCGCTCTACTCGTCCGACTCTTTCTCTCATCGTGCTCTTTCTCGCGTCCGCGAATTCGTCTACTCTCATATTAATATGTACACATCGAAGGAGTACATGCGTTTTTGGTGTACGTGTACATATATATATATGTACGTGTGTGTGCGCAGGTCTCTGAATATATGAATAACATTGTGGATGCTAACAGCCACGGCATATTGAATATCTACACACGCTGCAGGTATTTCTCCCTCTCCTCTCCTTGATTACGAGAATCTGTAACTTCGTTAACAAGTCCAAACTTCACTTAGCGTCCGTCACCGGCGGGTCATGGGTTCGAATCGATCGAGCTCGATGCTCCTGGATGTCGCGTCGTTGCTTTCGTTTTGATTGACGGCGCGCGAGATTGACCGGCGCCCGTTGTCAGTTTTGAATGGAAGAATATGAAACGAAAATTCCCTCCTCCAGCACGAATACAAAGCGATTAGAAACGTCCATCGACACGGCGGTCACGGATGGGGGAGATGTAGTTATATATTTTCGCTGTCCTGAGAAAAATAATTTTTTAAAAGAGGGTTCGCTCCTTCTCTAGGCATTAAACTCGGTCGTGACTTCACTCCCCAAGACGGCGTTTATTACGCCGAGCAATGGGAACTCCGTAGAACTTTGCGATTTTTTCCAATTAATGACCCATGTAGCCGCAGCATATGCGAAACAAGAGCCGGATAGGAAAAAGAAAAATACAACGACAGGAAAACAAGAGAGAGGGAAGGTGGAAGCAGTTGGGAGGGGGGGGGGAGGAGGAGGAACAGAGGGTGAGAGGCCAAAGTCTCGAGGTAATGGGTATTGGAAGAAATTCTGTGGGCAACCCCTGCAGGCAGACACACTAAACACCGAACGGCGGGGGCGCAGTTTGTCTTGGCCCATTAGGAGAAACGCTAGTTGGCTTGCTCTACGGGGGTGGATAGAGCGGCGATAGGGGATGGAAAAGAGGAAGCGGTTGTTTTATGGCCCGGCATCTGTTCGACGATCGTCTCGTTCCGATACCACTTTATCCTCGGCGTTAGCCGTTTCCTAACTGTTTGCGAAACAAGCCAGTCCTCTCTCCTTCGCTCTCTCTCTCTCTCTCTCTCTCTCTCTCTTTCTCTCTATCTCCTCATCTCTCACTCTTCTTCCATCAGCCTCAGTTTCGGAAATGCCGCGCTGTAACGCATTCCATTCTCCATCTTCTTTTTTGTTTCCAACGTTCACTTCCTCCTTCCGCGGAGAGTTTCTTTCAGTCTGCTTCGCTTGCTCCGCGCATCGATTCCCGGTACGAGGCTGAGTTTTACGAAATATTTTAATAAAACTTGTTACAAATTATTAAAATATACATGTATTAATGAAAACTATAAAAATTGTATTTGCTTATACATTTTTGAAATTTTTATTTATATTTCATATTTGACACTAGATATGATTATGTTACTTTAATCGGATAACATTGCATATATACTATGTTCATAAGACAAACGAATTTGGGAATCAAATAATCATACTTTGCGCCAAATGTGAATCATAAAATACGAATTTACATAGTCCAATGTCCATCGTCAATGAAAGTATATGCAGTAGTATAACTTTTACAAGAACAAGATTCTTATATACTGTGACTTTTAATGAAACTAGATACTGACGTATAAAAATTCTTTTGCTTCAATACGTCCATTCAAATTTTATCGGTCATGTATCATATTTTATATCGCAGCATTATAAAGGCGGCAAAAGAGGTGAGCCGCGTGCGCCGGAAGGAAACGTTATTAAAGCGGACGATAATCTTCCGGATGTAAAGCACCGATCAACGAAGGGTAAGGGGTGGAAGCCGTGGAGACTGTTGCTGCAGAGGGGGAGGGCGGGCATTCTCTTTTTGCCACATGAGATACGTACCGGGTAGCAATAAATAAGCGCGCGTCGAGCGGGGAGTCGGCGATAATACGTGATCCCCTTGCGTTGAATACTTAATGCTAAGTACTCGGTGTATCTGCATACACACCTCTCGCGCCCCACGAGCGCGGGTGGATCCGCATCTGTGTGAGTGTGCACGTGTGTGTGGATGTGTGTATTGTCCGGGTATCTCCGTGCGGGCTTCGTATCGCGGATGTGTGTTTCCTTGCATGTGGAAGAAACGCGAGCATACGTAACGTGGAAACGGTATAGGCGGTGGGAGCCACTATTGAGTCGCAGCACAATAAAATAACACGAAATACTCGGTCGGAAGGAGACGAAGGGAGAGGGGACGGCGGGGCCGTAGGGAGAGGGCGAGAAAGAGGAGCGGCAGCCTCCCTTCGGCAGGGCGCGGAGAATCGAGCTCACGGTAAGTGGGGGAGGAGGGAGGGTTGCTTCCACCGCCGGTGTGTATGCATTATGCAGGAAGATAATGCTCTCGGATACTTTGTCCGTATGTATGGGAATAACGCGAAAAGCCGTGAGCGCCGGGAGCTTAGATCGCGGGCATAACTCTTTCCGCGAGCCGCCATTGAGAATCGAGATCATGCCGTTCATTCTGGATAAAAAATGTTGAGAGGTGACTGTCGGACTGGCTTATAAACGCTGTTAGCAATATATCATTTTTTCAGTCGATTGAAGTACGGTGATAAAATATATAATCTTGTTATTGCTATAAATTGCTATGAAATATATATCCTATAATGATCACTTATTATACAGATAAACAAATTTAAATTTTGCTGGACAATTACATCTTATAAGTGAACAGTTGTTGTAGACGATACAACTGTTATAGATAATTTTCACCTAGACTCAAGGAATCGCTTCCCTCTCTCGAACCTGAAGCGAAGTTATCTTGAGACTCGCGAGACAAAAGTAATTTGCCGGCGGAACAGCTGTGTCTGTGTATGTGTATGTGTGTGTGCTGTGCGTGTCTCTCCACGCCTGCGACTGGGTTCGTCGGAAGGGTGCCCCAAGGGTGAATTGGTCCAGCAGGTATACGTGCAGTGGGTACACGTGCACCGGTGACTTTCGATGCATCCCCGGATAGCAGTACGTTGGAAGAGAGCAAAATAGGATCACGGTAGACTCGACGAAGAAAGGAAGACATGTTGACGGAGTAGGGGGTGACGCGGGGGATGAAGCGAGACGGCGAAGAGGCGAGAGGCCGTTACGAATTCGCGGCGAGGAGAGAAACGAGTCGATACGGATACGGAGATACACGGATATACGCACGGGGACAGACGTGTGCGTTGTGAGGGTACACGCGCGCACACGTGCACACTCGCGGCAGTCTAACCTAAATTCTGAATAAAACGGGGGGGTTGCATAAGAGATCAGGGGCGTGATGAAAAACAAACAGCGGTTTAGGTTTGCTGTTTGATCTTCGGGCCGGGCATTCACAGAACTCTCGACTACCGCGCGGGTATTATCTATTGACTGCGTGGTATCGCGTCTATATGTGTACGGATCCACGGCGCGGAGGGAGCGGGACGCGGGGACGCGCGCGCGCGCGCGCGCGGGGGGTAGGTGCATCGCGATTCGGGGTGCAGCGACGGAGAAGGAGCGGGCGCTGATACGACCGGCCAACCGCGCCGTAGATGATACACACCTACATATGTTAACGACGACGGCGGCGGCGGCGGCGGCGGAGCCTTTCAGTCTCCGCGACCGACGCCGCCATTGCGCTCGCTTGGCATTTGGGAATAGCTTTTATGCGCCAGCCCATCTTTCATCTTCAGCTGCGCTTGATGATGCATTCGAAGGAAGGAGAAGAGCGAATTTCTAGCGTGGCCGACCATCGGCTTTGATTTTTTCAAGCGAGAGTCTCGCCGATGTACCGTTGCCGGCAAAAAAGGGAGTAAAATCGAGAAAAAAAGAGTACAATCGATAATATTTAACGTCAAATTGGGAGAGGCGTTAGCATTACGCAAACGCTCGCGCCCTACTCCTCTCCTGAGATTTACACGTGATACGAAGCCGGCGTTACATTCGTTGACAATCGAATATACAGACCGATAATCCAATCTGACGGCGTCGCGCCATAACATCGTGATGGAAGGATTCGTGGCAATAAAAGATACCAGCTTACCTGACAGTGTTTGCAGGGCAGGGAGCATGGGGCACGTAAGCCATTTCCATATCACGCGGATGGTGGGGAAAAAAGTGGACGGGCAGTAATCCGTAGGTAACCCTTGTTAGTGACGAATCGCTACCTACCCTGATATCGTCTGGCACTCAATTAAACCTCCCGGTCCCCCTCCCCCTCCTCCTCCTCCTCCCCGTGTTCGATCCGAGGAGTGACGACCGTGATTTTCTTTTTGGGGGCGCGCATGCATAAATATTCGCGAAGAGGAATCGATCCTCTCGAGGCATCGCGACTTGCCGTAATTTGACGAACAACTATTGACGATTCTGTGATCCTTGCCAACGTTTGAAATCAGGATCGATCCGACCACATGCAGAAACAACGCATTCAAGAGCTCTGTATCTTCCGTCTTGATGAAGTGACGCTAACAAGTATTGACACGTGACTGCTTCGTCTCGAACGAGACGAGGTTTCCGTTCACGATCGGATTGATTGGACCAAAATCAGGATTGCATTGGACAAGACTATCACGGTGTCGAGGCATTCAAGTGGTAGCGGGATCCTCTCTCCGAAGGCTTTGAGATATCGGGATACATACACGCGCGGTTGATGGTGGTAGTCGGGATAGGGAACGGATGGATGGGATCGGAGGGATAGAGAGGTGGTTAGATACACAGCTCCTACCACCGCCGATTTCTGACTTGGCTCCGCCGCAGATATACGCGCGTTCTTTTCGTATACATCTACCAACCAGCCGTTACTCACCCCTTGCCCTATAGCTCGCTCGTCTTGAAGCCTCCTTCAGGTTTTTCCTTTCAGTGTTGCCTTATTGAATATCCCACGAGTGGAAAATCAGTTCAACCTACTTGAAAGGAGACGACCGAGCCAGTTCACCCCCGCCGCGTCGCTCTCCCTTCCTCTCTCTATCGCGTATTTCCCAGTCTTCGTTTTTCCCCACAAACCTCACGGCCGAAGTTATCGCATTCAATGCGATTTCCCGCCGATCAAAATCGGATAGCGGAAGAAGCCTTGGGGGAAAGAGAGGGAGGCCTTCAGGCGAACAACAAATTGTCGTATCGGATTTCCGGGTAAAGTGACTGTGCAATATATCCGCGTGCAGTAGCGATGTGCTTTTTTTGTGACCAATCGACATGATAAATATGGAATTTATTTTGAATTTTATTCTCATGGGCTTTTTCTTTGTTTTATGTAAATATAATGGGATTTGTTGTGTACACTGCTCTTTTACGCAGATAACTGATGACTCGTAAGGCCGCACTTATTACTCCCGATAATATTGTACACAAATTTGGACCTGGACTGTCCTATAATCACGTATTGGTGATTAGTTTTGCTACAATCCATTAATCTCCATTTATTACAGGAAGAGAAACGAGCGTCAGCGATGTCTTTCGGGAGCTCTCCCCACGTCGGCACGTTTAATAGATTACCGTTTTAATATTTTTATCAGAAGGAGAGAGGAGAGACGCACCGCTTTCCTCCCGTGCAGCATCGGCTGCTCGCGAATTGGAAGGGACTGCGTTTCCAAACGGCACCGCGAGCCGTCACGTTTGACGTCTCCATGTATCATCCGTCGGTTTCCATTACATGCGCGCTCATAATATCGCAGGGGATACGAGATGACGCGAACGGGAAAAAGAGATAGAGAGAGAGTGAAAGAGAAAGATAGAGACAGGGTGAGCGAGAGGGGCAAGCGAGAGCGCGCACCGTGTTATAAGTGTATTCGAAGCGAACGCGCGCCGGTGGAATGAACAAAATAAGGGTGGCGGGAGTATGCGGGGGTGGGCAGGGGAGGAGAGAGGGAAGAGACGAGCGAGAAGAACCTTCGCGGTAGCGTGGATTTCTTTGCATAGGGAATTCGATCGTTTGTCATGTATACGCCATCTTGCCGTAAATTGCCGGGAAGAGCCGCGCTCTCGAAATTGCCCGTATGCATATTGGATGTTCGTATACTTCCTAGCGTAAATTCAATGCGCGATGTAGATATTTCTGGTGCACGTGGGCTGTGAGAAATTACGATCGGTTGTTATTCGCCGCGATCTTGCCGATTACTCCTTGTCGCTTGACACACGTGATCACTAATGGGTGACTGTTATCGAAATTCTTTACTTCTCTGATTCGCGTGGAATCTTAATCTCTAATTCCATAAACGATAGGTATTGTTAAGACAATCATATATTGGACAGTCAATAATATTAATTAAAATGTTCTTTAGAGCGCGACACTTTTCACCCTTGATTTCTGGGTTACCATCGTCGAGCTTATCAAGCGAATAAAAAGATGGAACGGCGAGTGTTGGCAATAGGGTGAACGCCACAAATACTCGACCTGTCGCTCCTTGTTGGATATTTATTCATTCGTTCGTTTTTATTTATACTCAAGGTCTGTGAGGGCCCATCTTATTTGCACCCGTTCATCCCGCCGTTCAAACTCTTACCGTCCCCGACTACAGGGTCCTTTAAACGGCTGTCGCCGAGACTCGAAACCCTTTGCCGCCCAGCGTCGCGTTGGAAAAGGAAAAAAATTAATGGACGCATTCGAATGAATTTTATTAATTGAATCGCGCGTAGGGCGCCGCGGTTTGACGCGGCTCGTACGACCCCTTTGCGAACGCGGGGGGGTGACTTGTTGCAACCGCCTTTTAAGCTCGTTTCCCCCCTTCGAATGGAAAAAGAGACGAGCCAGCCGCCGATTGCCTTTTACTCGTTATCACCCCAATGGTTACGCGGATGAATTTTTATACTAGATTTTTGCACGTATATATTGCAGTATTTTGCGTACTTGCGTTTTTAATGCAAAGACGGATGTTAAATTTTTATCTTTTATTCGGCGCACGTTTTACCTCTTTGAAAATCAAATTAATTTTATTAATTCAGAATAGAATATTTTACGAGTAATGCAAATTAACTTTTCTTTCTTTTGGACATATGTACGTACATTAGTTATTCTATAAACGTAAACCAATGTTTTTCTTTCAAAAATAAAAAATGCATCTGTTGTTCTATATAAATGTTTCACGTTTGATTCTTTTGAGATTAAAGGAAGTGAAAATGAAGAGAAATAACAATGTGCGCGCGAGTTGCTTTGCTTCACGATAGCCAATTTGTAACATCGCTATATTTTTTCTGCGTATATTATTTTTTTGGTGATGTAGCCGAACAGATTTTTTGCGAAAACGTTGCGTTTGTATTTAACATACTTTTGAAGTATCCTTTAGTGGAAACCGCGCGAAACTCGCGGCATCCTCTCGGTACTGCTTTCCGCATTGTGACGTGGCTGTGACGGATACGGTCCTCCTGGGTATTGCTCCGCGATTCCATGCACGCTCATTAGATTAATCTCCGAGCTTCCGTTGAAAGCCTTGCCGCGACGGACACGTTCAAAAAACAAGCGTGCACGGCGAATTCATCCCGGGGCCGGACCGTCCAATGAATGCCCTCGCGCGGACATCGGTTGAGCGAAGACGCGAGTTTACCGTCGAAAGAGACGAGGAGTGAGACGAGGAGGTCGGAGGAAGAGGCAGTGGTATCCAAGAAAGAGACCGGGAAGGGCGGAGAAAGACAGACAGAACTCGATGTACGCATGCTAAGTCATACCGCAAACGTGAGAGTGCAGGACGATGGAGAAGGGGGTGGGGAGGAGGAGGAGGAGGAGGAGGAGGAGGAGGAGGAGGAGGAGGAGGAGAAGGAGGAGGAGGAAGAGGAGCGATAGGGGTCGGGGATGGGGTAGACGGAGCATAAAAGGAACACTAGTAGGTATTAATATTTAGCGTCTCTGAAGCCGCCCGCATTCAGGCAACTCCGCTGGATTTCCATCCCCGTACCCCCTCCGTTATACCACCGCCCGCCGCCGCCGCCGCCGCCGCCGCCGCCGCCATCGACGCCGGCGTCGCGTCCCTTCCGCAGGCACCGATCTTCCCTTACCTCGACACCCCTCTCCCCTCCCCCTTTCCCTTCTCCACCTCCCCCCTTGTGCACGTCTCTTTACGGTAAAATATGTAAATCTAACCAATATTTCTAAAGATACAGCGGCGTACACGCGGCGGGGGCTCTTTTATGACGGGGCAGAGCGCGAAACCCGCGGATACCGCGTTAGCGCGCGTCAGTGTGTGTGTGGTGTGTACGTGTACGCGCGTTTGTATCCGCCGGTATCTTTCTATGCGTGTATGTAAGAACCAACCTAAATACACACAAAACATAAACGCACACACACACACACACACACGCGCGTACGCTGTTACACGGTGCCGTTGAGCAAGGGTGGAGATAGACGCCTGTGGGTGGCTGGATGTGTGCGCGCGCGCGTGGGCGCGTGAGCTCGCGTAGGATCTACGCGGGTGTGCGAGGGCGAGTATTTGAATGGGGCTTGAATATCATCCATGAATATTTTGCAAGTTCCTATTTAAAAGAACGCGGAGCGCGAGCGCGCGCCCGCGCGCGCGTGCGGTATAAGATATGATACCGGGCGGCGGACCACCTCGAACGCTCATGCAGGAGCGCAGAGACGATGGTATACGGGTACGAGAGAGGTACCTACTCGAGAAATCGATAGTAAAACCCGGAGGAGGACGTCTCGGCGAAATGGCGCTTGCAGTCGCGCACATTTTTATGTAGATATCATTATCCGTTATCGCTAGCGTTAATGGATTGCACCTTGCCCCTCATCGTTTTATGAAAATTCCTTAGTTCTTATACAAACATTCGTGTAGCTTCTTCTATCACATTTGGACGAAATATTAAATTGCCTACAAGTAAAATCACTCTTCCAATATATATCGCATTTTATATATGACATTATTACCCTATACAATATTATTACTTATTAATAATTTGAATGATCTTGTAAGTAATATTAAATAATTTTTAACTATCTTCTTTATACTCGATGGTTTAATTCTATCGTCCTATAATATTTTCTTTATCTTTTTGTTGTTTGGTACGTAGAAATAATAACTATGAGATATACTTCTTGCTTATGGCAAGCGCACGCAAACATAACGAAATGCGTTATTTACAACCGGCAATTCTTTAAGTCATTCCCCGATATCGATATTGCGCGCACGTAGTGTACGCGCCGAAAGATCCCCCAGCGAGTCTTTCTTATTCGAAGGGGGTAGCCAGAAAGGACGGGCACACCTTTCTCTCGACGGCGACGGAGGCGGGAGGACCAATTTTCACGGCGGCGGGATATATCCGGAGGTCTCAGAGTACCGAAGGGTTGGCGGCAAAGATCACAAGTAATTGAATGGGGGAGAGAGGAGGCGGTCCCGCTTCAACCCCCGTGAGTGTTCAACCAATTAATCCACTTCAGTCCCGGAGGCAGCCCCGCGAGCATCGAGCCGCCTTTTTTTCTCTGTTACGCTGTAGACACAGTAAGACGTATTGAGATCGAAGGAGACACCTTTGGGATTCAAAACATCGACGCGCCCGTCCCCATCTTCTGTTCTTGCACTATCGATCTTTTGGCATTGTCGTTTCTTCTGCGACTTATCTCGTCCCTATCATCTTTCCTTCCCTATGTATCTTCAGTTCTTGCTTACACCTGTTAAAATATAGAAACTGAATTTATATGTATATATACATATATAATTGAGAAATTTTTAATATATATATATATATAAAATTTCTCAATTATATATACAGATGTATAAGATGTACATGTAGAAAAATATATTAAAGGTTTTTCAATTAAAAAATTTAATTGTCAACTCGATTGTCAAATTGTACGAACTGAAAAAATAAATGACTATCCACAAAATGTCGAATTTCGAGACAGAAAATTTATCGTTTCACATCCCTACAAATTTTAAAACTTAACAGATCTTATACTTACGCGTGTTCGATGCGTATATCGTTCCAGATTTTCAATCTGAGCGTTTCGATGGATAGCATCGTCTGGAAAGGCTCGCGGTATCAAAGCGATTCCGCAACACTAATTAAGTCCCTTTCGAGCGAAATCGGGGATGGTTTAGCCAATAAAACAAAGTAAATCCTCGTCCGGTCTAATCTTCGAGATAGAGAGATACGATGCGGAGGGGGAGGGGACGAGGTGGAGTGAGTTGTCTCTCGTTGGTACGAAAAGTAACGATTGCCAGGTACTCCTGAGATACGGCCGAAAGAGATTTTAACCAGACTCGTCGCAAATCCTGGATACGCGTCCCCTAATAATACTCAATTCCAATGTGGATTAATAGCGGTTTATTCCCTTCCTTCCTGTCCGCCTTCCTTTCGCCTGTCGCGTCCGCAGTGCCTCCCATACGAGCCGCGGTTCGGATCCTGAATTCCTATTAACGCCCTAGTAATTAAGTCGAGAAACTACTTAATCCTCCTGCACCGCCGATTGATCCTGTGCGAAGTCGGTCCCATTCGAACTAACGAGTCTACATCAGTATTTTGTATTTTGATCTCGAGTGATATGAGCGCGATTTGACGTTTCTTTCTTTTTTTTTCTCATCTCTTCGATGAAGTTGCGTCGAAACTTTCTTTATATCGACGTACAGCACACTGATGAGAAAAGACGAAGTTTACGGCGGACGGTAACGGGCCGCGCTGTACAGATTGTCGAATCGGGAAAGGACAGGAGAGGGCAGCATGCTAATTTATGGCACCCTGGCGCTCCATTACGAATATTTATCCGCGGCGAGTTTAATCTAAACTTCGAGAGTCCTCCTCGTCGTCCTCTTCCTCGAGTCGCTCTCGTCCCCCTCTTCTTGCCAGAGATCGCCGCGGATTCCTTCCTTCCTTCCTTCCTTCCTTCCTGCCCGCCTTCCACGTCGTTCACGTTCGTCGTTCTCGCTCCCGTAACGGAGAAACCCGGCACCTTAACGACGTATTGTCTCCGCGACTTATCAAAACAATTCGTTGAACTACTACCCGTGCCCTCCGTCGCGACGAACATTGTTTCATCCGCCGCTGATTAAACGAGCCGACGCCATTTTCGAGATTCGTCACGCGGTTACCTCGATAAGACCGTAATGCTATAGTTTTCTTGATACATCGTAATGAGTACGATAAGGCAGTTAGCATTGACATGTTTTGTATGCGTATTTAATTTAGCTTCAGCAGATTATCTTATAGGAGAATTATTTTTAGCAAATTACTTGAAAAAATTCGATTAACTATTTCATTAAAGAAACACACCACGCATGAATCGATGTATATTTATATTGCGACATTTTATCATTAATGGAAAAGTATATTTTTTCATTTATATTTTTAATTTTATCTCATACATTTAAATTTTCTGTATCTCTTGTAATACATACTTTAATGTAAAGCGATGTTAACTGCCAAAATCTTTTATAATATATGATTTATCAATTAGTTAATAATAACACTGGCGGATCATCGACTCCGGAGGTCGTCATCGTGATTCTCTTTTCATAGAGTGTATTCCTCGCCACATCCAATTACATCGCAATTTTACATTTACGGGACAGCCGTTTCATCGCGTATGCGTGAGTTGCCGATCGAAGTGTCATAAGCAGGCTCGTAATATTCGCTCGACAAGATAATCTTTCGAAGCGAGGAGAGCACGATAATTTCGCCGTCCCAGCCATCGTCCCTCATCTTCCGTTTACGGTTATATCCTTATTTCTCGCCACCCCATTTTTCCGAAGCTCCTTTGCATATTAACAATATCGCTCTTCGAAGAGACGGAGCGGTTTTTAGGATAAAAAATTATGGAGACAACCCAGCCACCCTCGAATTTATCCTCCATCTTCCCACTTCGTTCTCTTTCCGTTCCTTATTTCGTCCCCTCTCCTCTCGCCATCTTGGTACTCTCGTTTTCTTCCTTTTTTTTTACGATACTGCCAATTACACGCCCGTTTAAATTCACTATCCGACCGAGGCGAATACCCCGATATAAATTTTTATCGTTCGCCACGGGGTTCTGCTCTCTGTGCTTCCTCTTCCTATTTTACGACACGCTTCATCCCCGCGTCTGTTCATCGTTTGCGATTTCTATTCTTGTCCATCTTTGGTAGAAAATTCTTGAAGTCTTCGATTTCATACATTCCAGTTATGTGCTGAAAATTTTCTTGGATCAATTATTTAATTACTCGAATATTAATGAAAATTTGAGTATGAAATTATTGACGAAGATAAATCGAATTGTCGAAGCGTTGACGAGTTCACCGAGTTCCACAAGTCGGCAATTTCGAAACTGAAGTGTGCGCGCATGTTTGTCGCGTTTCTTTAATACAGTGTCAACCCTCTGCCCATCCCCCGAATGCTACCCGGCGAATGTAACAAAGTACTCGAAGAGGAAGGTTTTCGAGGGTGATATTACTCTGTAATAGATATTACGTTCTACCTGCTCGCATATTAGATTTTAATATAGAAGATACGAGAGAGCGGCGCTGAATACTTTTTCCTTTGTGAAAAATTCACGTCGGCTGCAACTTTTAATACGTAATACCGTCGGCAGGCGCGCCGCGTCGTTTGCGAGCGTATGCTAGACGAGCGCATACGTATGCTATCGAACGTAGGAGAGACGTAGGCGAGGTATACTTATGGAACTCTCGCGCTGTCACTTCGCCGAGAGTGCCCGTCGCTCTTTTTTTGTACACCCGACGAATTTAATTCCGCCGCGCTATTTTTCGTCGGGACCGTTTCTCGATTTAGATCGCGGGTCGTTACTGCATATTTTCATCGATGTTCCATTATTTTCAGTAATTGCATTAATTACTCTCCGCATGACACTTTATAAAAGTGCGAAACGTGAGGTTAAAAGTGTGGAATTAGATAAGCATATATTTAAAGAAGATTTTGTCAGAAATAGGTATATATACATCGTACAGGACTTAATTTAGTACATAGATTTTACCAGGGTGAACTTTTTCAAAATTGACACATTCCAAAATGAAGTTAAGTGCAATTTAAGTGTGAATCTTATAATATCCTACTTAATTTTTGTTAAAAATAAAAATTTTATATGATAAAAATCTAGGGTGTAATTAAATCTTGATATTTGCGCGACATAAAACTTGATGCAAGGTCTTACGGTAAAATAAGAGTCACGATAAATTGACGCTTTAAAAAAACAGTGTTTAACTCGCACGGTCGGACTACCAAAATGCATTGGCGGGTTAAAGGGAAACATTAGGACTTCTCTTCCGTATGCTGTGTATGCAAGTCGATGAAAGCAGTCACGATGCGACGTGTCTCTGACGCGGCGTTGAAGTTAAGTGGATGCGCCTTGACGAAGTCGATCTAATTAACTTCGAGGCCTCTCACCCTTCGGCCTAAATATCGCCTCCTGTCCTAAATGCGGATCAGTGAATTGCCAGAGACGCGGTTGCGGCGGGAGAGAAAGGGCTGACGTCGCCGTGGAAGCTGGAGGCCAAAGCGCGGGGGTGCTACATAAGGGGTTGTTTTAACGAAACCAGCTTCCCCATCCGCCCTCGTCGCAGCCTGCTTAAACGTAGACAGACGCGCGTGTGGATTTTACTGGCGCGTGTAAAGCGGTTGTCTGTTCGGTTTATTTGTAATCAACGCGATCGTGCCTTTACAAAAGCGAAATATAGCGACGCTAAATGTATCTGGCGTTTCCGCGAGCTTATCTCAGCTGCATCTCTTGGGGATGTATAAAAATATATCAAAGTCAGTCTCTTGCGTTGGATATATATATTATTAATAATTGTGTGGTTATTGAATCTCGAACTGTAAATTGGATGGACGTGCGAAGCAAATAAATTTATAAAAGAAAGTTGACAAGAAAACATGATAAAAATTTTGAAAATTAGTGAATAGATAATATGCTATTATCTATTTTTTTCCAATAAGTTCTAAGAATGATATTTTTTTTAGATCACAACTGGCCTTTGAGATGTATAAATCTCTTTCTCGATTTGATGAAGGTGATATCAGCAGACATTTAGCGTTTATGTAAGTACAGATGCTTCGCATTCTGTTGGGGTTTCGAAGGGGAAGGTTGCGCTTGTCGCGTTCTCGATCGAATTCTGTTTTCTCGGCTGTGGAATTCCTAAGGCGTTCGATGTGCCCACTTCCAGGCTTACGATATGACAGACCCTCCTTCGGGAAGGAAATTCAGATTCTTCTGACCAACCCTCGCGTATCAAAATACAGAAGTGCCTGCTCTAGTCAATCTTGCATCTGAAAAAATAATATAAATTTTAAGAGATGTAACATAATTTTATTATATTACCGTATCTATGAGAAAAATAAATTGCGTAATGACGGTACACGGTGTTATGGTATTTAGACATTTGAAACTTTCACGATTGCCGCGAAGAGGAATGTAATCTCGATAGGGGCTCCGCCACGTAATCTCGTTATCCGTCGTGAATACCAACAGATTCCTAAGACGTTGTTCGTACCCATATCTCAGCTGACCCGTTTCCGATGACCCATTCCATCTACGATTCACGGGGAAATACAAATTCTTCCGGGCGAATTCCAGTGCACGGGCTATTGAAAATACCACTTTGACGTGACCGCACGCCCGAAGACAGTAACGGCGCCGCGCCGGTACGCGTTGAGTTTCGTTCGCCTGGCATTTAATGTAAAATAGTGTAAATGCCGTATCGTCTTTCGCGGTGTAAGCGTAACGTTTTATCTCACAAAGTGCGAATAGAAGTCCACGAATATCATTCTCCTTTCCATAATTATTTCACAATACACAAACAGCGCGCCTAGACAAAACAAGTTTTTTTGTTTATTCCTAACGCGAGTGTATTTGGATTGTACGCATGAAATAACGCTGTATTTCATTGAGCTATGTGAAGTCCTCCCCCCCCTTTACTGAAAATTCAAAAACGACCATTACCACTTAGTGGTCGTTTGGTAGCATTTGGTAGTCCATTCTCGATAATTAATAGTCACAGTTGTAAATAATAATATGAAAAAAAGATATACACGCGGATGTCTTTTTTTAAATATTATTATTTACAACTTTGATTGCCAATCATCGAGAATGGACTATCAAATGTCAGTAAACAACCATCAAACGAATGCTTACAATTATGATTACTTACGTCAGTAAATGTGTTTACAGTTATGATTACTGTCTTGATTCTGCTTACGCAGGGAAAGTTATATTTGGCGAAAGGAGAGCTAACTTTATGCGCGTCTTTGTCTTTTTTTCATATTATTATTTATAATTTTCTATCAATTATCAAGAATAGACTACCAAATACAACTAAACGACGATCAATAAAGTGGTAACGGTCATTTTTTAATTTTTAGTAGTGGGAAGGCCAACTTCACACAGCTATTTCATTGATGTATTCCTTAATGAATTAATTTTCTTTATACAATTGAGTCACGTTGAATTCTCTCTGCTATTGTAATTGCGATTTTCAAGTTATCATTGAGATTCACGGGATTCATTATTGGAAGTAATCAGCTGCAAGATTTGATGAAATCAAGTCTTGTTTGGAATTGTACTTGGCGGAAAATCGGGAACGTTTCGCCGAAGCTTGTGAATGCAGATGCTGACACACCCACGCCGCTGAGCGACGCGATATCGCGAATTCGAATTCGACGGTAGTAAACCAGCACTAAATCTTGAACAATCAAACGTCCATTGTTTGCCTAGGTCTGTCAGTCGACGGAATACCGATTCAGCGATTACGCTGTGAGTATATCCGCAGACGCATCGACTGTACACACGCAACACCGACTTGGTTCTTCGTACACATACACACACACACACACACACACACACGCACACACAATTATATATATATATATATATATATTTATTTATTTATGTAGAGGTATACACAGGGTACGCCGTTTGTACACAATATTGTGTGTAGATTACATTTCGAACGCTAACATATTGACGGACATAAAAATACTTATTACGTTAATACATTTTGTTAACATATATGAGATCACTTTCACTAGATATTTGCCACTTTCATAAAATAATATTTACCGTTTAATACGTTTTCTTCCATATATTTTCAAAGAACTTTCCGAGCGCTGATTAAATACATAAGTTATACAAGATAGTTTAAAAATACCGAACGTGATAAGTGCACCTTGTATATCCGCGCGACACACAGCGTCGTCGTCGTTAAATCACGTTTCTCCGTCGTCCTTACACTATCGTGTGTAGCGCGTGGCGCGATCACAATGGAGAATTTGACTGCTTTTGATTTGAAGGGAAACAATGGAGGCAGACACTACTTACTTGCGCTGTTATTTCGCCGGCGCTCTCGGCTATAATATTCGTAGGTGATTGCATACGTTCGCGGAGGATGAGGATGAGGCTCGTCGCACTTTTATCGCCGGCGCGATCTGCCGAAATGGAGGTGCGAATATTCTGGTTAACAGACGTGGGCTTTATATGCTCGTCAGAGAAATGAATTTGCTATTAACCTCCGACTGATTGTATACGCGAGGATCTAACGTTATCGCGATCAAATCGGAAGAAGCATTGATATGGTTTTCCGTCCGCAAATCAGATTCCTTCCTTTTATAGAATTTTGTAATTTCGATATTGATTTTTTGCAATATGTTATTACGTGTATTGCCCTTTGTACGCACGAATTGCAATTTACAACTTGTTTAGCACGTCGCTGTGGGTACCATAAATTATGACACATTATTGATTGCATGTTATACGAGAGATAATTTGCGTCGTATTCGCCTCGCATCGCTGTTTTTAAGAGATCCAGCTAAATCGGCTTTGCCGATCGCGGAATCTACGTCGCTCTTTGTGCCGGGCTCGGCGCCGACGCGTGACACAAGAACGAGAAAGAGTGAAAGAGACGGAGAGCAAGAGAGATGGGGCGGGAGTGGGAGGCCATTACGTAGACGTAATTCAAAAGCGGGAACGTATGCTTCATTTATTAAAGAGATTGCCTCGAAAGATTGCTGTTTCGCGCATGGCTACGTCTCCTGGCGCTGCCTTGCTTCCCTTCAGCCACGGTCGCTGGCTCCTACGCAGCCGTCATCATTATTGTGCCGGTGCCGCTGCAGCAGGCATTCGAATTACGGCGCGTTTATATTCAATTTGTTTCTAGAAATTACAATTTGTTGGGAATTGGCGCGGCAGACGACGCCAAGAAGCTGCGAGCTGCCCTCCTTTTCGCGCGCCTCCGGCCCCTCGGCGATCGCGTTGCTTGCCTGGTTGAGTCATCTGTGCCACTCGATTCGACGACTCGAAATCTATTTTGTGTTTGACATAAAAATAGATTTCGAACCACAAATATCTATTCTATCAAACGTAAAATTTTGTATTTTAATAATACATGATTCATGTAACATACATTTTTGCGTCATGTCGCTCTGCGACGAATTGTTTTAAGAAGAATAATTAGGATTCGATAAATAATAACTTAAGTATATTTAATGTTCCCTTTCTGCCATCTTCTTATTTTAATTAAATTAGATAATTAACTTATAAGCCAACGGTGCGAAACGATTTGGCTTGTAATTATGATTACAAGCGTCTTATTAGCAACTGCAATTAACTTAGCTTTTACAAGAAACCGTAATTTCTTAGATCTTTAAAATGATTTGAATTTATTTATATAAATGACTGTGCGTATGTGTGTGCGCGCGCGCGTTTCACGATATTTGATATAATATAAAATATAATTTGAATTTATTAGACAGATTTCACACTTTAATTATCTAGAATTAAGGTAAATCGAGTAAAATAATGAAGGTAAATAATGTTTCTCTATTGCATATAAATCGTGTATAAACGGTTAGCGACGAGTATCATTCATTTATATTCTCACCTAGCCTAAGACACTTCGGTAGCAATAGGAAGGTTGATTCGAGGGTTGCCCGTCGAAGAACACTCGGATGATATATGAAGACAATATGGTCTCATATTTCTGTCGCTGTCGCGGGAGGATTAAGCTTATACTCTTTCGCGACTGAATATCTTCGGCAGTTGTCACATATTCTACTGCCAGCACCCTACAGAAACCCCCGCTTCCGCTCGCTCCCTGTGCTTGCACCCTCTCGTATTCTTGGTAGCGACGAAAAAAGAAAGAAAGTGGCAAGTAATAAATAACCGTGCCGATTCCAGACTGTAATGTTCATTTCTGTAGATGTATTATACAAATAGATTTTCTATAATACAAAGGCTTTATTACAATTAAAACGGAGCTCTCGAATTGCAATCGTATAATTTCTTGAGTCAAAAGAGATAGATATCAAATTGAAAAATATTTTTTTCATCCTTCCGAATAAATGATAGATTTTTATTAGCAAACGAAATTTTCTTTACTTATTCCTTATTTGCGATACTTTGTGCGTGACAATTAACGATGATGCAACATAATGCAACCAAGACTCACGATATCCCTTCCCTTTGTCACGCTCTCTTTTCGGAACAGAGAATATGAAGGAGAAACACGAGAGAAGGCGAATGAAAGGAGATGGCTCTTTGTATCGATATACAGCCTACCCTTGTCTCTCCCGTCTCTGTTTCTCTCCTTCAATGCCGTACTTCGCAATCGCCTCGTTCTCGTCTGCTCTTTATACTCGTCAGCTGGTAGACGGCCATTAGTGGTAGGGTAAAAGCTATTGGAAGCTCGCGGGATCTTTGAAAGGGTGCAGATGACGATTT
Organism: Wasmannia auropunctata; assembly: GCF_000956235.1. Classification (NCBI taxonomy): domain Eukaryota; kingdom Metazoa; phylum Arthropoda; class Insecta; order Hymenoptera; family Formicidae; genus Wasmannia; species Wasmannia auropunctata. The sequence goes on along the minus strand of NW_012026904.1, from coordinate 1,244,244 downwards.
CGGCGGCACTATATGTTATCCGCGCACTTCGCTCACGAACCTTCCCCCTTCTCTCATTGCATTGCGATTGCATCTGCATATTTCTATTCGCGGTCAAATATATTCGCGTTTATTTTTAATAATATTTTCAATTTTATTGAAACATACGTCGCGCGTATTAATATTTCTGTCTACAAAGAGCGTGATGTATGATTAAACTTTAAATATAATTCGTCTGAAGCGTTATTTTACAACTATGTTTGGAACAAAAAAAATAATAATTTGTTCTATTTCTGCTTACAGACGACCGGTCACTGCTACCACACGGGTTTACAATCGCTCGCGCCGTTAGGTGAGTAAGTACAACGGTGTAAATCACGTAATGCTGTTTTATTACGTATCGTCGATCGCGCCGATTACGCAACGAGCTAACCGGCGATGAGATGTATGCCTGATAATTGCCGATTTCAATCTACTGAAACGGCCTGCTAATAAATAATTTAATGCGGCGGGGTTTTCGTGCATCGGTGATTCCGAGCGATGCACGGTCGGTTGCATGCCGTGCATTGATAGGTACAATGCGACGTGATTGTACCAATCATGCGATATTATAATCAATAATACACGCTATTAAACCCTAACTATGCACGACTGCTACCGCTTCTACTAATACAGGCTATGCACCGCAGCGCCATTAAGGCCGCGACGGTTCTCATCCCGTCGTATCGAATTCTCGCGAAGAAATCTCGTCGTCGGCGTTCATCGACGAGCAACGGAAAACGGTGGCATGGACGTTTAATCTGCGACGTGACGGCGCGTGATCCCGTCGGAAGGACCTGAAATTATCGTGACACGCGCGCGGTCGCGCGATCGAATCGAAACGAGCGACGCGACGGTGTGAGAGCCTCTGGGTAAGATCAAGTAAATAGAAACAGGCAGTGCCAGTCAGTGCTCGGGGGGAAACGCAGCATGAGACCTTTGAACGTCCGCACTGTCTTTGCGTTTCTGTGGATCGTAGAGCACAGAGGATCAACGAAACGCCGCGGCGGTATAAGCGTCACGCGCGACTGGATACCGAGTCAATCGATCACGGCAATACGCGTTTGATTAACGTATTACAGGAGATCGCGCGCAAGACACGCGCGACTATAGAAGTTTCACCAGTGGCAATTAGCCTTTCGCGAGCGGTAACGAGAGACGAATTTAACGTGGAACCTCTAATCGACAGACACTTGATTATTTTTAATACGATTCTGTACTTGCGTCTGCAGGCAGAACGGATGTTGCATTATAGATAAATTCGCGGGTTCAGATTCGCGAGAAACGGCTTTTAATACCAGAGGAGAGCGTCACGGGTCTGATGGTCTCGGGGCCGAGAAACGAAAACTCTCTTCAATTATTTGTCTTCCTCGCTTCCGCGAGGAACGGGAAGTTTTCCCAATGGCTCTCCAGGTTAATACTTCCGAGGGACTTAATACTCTTTGTACCTATTTATGACTGCGAGACGGAATCGCGGGCACGTAATCTTCCATTATAATTGACCTTTCCGCCGTTACTCGTTGTTCCGCGAGTATAGGTGCGGGTAGAATAGGGAGAAGGGGATCCAAGACCTCCGTCGTGGGCGAGAGGGGGTCGTCGCCGGACGGGCAGGAGAAGAGAAGTCAGTTGGAGAATCGCATCCCCCTCGTCCTCCCCGCGGGGTGTACGCGCGTCGGTCGGTATTTATTTTACAAAACGTTTCTTCCTCGCTCTTCCGGCCGCGCCCGACTTAATTTACCACCCGAGGTATTAATTATAAAAAAGTCGTAACTAAATGCCCAGCAGGACGGAGTTACGCGCCCGCCGCCGCCGCCGCCGCGCCGGTCCACGCGGACGCGGCTTTAATTTTCCTATTTGTCGGGGAAGTTAGCGTCTGAGCGAGCGCGGAAATCATTAGCGAAGTAAAAACCGGCTCCCACGCGACTTCACCAATACCAAAGCGACGGCGCGGGCGGCCGTCCTCCCCTCCCTCCCTCCCTCCCTCCTCGCTTATAAGGCGCGATGTCGTTACGCTTTACCTCGCGAAATTGAATTTGGGATTCTCCGCTCAATGCGGAGATAAAACCGCGTTACGTGCGTCCCTGGAAAGTCGCGCGCGAAGTGGGGCCGTCAATTAATATGCGCGACGACCAACTTCTTTCTGATACACTCCCTTCCTCCGTATCGCGGGGAAACACTTTGCGAAGTAATGAAATAAAACGTGAACTCTCGAGTATACGCTGTTTAAGCGCGATCACGTCACGCAAATTAAAGAAATTAATGATCTATAATTATACGTGAGATCGCTTGACGTTCTCGTCGGCGCGACTTCGTAAAATACATGCTTTTTCATTAACGGTATTAGTATTGTCTTTTAATGATACTGTATGACTGATAATAACTGTAATCAAAATGAGAGACGTGTCGCTCCTCGTTGACGAATCTTCTCGAAGGCGGAATGGCGAAGGGGGGGCCGAAGGAAGGTTGGAAAGAGAGACGAGAAAAGGATCCAAACGCGACGACGAGAGGCCGCGCGTCGCCTCTCGCCTCTCCTCGTAAATAAATAATTAGAATCTCCCTTCAACGTCTCTGCAGTGCGTTTCTTCTTTTTTTTCTCTCTTTCTATCTTCCCTACGCGCGACTTCGTCTTCCCGGCCGGTGAATGGCAGTGATTGGCAGTTAATGACGATGCTTCACGGATGCTGTCCTCCACACCTCCGATATCCGCCGCTTTCCGCCAGAAACGAGTGTCCCCCGTAATTTCTATCGAGACGGCCGTGATTTTATTCTAGAGGACATTCGCGCTTCCCGAGACACGGCCAATTTCTCCCGGGACCGTCGACGAAAAATACGCCGACGCTGTAGAAATCGCATCAGAGTCTGCAAAAAAATTGCATTTACGATTATTTATTTCGCTAATGAACCACTTAGGTACTTTTGTTTTTTACCCTATCATCCGTACACTTCATTACACATGCTTGATGAATGCATTTTGTGAGGAATAGCTGAATATGTGTTTTAAATAATTTTATTTATATAATAGAACATTAAAATTTCTATCTATATTCTCGCGAATCTTATTTATCTAACATTTTACATGTTATAAATATAACTGCAATATAACATTAATTGCATTTTAATTTGCGCGAGACTTATTCACATACAGAAAAATATCGTGAAAAAATTATGAATCTGAAATTCAACATTGATGCAATTGTAGGATAGCTCGACTCTCGGAGAGTTTCGAATGTACCAATACACTTGCAATTCAAATTTATCAATCTCGACCCCTTGGAGGATCTAAGTTTCGTTGTCGGAAACGTGGCAATCGTGGCTTCTTGTGGTAGGCGACCGTTATAGATATATACTCGCGGTGCCCGTCGCAACAGCGATACTCCTCGACCACTCGGGGAATAAAGTATAACAATACAAATCGTGAATTGTGTTCGGCAGGCCGTCGGGGGCCGTCGACGAACAGCGGCAGCCTATTTACTTGGATAACGATGCTCCGGTTCACGTCGAATTGGCCCTCTCTGATGGGTCTCCGCGCGCGCGTCTCCGCTCCTCGCTCTACTCCCGTCCTCCTCTCTGTCCGTCCCTCCGCGACCCCATTGTTCCACCATAAAAATGTCAGTTTCACGAATCTATAGTCAGTCGTGCACAAAGAGGACAATGAAGGATGTATGGAAATAGCCAGATAGGCTGCCACGCCAGGGCCTCCGCGCCGGGCACAGCCACTCGAATGCGCTTGTCGTGCACATTTAAACGACAGTAATGAACCATTGTTGAGAATTATCAGTCCTATGTCGCGGAGCTCGCTCGCTAATTATCAGCGGAGCGCCTGTATGCGCCACGTCGTCGTCGTCGGCGGGCCCAGTCATCGCGCTCGACTACTTTCTTGCTCCTCCTGTCGCTCACCTCCCCTACCCTCTCCCCCCCCCCTCCCTCCGGTGTGCAATAAGACTTTTATTCGTGTCACGCGAGAACCGCTCTCTCGTGTAAAGTGCATCTACCTCGCTTTTAGAGACGAGGCTTTATTGCGGGCTGTACGCGGCAGGAATTGAAGTGGGCGCGTGAGGGGTAGAGAGAGAAAGAGAGAGAGAGAGAGAGAGAGAGAGAGAGAGAGAGAGAGAGAGAACGCGCGCCAGTCATATCACGGGCAGAGAGCGGGCTTTGCGCCCGTACGCAACTCGGCAACGACGTGAGCTTTCGCGTCCTCTCTTTTTCCCCTCTTTTTTTCTCTACTCCTCCCTCTTCGTTTCGTCGTCTGCGTGCTCGCTCTTTTCGTGGCGCGACGCGCGCGTTCACGAGGGATCGACTCTCGCCGATCGCGAGAATCGCCGATGCTGCTCGGTCTCTTTTAACGCGCCGTCCCACACCACGGGCACGAGTGTGCCTCTGGAGAGTGCTTTCGTAGGTCGGCTACGTCGAATAACGCCGCCAGGGAGAGATACGCAAATGAGCGACGCGAGCGGCGAACGATGCTGAATGCGAGCGGATCGCTCGGAAACGTTTGTAATATCAATTAATCTTGCTCTAACGCACCGCTACTCCGGCTTCTGGAAGTCTCATCGAGCGAGGAAATCATGTTTTAATGCATGATTGCATTTGTATGCGTATATAGATTCGAATTTTTACGTCCGATAGATCTTCGATAAAGGGGTTTCTGTCTGTTATTATGTCTTGCTTATACATTTTATAGCCTTATTAATCGCATGATAATTTAGTTTCAACTCGCTTTGCCTTCCTGTGTTCATTGTTCTCTTTATGTATAGCCGTATGTATAATCAAAATAAGGGAAAACGCTTTATTCAAAATTGAACGCTGTACACAACGATACAATTAATTGACGTTATTAGCGACAGAAGGTTCGATTTGTAGAACAATCGCGGGCGTCACGAGCGAGAAACAACGGACAGCCGACAGGCGGACGATCGCACGACGCCATTCATATCTCCATTACTTAAAATAAATCAATATTTTCAATATTCCTAAATGGAGGTCTCTCCTTTATACGCGTCTTTCTGTGCTCTGTCGTCGCGCCGCGCCGTGCCCGCGGCGTGGCACTCTCCCGTCTCCGTTTTACGCTCGCCCGCCAGCTCTTTTCTCTCCCTTCTGCTCTCCCGTATAATGGCGAGCGTGCATATCATTGTCGACGGGGAGAACGGGAACCGTGAAAACGCCGAATATGCCGGTCTGACAATAAAAGATGTTAGCAACGGAACCCCGAGAGCACCCCCTCGTCCCTTCAAAGATCGCTCGGCGGCTAACCCCCAAAATTCGAATGCGGCCGGGCAATTTCGCAAATGGGGATTGCCGATACATCCGAGGCGAGAGCGTCGTAAATAATCCGTAGGGTGATCCGTTCCAGAAAGTCAGGCCTATTGTCAGTTATCGATTGCAGCACACGGTATATGCGTGCGATGCTCTGGCGCACCATTTCGACAGCGATAATATTTTAATTTTATTATTTAAATATACTTAAACATTTTATCTTTAATATATTGCATTTGTATGATGCATAAAAATAGCGTTAATATTAAATAAAGAAATTGAAATTGAAATCGAGCAGATGGCTCTGAATAGATACAATATTTAATTTCTAAAAGCCACAGGAACTAAATCCAATTCTTAGTATCTGTGAAAAAATTCTTAATATCTACTACAATATTCTGCGTGAGATATTCTTCACGCAGCATTATGAGCAGCGCAAATTTCCTTCCCGCTCGCGAATGAATTCAACAACAATCAGCGTGGACGTGCAATTATGTTGTTCGGCTGGCTGTACGAAAAATCGAGCCTGGCGAATTAATAACGCGAGATTTAATAAAAACGCGGCCCTAATATCAAAGCATTGCGGTATAATTGAGTCGAGAGTTTTTACCCCGGGAGCACAAATTACCCGCTAAACTCGCGTCAAACGTCTTGGCGCGCCCCGGTAGCGCCCGGCTCTCGCTTTTAGCAGTCGCTGCGGCGCGCGAGAAGTCGTCGACGAGCAGCGGAGTGGCCGTGGAAAGAGCGCGAGGGTAGAGAAATTAAAGGCAATGACAAATTCACGTCGTGCAGATAATTGGAATAAATAAAGGAATAATAGAGAGAAAGAGAAAGAGAAAGAGAGAGAGAAAGAGGTAGTATACGAGGGGAAAAAGTGGGTGGCCGGCCCCGGGGTGGACGAGGGCGGCGGGGGGGGGGGTGAGGGTGGAGGAGCGGGTACAACCCCTTGACATCTGTAATTAAATGAAAACAAAAAGAAAGTAATCGTACGCTCTCGAGGGTCGAGTCAAGGCAGCGAAATGAGAGAATCTGATAGGGAAGCGAGACAATGCCCTCTTGCCAGCCTGAGAATGAAATGTCACCGACCGGATACGGACCAGCGATTCGTCTGGATCGCCGTTCTTCCGCACCGTCTTTATATACCGGCGTTTTCTCTCGTTCGCAGTGTAAGTAAGTGATCTTTATCGTTTTTCGAATAGAGCGAGCAACGTATCGCATATTCTATTTTTCTTTCGAGAAAGATTTTCATAGACTGAGTATTTAAAATAACAAAAAGAAGAAAAAATGGAATATTATTGAAGAATTATAATTTGAATTCGATTTTCATCTATTTCGTATTGATGTCGAGTGTCGATCTCACATGACACTGTTTTTTTTATCACCAATACAATTTTTTTTTAAATTTTAGAAAATTATACATTTTATTTAGAAAAAAGAGATTGCTGTCTCACGTATCGACTCAATACGTCGTTTTAGAGCGCAGGGCCACACGATGGTCGACGTGTTGCTGACAGTGAAGTATCGTCTCGAAATCGTCTTGGGCACCCTCGATCTTAATACGCGGGGGTTGCGTCCCTGCGCGTCGACATCGGGAAGCGTTACTGAAGACATCACAAAACGATATCTCTCGGCGGTATCGACGTCCGTCGCGTCGAGCAATATGCCCATCAAATCCCCGTAACCATCAATATCTTTTCGTTCCCGGATGGAGAAAATCGTGCGGCTCGATTTCCACTCTCTCCTCGCGCAGCCTCCTCCTCCGCCTTCCGCCAACCGCGTTGGGAAGCACTGAAATGTTTTACATTGCAAAATCAATGCCGACATCAGGCTACCCCTCCGTTCGGTCCCCTTTCTGCACGTAGGACATTCTCCTACAGCCTCTTCCGGTAAATCGCACGATTATTGAAAACGCATTTTGGTATTTCTATCGCGGGGAGCGAGACGCACTCGATACGACGTTCGCGCATCAATTGCGCGATACTCCGCAAAGCGCTTTTGCATCTCACATAAAGAATTAAATTGTACGTGGTAGAATGTGCATGTTGAATATGGATTTTATACAAAACCAAATCGATGTTCAGTTCTGGATAGTTTAGTGTAAGAAATTGTCATTAGGTCATTATGTTAAAAGTTGTCATATATATCTATCAGTGATCCCATAACTTTAAGTTAAACTAAAAATTTTGTCGCAATAAACAATTGACTGTATTATCTACACTGATTATAATAGCGTTTAGTCACGAATGTATTTACGTACGAAGAATCTTGAATACGTTGTTCTCTAAATCCAAGGAAATATTGGAGAAAACAGGAGAACTTTTTTTTTGCTTTAATGGAACTTCCGATAAAGAAACGAGAATAATTCGGCGGGTAGAGATAGATACATTATGCACCGTCCAATCTCGCGGGTGATTTCCCTCCAATCGGAAGAGAGGGCAATCAGCCCTGTTTAAATACTCAACGGCAAGCTCGAGAGCGCCAATAAAAACTCACTTCGCGGATTGGGTAATAAAGCTCCAATCAACGGCTTAATTATTCGATTACGGCCGAGGGCAGGCAGGTGGAACGCGGCGGGTGTGGATCGGCGGCGGAAGGAACGGACGGGACGGGATTCGCGTCGCCGGAATTTCCGGGCTTATGGAATCGAAGATAATTAGAAATAAATAGTAACGAATCAGTTTCGGCCTCCCCTCCTAGGCGGGTAACTGGGTCTTATTGCTTTAATTAAAACGAGGGATGGAACGGTCTGACTTTCTCTCTTCGCATAAGACTCCACGATGGAAGTCTTACCTCGGGCGCGCCCGTCTATTTCCGTTTCTTCTGCTTCTACTTCTTCTGATAGGATTGAGAGGTACTTCGAGCGTAAATTGGAAACTACGGCGGCAACGGACCGAGGCGAGTCCCTTCTCGATTGAGACAAAGCAACGTTAGTTCCTATTTATTAGTTCGCTGTTTTGTTCCGTGAGCCGTATCGGCGTTTCGTCGGCCATTTCTATTAAATCCTCAGGAAGTTGATTCGAGCCTTTAAGAATCGCAAACGCACCAAACTCCGGGAATTGGTAGAAACGCACAAGTATCTTATGTAATATAACTTATTAATAAATTAGACTAATTTTTGAAAGCACTTTATCTTATATTACTTGGATAAAGTTTTCAGCCAAATCTAATGTTAATTGTAATATCGGTGATTACTAGAAACTGTCTCTTAAAAAACTGTTTCTTGATTAATATAAAAGCATTACATATATAGTGACAAAAATTATTCCATCCGATAATAATACAGTATTGTTTGCTTTAATTATATAGATTAATTCCTGATTACATTGGTTTTAATAACCAATGTAATCGGGAATTATTAAAATCACACTTAATATCTAAAAATGAAGATATGCGATTAAAACGTTAAACGATTGAGTTTATTTTTCGATTTTTTGTGCGCGATGGAACTTTAATTCCTGATCCGCATAGATAAATGTACGCCGACGAAAACGAGAAATCATTTGGTTCTCATGATATTAACACGGGATTTAATGACCGGAGATATCCGACGAGGCGGAAAGCGTGGAATATTATCGCGACACGACCGGGAAGACGAATCGCTCCTCTCGCTGGAACTTTATTAAATCCACGTTCGGCGAGCACGAGCACGATCGCTCGAAGCAGAGCGTTAATACGTTCGACAATTTTTATGCTCGCGCTCGCGTGTAGAGGGGGATATATATTGGCGGCTTTAATGCGACATAAAATTTCACATGTCGAGGCTCGGGCAATATGTATCGGCGCCGCCTGTATTGAAATACATATTTAATGCACGATAATCACTCTCGCTTATGGCTTCTCCAGTGAATATCTTTCTGATGTATCCTTTAATATTTCACGCCGAACTGATAATCGCGTAATAACAATAAACTGCCAGATAAGAGAAACAATAATGAGATTTTGACGAGAAAAGGGACTTGAACTTTTCTATTGTAAATAATAAGGAGAAAAAATATCAAAGACATGGTAAAAGCCGGCCTTCCGTTTCGCAATAATCTAAATTTAACCGAATAAAACTGATTTATAACGGAAACTGTAAAACTAGATTTTTATTACAGTCTACGTGCAGCGCGCTTGAGTGCAAAATATGCGGCCGTGCGTTTTTATCTTGACCGATTCGTTAGCGACAACGTTGAATTTTGCGTCGCACATACACACACACACACACACACACACACACACACACGTGCGCGCGCGCGCGCGTACACACAAGTACACGATGACTGAAAGCAACGTCGCAAGGTGAACCAGTCGATGCCAAAAGCTACCCTTCGCGGGGCGCACGATGAAAAGGAAAAAAAAACGTCCTAGCTCCGTCCACCTCGAGGGATCGAATCGTGGCGGGTCCGGAGGCAGAGCCAGCCGCACTCTCCGTTTTATGCTTCGTTCCGTGTTTTTATTTACACCGCATTATTTACTTTCCGTATATCCCGCGAACGAACGCCCGGTATAAAGCGGTTAGAGGAGCCGCAGATATAAGCACACAAGCCGGTTCATTAGAGACATTTGAGCTTCTCGCGAGGAGAGCGGGTGGGGTCTGGGGGTGGTGGCGGCGGCTCTCTCCGGGGTGGTTCAGGGCTGCGAGAGAGAAACGTGGGGTGGCTTCGGGGGACGGGACGGGGACGAGGGGGGCGAGGGGTGCCGCCTCGCGAGGGTAGTCGGGCGGAGACAGACAAAATCAACAACGAGTAACGGGAACTCCGCGATATTAATCCACTCGTCGAGTTTTCAAACTTCCTACAAAGGCACCGCACCACGTCACCCGCCCTGCCCACCTACGCCGCCCATCCCGTAGCTATTTCCGCGCAACTGCATATTTGTAATGAAACCATAATCAATATTTTATTAGTGCCGGAGCGCGAGTGCACGATACGGAATCTAATCTAAGACGAAGTCTTCTCGCGGGACTGTCGCGGGCTTTTTGGGGAAGGATCTACTCATTTCGTGCATTTAAGTATTATTTAAACACGACACATTATCGTGTGTATGTGTGTGTGAATGTGTGAATGAAATCAGTACGAATAACTTACGTATATGTAAGTATGTCTGACGACAGACGCTGTAGTTGATTATAAGCCTTTGATTATAATTCGAAATTGCGCTTTTATCACAATAAAACGCCCTCAATAGCACTTTATAATACAATTCAGTGTTATTATTGAGTCAGCTCAATTATTATTCCTACCCGAATGCTTTGCTTTGCATTTCATTGCATTATTATTAATCTGTGAAACGTAATGTTCGCTCAAGGAATTTTCTCTAATTAATTAAAAGGATTGCTTATTGTTTCTACAAATATGTCTGAAATCTGTTTTACTGTAATGTTATAGTTGGCAGTCGTAACGATGAACAGTGGAAATATTATTGTGTGGAATATTCTATAATTAAAAAAAAAAAAGATACAGTCGAACTTGTGAAATAGACTTGTTATTTAAATCACTGTTACAGTACTAAAACAATTTGTATTTCTGCAGAAACTAATTAACAACGCTTATGTCGATTCATTCTTCAAAATGATTCAAATCAGTAGAACTGCATTATTGTTTTCTAACGAAAAAAGACGGACGATATTGTAAGACGGATTCTGCGACGTGTTGAAGTAATCGATGCTGACGCTGTGTGCCGACAGCGTAGGTGAATCGTTAAGCTGTTAAAAGAGTGTCACTGACTTACGACGATTACTCACCGCGGGACCAATTGACCCGATATGATCGCCCGGGGTATTCTTGTACACGGTGGCCCGGTGTCAATTGCGGCACGCGCCAACAATCCATACGCGGTCTTCGTGATCCGCTTATGAACGGCCGCGGATTACGTCACCGTCGAATGTGGTTTAATTATCGAGGACGTACGGCCGATCGTAAAGCGTTGTATTTTTAGCCACGATATTATTGGCACGGATCTTCTCCTTATTACGCCACCCGGCAATAAGGAATGCAAAGTGGCGACCGATCTCTCGTTGGAGGCGACAGAAAAAGACAGGTGCTTCACATCCCAATAACAGCGTTTGTCAAATGATTCGTGAGATTAATTTATTGTAATTTATTATCATTGTAATTATTACTTCTCGTATTTTTTGACAATAGTTTCCGTGATTATATGTGCAACGAATCATTATTAATCAGAAAATTATTTTAAGCCCGCGCCGCTCGTTTTTGGCGCGGGTTGATAAAGAAATTAACTAATTATACCGAGGCATTATCCGCGCTATTTTTTTTTCTCGTTGCAAGGAAGTGCTGCACACACTAATCATATGAGCGCATGCCGCCTTAAAAAAGTCACATTACATATTCGCTCTTCGTATAATTAATTGTATGCCTGCGCGAGATGAAAATTATCATTAACGTAATGTTACTCTTACCAACGGAGAAAAAGCGAGAAAACATTCTGTCGCGTTCGGCGAGGTTTACCGAGGGAAACCGACGAAAAGGTAGAAGGGAGGGAAAAAGGGTGGGGGAGGGGGTGGCGAGAGAGGCATGATTCTCGAATCGAATGCATTAAGATAATTAATTATAAAATCCACGAGAAACGCAGCGGCCGCGAGAACCAACGGCGGCTAGAGCGCCGCGATGCAAAAATATGGACGCACATCGAGTAGAGTTTCTGTTCGTTGCCCCGTCTTCCCTCCTCGCCATCGTTACTTTCATTTACTCAGTTAGCCTCGTTTCAAGAGACACAAATTAGAATGAGGGAATGCAGATTTTACAAAATACTTACCGGAGTAAATCGCTCGTGAATTGAGGTAGAATAATGCGGGAAAGGTGCCCCGAAAATATCTTTTTGCAACCACATTATAGGAACCCCGAATGTGCACGTAGAAATTAACGTTAATTAGTTGCGGCTTGATGACAGAGTCTTTACAGCGCGCGCCGCTATCTGAAAGATTAATGAACGTAGGACGCCCGACTTGTTGTGGAAAAATTACTTTCGGTTATATTCCTCTCGTGACTCAACATGATTGAATCAGAGACAGAAATAGCGATGATCATCGGATTGCCAATTGTATTGGCGGATGTTCATTTAGCCCCGCGACTGTCACATAACGAAGTGTGGTCCGTATTAATAATTTCACGCTTCGCTCTGGCTGCCATCGCATAACTAATCAATCATTTTAAACGTTCTGAAGCAATAAGGAAGAAATTTTCTCAATTGTAATATCCGGTTCTCTATTTCAGCAATACCGTCAATATAGTTTTACGTAATATATGGGCATAAATGTAATAATTGTGATGTTTGTTTTTAAAGAATAAGAGATAAATTGTAGATGTATGTTTGCGATTCATACTTGGGAAATGTGCAGTCTACAATAATATATTTACGATCGGAACGATGCTTCATCCGCGCGGTAGACAGTCATTGATTACTTCGGGACGGAACGTTAATGTTAATCTGAAGGAAATGAACGCGAATGACCTGCAGTTCGTTGCCGGATCGAAAGTCGTCGTCGCCGTAGCTCTCGCAGACTCCTTAAGACCCGTTCGCTCGTAAATTTCTCCTCGTTTGCCAAAGGGTTAATGCGTCTGACTGTATCCCAGGAGGAAATCTTGAAATGCAATATTCTACAATATTCACTGACGAGGGAACGAAGGTCGGAGGAGCGGCGGGAGCGGCGGAAAAGACGACGGATGGCGAAAAGGAGGGGGACAGGGGAGGGGGAGTGGGAAAGGGAGAGACTTGGACTTTTACCACGGCTCAATATTGGTACTCCGACAGCGTCTTCCTTCGCTCACTTCCTCTCAATCTTCTTCCCCGTGTTCGTTCTCCGTCTCGCGTCCTCGCACTATTTCTCCTACTCTCTCGGAGGAAGTTACTTGACAACTGTTATTTGCATTTCTATCCTATTGAAGAAAATATCTAATAAAGTTTCGCGAGCGGCGCCATCTTGAGGGAGAGACCAGCTTCTCCTCGCCTGCTCCCCCCTGTTCCTGGCCAACCCATCAGAATCTGTACTCCAAGTCATATTCCGTGAAGCAATGTCTCGAAAGCACTCCCGTAAGTTCGAATAGTTCGATGGACGTGGCTGCGAACAATGTCGAATAAGGTTTGGCTTGCACGTATTTCTACGTGAAAGCGAACGTCTCGTTGATAGAACTTTATTTCAGATACTGATCCATTATCATCTTTGTTTTAGCCGTAATATTGCTCATTTTGTGCTTATCTTGTATAAAAATGAAATACGAATACCATTGTCCATCTTATAGAATAAACGAAGCAATTGGATTAAATCACAAAGTAATTGCACATAAATATAAATATATTTCGCTGATATATGTAAGTACATATATCAGCGAAAATGATAAGCAATTAGTGGCTAGAGATTGTCAACAGTTCAAAGACGGTGATTTGATTTAAACTGGAGTCTTTCCACGAACGATATCATATTGAGGAACTTCGGGTCGTCACATGGATGATCGCGAGCATTTTGCGCCTCGCGATAAGTCGTAAATCCGCGGTACGAGAGCTCGTAAAAGGAATCTGAAGTACGATCCTTACCCCCCTCCCCCCGAATCCTCGCGTAATCACGAATCCTTTAACCACGGTTGAGCTCATCGATCCGTTTCGTCAATTCAATGGCAAGTATTTACGTTGCATATTGTGAAGGTAAATCTCGACTTGTTTTTGAAGATAATGTAAAGTCGAAAAATATAGGTATCTTATTATATAAGTTTTATTGTTTATCAAACATGAATATACTTTAATTTAGAATTTATATATCATTTATGTCAGCAATCAGAAAAATAATGCGAATAAAGATAAACATTTTCGAGTTATTCATTATTCTTTAATATGAATGTACGAATATATTTCTATATATGTACATAATTTTTTTTTAAATTTTATAAAGTCTCTGTTATAACTTAGCATTTTATTTTTAAATAAATTTTGCAACTGAAATTGATTTAAGAATAATTATCCGTTATTTTTAGAACAATTCTTGAGAGAAATCATAAAACGGCAAAGAAAACATTATTTTCAATAATCAAACTCATCACATGATAATGACTGTTAATCTTCAAAAAAATACAGAATACCTATACAGACAATATTTATATCCGTACAAAACGAAAAGTTATTATCTTCTTGATATTTTTTTAATGTTTTTGTCTCTTATTATCGATGTATTTTAATGTCTAAGATACATCCTTAATAGGAGATATACTGAGTCAAAACATTAAATTAAAAACTAACTGTGCTTTTATTTTGAAATGCGGACAATATCGACTTTTGGTTAACATTTTTCCATTATATAGCTGATGTGATACGTTTAGTAATACATGCTCTACGAGATGCGGAAGTAACATGGCATTACTGTAATTAGTTGCGACAATATTGTAATAAATTAAGTAAGATTAAAAAGTGTAATTATAATAAAATTTGTCCTGGTCAGCGGCCAACAAGGAGAAAAGCATACTTACTCATAGTTTATGAAATAATTAACAATGTAGCCATGGCAAATAATTATTTCCGCTCATCCAATAGCCTAGTATGGAAATATTTCACATCAAAAGATTGGTCCATTGCAAAATGCAATATTTGTAAGAATCGTTATAATAGTCAATTGTCAGGATTTGGCATGTATTTAAACGGAATTTCTTACGATAATGATCGAATAGCTAGACATATAGCAATATGAGTCGACTGTTAGGCACATTCAACTTATATATCAATATTTACGTTTTAGCGAAGACTCGTCACCGAATTTCGATCTACAACCGAATATTTCTTCATGCTGTAGTTGATGTGACACGTTTAGTGTACTTCACACTCTAGTAAAGCTAAAATTGTAAGGCAATTGTAATAAAATTGATTGTGGTTAACAGTTAGCAAGAAGAAAAAAGCAATCTTATTCAGTTTTTGTTCAATAATTAACGATGAATCAGATAGCGCATGACTCTAGCGACTGCCATGTCGTACAGTGGCGATGTTTCACACCGGAGCGATGGATCGTTGCAAAATGCAATTTGTGTGATAAGCGCTATCAGTTTCACGAAGAGTATTGTTTCGAGGCGCGCCTGACAGATAGCCATTCAAAAATGTTGAACGACAGACGAGACGGAATTGTAAACGCCGAATTAATACCATATTTCTCATTCACTATATATACTAAGATAAAATGCACTCTATACGAGAAGTTTTATAACATTATGTTGTTATACGAAATATACTTGTCTTGAAAGAACACTTACTCAATTCTCATAATATAAGTAAAAATTTAAGGACTTATATATGAATACACAAAGAAAAAACATAGATATACTCAAAAATCCTTAAATATATTGTAATTATAAAAAAGATCTATTAAACACAGCTACAATTAATAATGTAACGAGACGGCTAGCAGTCGTCATCGGCGAGAGAAGTTTGTCGGCAGCACAATGCAACGGCAACGTCTGATTCAGGCGATGTTATGAAATCAGTAAACAGCCGTCTTACGTGCACTTACGTCGAAACTCGTCAGTCACACGCGCATATGCGTGCGTGTGTATCGGTAGGTGCGTTAGATGTAGATTTCGCAGCCACAGGCGAGGCGAGGTGGGGTGGTAAGACACGTTTCTCCACGCGGTGGCATCGCGCAGAAGGAGGAGATCGCTCATTCAATACGGGCGTATTGTTCGGGTCTTATCGTAATATCTCATAATTAATATCTCCGCATTGTGGTATGGATGGATAGGCAGGATTCGCTGCCAGACCCAACTGATAGCGAAAGCATTTGTACCCGGCAGCTCTTCATCTCTCGGTCTCTCTTCTCTCTCTCTCTCTCTCTCTCTCTCTCTCTCTCTCTCACTCTCTTCCTCCCTCCCTCCCCCAGTCACCCTTACGCGTTCATCCACCCTCTGTCCTCGTCTTTGACGCGACGACCAAAGCTCGGCGTTCACTTCCACGAGATCCCATGAAAATCTTGTTCTTAGACCGCCAGACGATCCCGAATATCGATAAGCCGTGGTGGATCTTGAGCGGGATAACGGTGGAAGTCTTATAACGAGTCAACGAGCGGGTCGTGCCTGCACGGACGATTGTAATGGTCGCTTTTGACGTATCGTCGGAATAAATTAACGAGTACTAATTGTGATGATATCCCATTGGTCGCGCCTAATTTCTCGACCGTCGGAATACACACAAACGAAGCGTTTCATATTTAAAAGGAACACGGAGAATGCGATATTTCAAATATAGAAACTGGGCAGTCTAATAGCAGATTTGAGTTCTGAGCGAAGCATTTCGAGCTAATTATTTCGTATAGTGAGTAATTGAGTACTTACAACGTCGTGTTATACACGTCAAAGCCGCGTTTGCCACTGAGCTAATCAAAATACGTATACGACGGATAGATGTTCCGCGATTTGTCTGGTCCATTGAGACGCTGACCTTCCTTCCCTTGATCCTCAAGGAGTATTTCGCTTGGACGTAGGGGGACACCGGCCAAGAAACGGCACTAAGGGGCTTTTGAGATCGCCGGACGACGACTCCCGGTGCTCGCGGTCGAAGGAAGAGGCTCGCTTGTTCAAATGTCGGAATAGACGATAAACAGACGGATAGAAGGCCGTCACAGACGACCGTATCCGCCTGTGAGCTCAATGCTTGGTAGAATTCCTAAGACGTCGCGCGAGTCCTTCAGCGGATATATCCGTATGTGCTCGGTGTAATTGAATGCATACACTGCCGGAAATGCATTCACACGTTGACGCTCGTTGATATAGTAGGCGCGATTTTCCGTATTTCGCGCACCTTTCCATTTGAAATTCAATTTTATCGTAGTACGAAATCGGTCACGATAGACACGATAGATCGATGGCAACCAATAGGTCGATAATTAGAACCGACAAATTCAATTTTTGATATTGTTAATCTGATGTGAACATTGTTTTCATATTTGTTCTCTAATATATATACTTAATATATAATTACAAACTGTATATTGAGCAGAACAAGTATGAGTGAATTTTAATACGATCGTATTCTCGTTAACACGATTATAAGCAAAGATCTAGCGGTAAATGTCGAATTCATTGCGCGAAATGCAAATCGACCAGTGTGAAGTACTGCACGCGTTGCAATAAATAGAAATAAGAACTGAAATAAAAAGTTGCAATTCAGCCGAAACGTTACTTAAAAAGTTATTTAATTCCAGTGCACATCTTGCCGCGCGTCCACGCCTCTGACTCGAATATTTAATTTCTTGCTGAAGAATTAATGCGATGAGAAGTTGAGTAACTCTCGATATTCCCATTTCCTCGGTAGCTACGAGGAGAATAATGCAGGACGGATAAGTCGAAGGACCAAACCAAAACAAGCTGCGCAACAGTTAAGGCAGATCCTGTTTGAATATTGTTACCTTAACGAGGCGCAAGTATTTGCTTTGGAGATGTAATCCAGTGTACGGCTTGGAATATGAACGGCTTGGCGAATTACAGCGGTGTTTCGATTCTAAATCGACGAAAAGCCTTCGTTAATTGGCTTGGAATTTGCATTCGTTGTTTGAACGTCAACGAGCTGTAAAATTGTAGGTACGTTAAAGTTACAAATGGTTAGTTCCGAAGCTATTTTCCCGTATCTCTGATATGTAGTGGTCAAACTGACAGATTTTTAATAATTTGCAGTGACATTAATTTCACATTAAATAATCTGAATCTCAACAACAATAATGTTTCTCTTAATTTTATTAAAAGTAATCACGATTAATCAAAGTATTACGAATAAAAAATGTTACGAAATTAAAAAAAAAATTAAACGTTCAAGTCTATAAATACTTACTCGAATCTAAATTGTTTCATAAATTTCAACTTGCACGACGAAAAGGAAGAAAGACTTTGGCGTCGTGTTTCACACGTCGGATTGATAAAATATCGAGCCTACCGGAAATGGCCACCACTAACAACAAGCGCGATGCGGGAGTCCGTGGCCGCGCGATTCGACTATCTTTTACAGGGCGAAAGGGGGGAGGGAGAGAGAGGGGGGAGGTAGTTTTCGGGGTACGGGCCGAGGCGAGGAATACGAGAGAAAGGACGGCGGAGTTGGGGGTGGCTGGGAAGATAAGGCGAATCAAACCGTAAATAACCGCGGAACGGCGGAAAGGAAAGGGAGCGAGGTGGCGCGGGGTGGCGTCGGTGGGGTAGCGAAGGAAGGGGGCGAGAGTGAGGGGTACGACGCCTCGCCAGCTGCAAAACTCGCCGAGTTTTATAGTTGAATCGCATGACTCCGAATCTCCATACATTCCGCGCCTTCTCCCTTTTGCCGCTCACCCTCCCTCCCTCTTTGCCGCCGTCCCTCTCCCGTCTTTCTGTCTTTCTCCATCGTCCGCCCCTGCACTTTTCGCCTTTTTGCTCGAACCACCCCTGCTCCCCCTTTTTTCGCTCCCCCTCTCCGGGTCATATCTATTTTTATATCGCCGTTCCTTTCTCCGAGCCGAGGCGGCTACCACTCCACCTGCGGATATCTCCACACTGGTAACACCGTATGCGTATTATGCATGTGTACGAGCGCGCTGGATGGAACAGAAAGGGGCGATTAATTCCGTATTCCTAGATACTTTCTAACGTCCGCACGCCAGGCTCATACCTCATGCCACCGTCGTGGCCTTCACGGTGTTTACGAGCGCCCGTTTTTCGAGAGGAAGTGAAAAAGAATTGGACGTACGTCCAATATATCTGTGCCGTAGCCTGGAATTATGGTGGCGCTGAATCCAGGTGGAATTTCTGAGAAAAACGCGATGGTTATGCGGCAATCGAACGATGCGAACAATAAAGCGGGGATTCGCCACCGATTTAAATAAACGAGCAGAAATTATTAATCGATTTTGTTCGAAAAAAAATTTCAGATTTTAAGCTAGTGATTGACAATTTTTTATGGAATTTCTTAAAAAAGATATACACTTTGATAGTATACTTTAATAATCTTTTGCGACGGTTTTCGTTGTCTTTTGGTTGCAAAATTATTAGCATTAATTAGTATACGTAATGACGATCTTTCACGACGGAGCGGTATATTTTTACGTGCGAAACTCTTCGGCGACTCGGCCGTACTCTCAATTTTACGGAGCGCGGTATCGCGGAAGAAGTTCTCGCCAAGTAACGCTATGCGTGTGGTATAATACCTGTAGATATAGATGTGTATGTGTGTATATGTGTACGTATTATGCGACTGGGGTGCAGCCCAGGGTGGGAGAGTGGGCGAAGGTGGTCATGGGCGGAAAGTGCACGAAGGAGGGTGGAATGCAGGCCGAAGTAGGTACTAATGCCGAAAGTTTTAACGAGTTTGAGTGATCGCGGTCGATGTAACCGCAACAATAATAGCAATAGTAATAATCATACCGCTGCTCCGAGGCGGTACCAACTTATCGCGTTGCTCGGTATAAAAGCCTCGCTCGTGTGCGCTTTTGTGTATCTCCCCGAACGTTTCGGGAGTAATGAAAGGAACCGCTTATCAAATTCGTGCTTCGCCGTCAATAATAGATATGACAATAGAAATTAATATCCGTGATCCTGGTATTATTTTTATTGCTATCGTCAATATTTTTTAATATCTGAGACGATAGTAGAGAATATGATAGCATGTGAACGTTTATTTAATATTTTGTATATTTTTTAATAATTTATTTAATTTATTTAATTGAAAGCTATGTTATTGTGGTTGAATGAAAAATGTCGAATTTTTTTCTAACAAAAGAATATGGAGAATTAGGTAAGTACGCATCGAGCAATTAATCTCGCGGTGCGACAGTGCGCCGTTCAGCTTCGTCCGCAACCTCCATCTTCGACGAAAGATTCAAGGGACGACTTCTCTTCGCGTCAGCCAATGACCGATCGCGCAAGTCGCGCCAAATGGAATCCTCTTCGTCTTCGTCGGCACTTTCTTCGGGCCCGGGCGGGCGGCGGGATCTGTAACACACGTACGCACCACATACACAGGTATAGACAGGTATCCAGAAAGAACGACCGACTGGCGGGCGCGGCGGCGGGGGACCGGGCGGAAGGTGCCCGCCTCGGCGAGGGCCGACTAAAGGGTGTATGATTGATCGCGCCATGGCATGCCAGATAATGCAATTTTATTTCATTTGATTCCGCGGGGGTAATTGCTATTTTGGCGGGTCTGCCGCGCCGAACGGCCGACGGAGTGATGTATTGGCGTGGCTCTTTCTTCCTCTGCCCACCCTCCCGATCCCCACCTCGACTTGTTCCCCCCCCCTCCATCTCTTCCTCCATCTCGCGATATATATTAACTCCAGTCAGGATTATTGCTTTGAGGGTGGAAAAGAGCGGATCGATCACGTGCGAAAGAAGGTGGAGAATCGTCGGCTCCACCGCTTCCGCCGTCAAAGACCGCGCGGGGCGA
Source organism: Wasmannia auropunctata (assembly GCF_000956235.1). Classification (NCBI taxonomy): domain Eukaryota; kingdom Metazoa; phylum Arthropoda; class Insecta; order Hymenoptera; family Formicidae; genus Wasmannia; species Wasmannia auropunctata. The sequence continues at coordinate 1,223,604 of NW_012026904.1, read as the reverse complement.
TAAATCCCGCGTCTTCCTGCCATCTTGTTTTGGAAAGGAGCCTAATCGGCCGTACGATTGATTTAGATCGCCCGATTTACCTCGCTTCGCACCGAGCCTCGTGTAACGCTCTACGCGAAATTGGAGAATCGCGATGATTGCGTTATGGCAATCCATGTGTGTATGTAAATCCTTGTCTGAATAGAACTTGTCCCGTGTACGCCTTTCCTCACTTTAATAATAGATTTTACTGAGAATATTGTGATATTTCCAATTAATTGTGAATTTCAATAAATGTAAGATTTTCATCAAAGCTCACGACGATTTATATAGTCCGTCAATTCAAGATAATAAAAATCAGATATTAATTCGTGTATTAATTCGAGTTTAGCACAAAAGAGTCGAATAATGAACAGGAGTGCGTTAAATATACGCATTTGCAGAAGTTTGTTGCTAATCGCATGAACAAAGCGTCATCTTCAAAATCCTAAGCGCTCCACGCAGGGATGTAACCGAAGCTTTCGTCGCAATAAATTCAAAATAATATCCAAAGGCAACGCGACGCGCAACAGCATCGCGGCAACCCAGCGGCGTGTTTCTATTTGACGTCGCGGTGCCGCGGGTGCATGGCGTCGCCGCGTAGTTGGTTAGCGTTAATTGTAATGCTTTTTGGTCCATACGCGATTACACGATGAAATAATCCCTCATTTATGAGTTAAGTGGTCTGTGGAACTCAACGGCGCTTCTGATGAAATGCTCACGGCGAGTGCACCGCCGGTTCTGAGGAGGGTCGTTGAGGAAGGAGAAGGAGAGAGCGAGAGAAAGAAAGAGAGAGAGAAGGAGAGGAATACCAGGGGATCGAGAGAGAAGGGCGAAAACGCACGACGGAGAGAGGACGTGCGAGAGCGAGAGGAGAAAAGGGTGGCCGGCGGGCGGATGGAGGTCAGGGGGTAGGTAACTGCGCTACCAACCACGCGACCCTACGGCGATATGGTCCTTTGCTCGCATTATAATTACGTTCCGCCGTCCGTAAAATTGCAAATAATTAAGATTTGGTCGATGCGAGAGCGCGAAACGTAATAATGTCGTGCGGGTTGTTTCGCTGCACTTCGCGGCCGCGGAGGGAGAACGATTGCGAGTTGCCGAGGTCTTTCTTGCTCATTCAGACGTAATAAACGACATTTGCTTTAAACTGTATATGCAATATTTGCCTATCGGCAGACAATAAAAGTGAGCTGGCTTTTTGTCAAAGCGGTTTTTACCTAGCTTAGCGAGATTCGTCTTCCCTCTCGTAATTTCACAGAGAAGAGTTACGTCAGTTAAATCGCGCACCTAAATTTCGCCGATAACTCGGAGCGATCTCTCGAGCAGCACTCGCAACACACAATGGTATATCGGTAATTAGGACGTAAAGTTAATAGGCGAAATTACTCGCTCGAGTCAAAGCCGAGCACGGTGATCTCGCGTCACCGAGCAGAAATTACAAACCCTCGCCGCTTCGCATTGCCGGTCCGCTTCTTGGTTGTCGGTAACCACTCCGACGAACGCCGAGACCGCCATTACCCGGCAATTTGGGATCATCCGCGGAGAGACATCAGAAGAACCGAAAATATGCTCAGCCATCGTACACGAATAAATATAATCAGCCCTCATTCTCGAGGCCATTTCGGGGGAGGAGGCACGCACAAATCCGTGCAGCCTTGCGTGAAAAAGGGTGGAACGAGAAACAAGCTTGATGCATCGCGGAAGGTGTATTTCGAATTTACATTCCGTTGGGCAAAGCATACTTGTTAATCGTTAAATGGCGAATATAATTCTTAGATCACGCAAAAGGCATATATATAAGTATATGCGTGCGCGATGTCATGTATTATGCTTTCACGATGACAATTTGATCGATCGTTGGCGAAATTATTTTCTTTTTATACTGAAAAGTATTTAATTATGCGTTATATTCATTATATCGTTATATCATTATATATGCGGTAACATTACCGCACGAAAAAATCTGAATACTTTGTGCCGACAAATAATTATTTCGCGAACGCAACGGCCACTGTTGTGCGAGCTTGCTTCAAAGTGATAAGAACCGAATTAAAGTTACATACAAATTAGCCCGATAATGCGCACGTGAACTCGCAACGCGTTCTCGCAACATTCGCCGATGCCGAAGCGCACGTTGAGGGGGTGAGAGCCTACACCCCCTGCACTCTGCTCTGCAACTTTCTTTCCGACCTTCCTCCTTCCTTTGCACCTTCCCCGCTGCGCGCCTTTCCTTCTCTCCTTCTTCTCGAAGCGTGAGATCGTTCTGCGCAAATTGGCCGTGGTTTTTTTTAATTTACACTCGCTCCGCGCTGCAATCGCCCACGTTCTTCCTCTGTGCTGTGACAAGTCGATGGGTAGGTGGGTTAACCCATTTGTCGGCCATTTTGCATATATATATATATATATACACTGAGTTTTGTGATATTTCTTAATTAAATATAGCCTCAAGTTAAAAATGAAATTAAACAGAAGGCAGTGTTTTTTTGCCGGCTTGGCCGGCTCCGTATCTCGCTTCCACCCCCAGCAAAGCCCTTCCTACCCTGTTCCTCGGCTCGACAATGGCGAATAAGGTTACCCAGTCGCTTCGCAGCTTCGACCAACCCTCTCTCTCTCTCTCTCTCTCTCTCTCTCTCTTTCTGCGGACTACCCGCTATACATATTTCACGTCGAAATAATTAAACGCCGCTGGACCGCGAGTCGACTCGCCCTAAGGTCGAGTGGAGCCGAGTCGCGATTATTAATTAGGTCGTAGCTACCTCGCTGACCTCGACTCTCGATTTTCTGATAAGGTTGACTGACCATTGGCCTTGGATGAATAATACGTTAAGCTTTCTGTAAAGTTACGAATTACGCGCGCATATCAAAATTTACACAATTGCTATTATTTTCTCCTTCCAATATACCTTATACATATATATTTGTGCAAATTATTTATAAAAATCCGCCATTTAGAGTGGTATTACAAAAAAGTTTTTATTTGTTAATTACAGATCTGTCGGAAAATACCAAACATATTAAATAATTATTTCTCTTTTATCATAATTAGTTAGCAACTGTTTTTTCCAAATATCGAACTACGAACTTACGAAATTATTTGTAACATTGTGTACTGCGGATCTGTCGGTCACAGAGAGTTTATCTTACAATAAAACACGGCTCTAACACGTGCCGTGTGTGCGATCGCGGGCGAAATCCTACATTCTCGACCGTCTTGGTAATTTGTGCGCCAATTTAGGGGGGAGCCCTGACGCTCGCGTAACGCTAATTCTCGGAGATACTGTCAACCCGACGGCGATTATCAATTGCCTTGTCAATTACATCCCGTCCAGGGGACGACGTGCACATGCTGGTAGACCGTGCCGCCGCCGAACCGCCACCCTCTTCTTCCTCCACCGACTCTCGGGCCGAATCTCGAGCCCGGCCTGATCGCAACGAGTTATTTAATTACCACGATCTATCACCAGGTGTCAGCTTCCAGTCTATAATGCATGATCGATCGTAGCTCGAGCTCTCCTCCTTCAACCCTTTGCTCCCTTCGCTTTGGAAAACGAGCGCGTACGCGTGTACGAGGGTTCGTGCGCGCGAGTGTAATGGACGATGTATGTACACGAGACCCGTTGCAAAGATCGTTCTTTTCGTTCTTATATTTTCATCTGCAGTACCGTAATTTAAATGATTTACAAGTATAAAAATTTTTGATAATTCAACCGAGATCTGTGTAACAAGAATCCGTCCAAGTTGATGAATTTCCGCGGCGAAATATATATACCCAGAATTTTGACGGCGAAGGGGAGAAGTGAAAGGGGAGAATCCGTATAATCCGTAAAAGTTGTAAAAATATTTTTCAAAGCACGAGATGGAAGCTCGCGTCCTCGTATACGTCGCATTCGTCTCCAGGCTGTGTCTCACCTATTTGTCAAACCAAAAAGTCCGACTTATTCCACGCACGTATCGTCCGCGCGTACATCCCTACGAAAATGCGTCGAACGCGCGCGCGCGCGCGCGCGTGGCGGGGTTCTGCTTAATTCTTAATTATCTCGTGTAAATCTTAATTCCTTCGTCCCGGCAAGTCGTTACTTGCGCGAAGCGTCGTTAACTACGCCCACCGTAAACACCGCGCGCCCAGTATTTCGAACGTGAAACTTTTAAACGACGGAAAGGGATCGATTAAGGCATAACTTCCATTAAGGTAACTCTCGATTGGGAGAGCACGGCGAAAGAGGGCGGCAGGGTAGGGGGAGGGGGGGAGGGGGCGGAGGTGGGCAGGGATCGACGAGACGACCGAAGTACGACAGAGCGCTAACCCGGGGCCCGTCTTTTTCATCGTCATTTTTATCGGCGCGGATAAGACGAGGCCGGGGCTAATTCGCATTCCCCTTGATGTCTGGCGGAGTTAACGGTTTTAAGGGATGAAACGCGTATAGATCGGAGGTTGGCGGCTGTGCGAGAACGTAGGGATCGCGCCAACGAGGAGAACGAGAGGAGATGGTCGAGGCGAGGAGGCGAAGCAAGAAATTGATATAGCATACGAAAATGAATTGCCCCTTTGCCGAAGAATGTTCCACGGCAATCTGCCCTGCGCCTCGCTTTTTATGCTTTTTATGCTCATTTTCAATTTTGTTCCCCGCCTCCCCCCGTCCTCCGTCCCTCTCGCTGGGGCTCGACGACGCCGACCCCCC